>NC_138554.1:75348323-75663121 GCF_964273705.1 Natrix helvetica | reverse complement strand
TCCTTCTTCAATTCCACTACCAAAAATCCAAAATCCCTTCTAAGCTTTAGCATCGCTGGGGGTAATTCTTTAAAGACTCCGATCGTTTTTCCATCTATTTGCAAAGATGAATAATAAGAATTTTGCAGAATATCATTTCTAAGATTTCTCTCAGTAAAGTATATCACAACATCCCTTGGTAGTTGCCTTTGTGATGCAATACGTGAATTAACTCTGTAAATTTTGTCAATCCTTGCAAAAATCTCAGAAGAATCCTGGATCTTCAATAACGTGGCCAGAGCATCAGCACAAACTTTTCTTAAGTCCTCTCTAGGGTTTTCTCTGATACCCCTCAGTCTAACAGCGTACTCCATAGATCTAAATTGCATCATGATAATCTCCTTATCCATCCTCTGCATATTCCCTTCCATTTCAACAAATTTCAAATCTGTTTCCTTCGTTTTAGTTTCCAAATCCAAAGCCAGATAATCAACTTTGCTGTCCACCTTAAGAACAACTTCTGACAGACCTGTGGCTAAAGTGTGTAATTTTTTATCAAGTTGATCATGTTTTTTAATGGTATCCTGAACCATTTCTTTAACCTCCTTAATTTCTTTGCGTAAAAAAGCATTTTCTTCCCTTATAAAGTCCTTGAGATCCTGATAATTTATTGTAGCACCCGGTGAAGCTTTTTTTCCCGTTGCCATAATTAATAATTCTTACAGCCGCCTCTAGCTGTCACCATTCAATTAACTTTCGTTTTCCTTAGGTATTCAGCTGTAAATTAATACTTGCAAATGTTTCTTTCTAAGTTGCTCGAAATTAAAACTTTGACATTTAAGTAGTTCAGGTTATGTAAACTGGCTTAAAGATTGTTAATAGTTAGGGTTGTTTCAGCCGTTCCGCCTTTACTGCCCCGGCTATCAGCAGGTAATTAGCTTTCGTTTTCTGTAGGTTTTCAGCTATAAATCAACGCCATTTTGAGTCCTTTGTTCTAAGCCCCCGCCTCTCGAACTCAGCAGTAGCGTTCTTTTTAAAAGATTTTTTTTTCTTCCCCCAATTAAAACTTAAAATACTTGCAAAAGTCTTGCTTCCTTCTTGGGATGTTAAGATGTTAAGATGTTAAGGCTGGTCCCCGGCGACCTGGCTCTGCTTTTTATAGCAGAGGTTATCAAAAGGCAGGAGAAAACAACAACTGCGAAGGGGGGCAAACCTCGTCGGACTCCGGAGGCTATAAATCCTCCTAGAGGGTACACGAGGGCTCAACCCAGCAGCTGAATCTCTCCCTCATAAATTCCAAGAATTTACGAGTGTCCGAGGTGTTAAAGATCGTAAAAAAAACACCTCTAACTGTCTCTTGATCTGACAGGCTCAAGAAAAGCCTGCCATCGGCACCAGGAACAACCGGAAGCCAATAACTTCTTAACGCATGTCCAATGAAACTGTTTTGCCTTACCTACGTGTTGAGACAAGAGATTAACACTAAGTACAATGTTGGGTCTGGTCCGACTACGGATGTACAACAGTGACCCAATGACTGAACGATAAAGTGTTTGATCCTCGAACTCAGGACCTGATTCATGTGTCAGGTTGTGAATATTTGTTTGCATGGGTGTCTTTGTTGTGTTAGCATCCTTCATATTGCAATGATGCAAAATGTGTTCAATTTTATCCTCTTGTGAAAGACTAAACCCCTTCTGTGTTTTGTCAATCTGAACACCTAAGTAAGTGCTAATATGACCTAAAGATTTCAATGTGAAGTATCTCTGCAAACCTTTAGCAAAAATCTCACTCATTTTCTTATTTGGACCAATAAAAACGATATCATCAACATAAACAAGAACTATCTCATATATATTGCTAGATCTCTTTGTGAACATGCACTCATCAGTTTCGGACTTAATAAAGCCCTTTGAATTTAGTTTGTCAGTAAGACATAAGTACCACATTAAACCAGACTGTTTCAGACCATAAAGACTTTGTTTAGAAACCAGGTATCCCCTTCTTGCTGTTGGAATCCTGGAGGACCTCTCACATAGGTCAGCATGTAGATAAGCCATGTCAACATCGAACTGGAAAACTTCCAAACCAAGGATAGTTGCACTGGCTAAAGCAATTTTTACACTCTCAGTTCTGACTGTCGGTGAGTAGGTGTTTGTGTAGTCCTCAGGATAATGTTGAGCGAAACCCTGAGCTACAAGTCTGGCCTTGTACAATGACTCACCATTTGGCTTCTTTTTGATTCTGTAGACCCATCGAGTGCCAATGACTTTTCTGTTAGCTGGAGGTTTTGCAGGTGTAAATACCTTGTTTCTTTAGATGTCCATTTCATTCTGCATTGCCTCATACCACTTCTCTTGCTCTGAATCAGGAAGACATTTGATTTGTGTGAATGTATCAGGAGAAAGTGTAATATTGCAAATCAAAGGCAAGGGTGTTTTTGTCAGTTGCCACGAATATTGTTATGGAGGGATTCCCTTTGTGACCTTCTTGGAACGTCTCAGAACAACAGTCCATTCTTCTGCTTCATCCTCATCCTCACATTGATCGCTAGCATCAGCATCCACGGCTCGCGAACACGGAACATCAGGTTGAGAAGAACTAGTGGATGGAATATCTGCCTGTGAATCTTGGTCATCAGGCTGCGTTGCATCTACAACATCATTCTAGGAAAATAAACTCCAGGATCATTGGAATGAATCCTGGACCAATCAGCATCTTCCTCAAAATTAGCAGATTGGGAAATCACAATTACATGTTTAGAGTCAATACATTTGCTCCATTTTGAATTATCATCAATACCCATAAATCTCAGTCTCTTTGCTGCTGGACCTCCTTTTCTTCTTTGAGCTAAGGGAATTTTCACCATAGCGTATGAACCAAAAATATGGAGGTTTTTGAGATTGGGCTTGTATCCATACATCATGAAGAAAGGAGTCTGATTTATTACACTGCTCCAGGTACGGTTAACAATGTAATTTACATATTTGATAGCTTCACCCCAGTATGGGTTATTGAGGTTGGCATCTTCTAGGGGACAATGCATCATGGTTTATAGGACCCCTTGTCTTCATTCTGCGACTCCGTTATGAGCCAGTGTGTACAGAGCTGATGTCTGATGAAGAATTCCATTCTTATGCATCCAGTCCTGGAAACGCTGAGACATGAATTCGGCACCACGGTCACTCTGGATTCTGGTGATGTGAACTTGATCTTGGGTAGAAACAAGAGCTGCAAAGTCTTTAAAGATCTGAAAGGTCTCAGATTTCTCTTTCATAGGATATACATATCCATATCTAGAGTAATTATCAACAATTGTTAGAAAATATTTTTTACCACCAAATGTTGGCGGAAAAGGACCCACTAGGTCAGTGTGTACCATATCAAAAATGCGTATTGACAGTTGTGTAGCGCGTTTGGGAATGGCTGCTGCTTTGGATTTGGCCTTCTTGCGAACAGCACAATCCAAAAACACCTTACACCCCTTTAGATCCAAACCTTTTGCGAACTCCGGCATTTTCCTAAGAACACGGAAACTGGCATGCCCCAATCTTCTATGCTACTTGTGGATACACCTAGAATGCAAAGATTTACCAATTGGTGAATTTTCAACATTAAGAGTTTTGTGAAGAACCTCAGGCTTGCTCTGAGCAACCTGTTTCCTTATTTTCTTTTTGTTGGCTTTAGGAGCCTTTGGAGTAGCTACAGGATCTCTCACTGGAACATCTCTCTCTGGGCCTGGGTCCTCCTCTTTTGGAGTTTGTATACTTGCCTGTGCTTGTGGTTTAGGCTTTGGTTTTATGTAATAAACACCACCAATTAACATGGTTGCAGCAACAATGTCTCCATTTTTAACTATGTAACTTGCTTTTTCGAGGTGGTGAACCTGGAACTTTAACATTCTAGACAAGTGAAACTGGCTAAGCAAATTACTAGTTGCTGTAGGTATGTAATAAACATCAGGAATGAATGCATCGAGCTCTTCAACATAAACAGTTCCTTTTCCCATGACTTTGCAAGGATGATTGGAGAAAGAATAAAGTTCACGTAGTTCAGGTTCAGGCTCGTGCATCTCTGTAAAAATTTCCTTTCTGTAGGTAACATGCAATGCTGCACCAATGTCCAAAGTCCACAAAAGCTGTCTGTTGTACTCTGGATGAGGTTGTGGATCATTGGTTAAGGCCAATGTGGCGAGTGGAACTCATTAGGGACAATCCTGGGTGGCATGTCCCACACGGTTACAGATGCAGCATCTTGGCATCCTTGGAACATAGGCTCTTCCTCGGAAGGGACGTCAAGCTGGAGTTCTTGATGCGGGTGGTCTTCGCAAATGTGGTGTGGCTAACATAAGTGCCTGTTCTTCAATTAAAAGTCTGCAAACATTGTCCACTGTGCACTGAGCAATAGGCACTTGGTTAATCTTTGCAATGGAATATTTCCATTCATAATTCAATGAGTTAATGATATTGCTGATCATTTGAATATCATCAATAAAATGGCCTTTTTATCTCAATTCTTTTCTCATTCCTATCAATTTGGTTAAATGACCTCCGATTTGTTCACCAGGTTTCAAACTCGAACCATGGAACTCAGACATGAGCAAACATGAAGATTCGATTGAAACAGGCCTGTAGCAATTTTCCAATTGAACCCAAATTTGTTGGGCTGTTGCATCAGGCAGAAAAGTAACCTGCAATTCAGTATCCATGGACATCAATAATGTTGTGCAAGCCTTAGTCTCTAAGTCTGTTATTGCAGGAGTCCATGGCTGGACAGGAGGATTAAACACCATACAATGGGTACCTTCTCTGCGAAGCAAAAGTGCAACCTCACTGACCCAGGCCTTATAATTCTGTCCTGACATTTTTACTTTTGACTCACCAGTCAATGGAGCAACAGAAGATGCCTGTTAAGGAATGTGCATTTGAAATGCTGGCTGTGCAGGTAAATAAACTTGTTGTTGACCTTGTGGTTGTTGTAGTCACATCTGTGGTTGCTGTGCTACAGCTGCGGCCGGTGCTTGAGCTGCAATATTAACATAGCCTGCTGGAGATGCAGCCATTTGCCTCTGCTGCATTAAGTATTGTTGTGCTCCATCTAAGAAGACACCAGCACCACCAGGGGGTGCTGAAGATAGGGCCTGTGGAGACACTTGTTGCATTGCAGCCTGAATATCTGAATGAGTTAAGGACATGTTTGATAAAGCCTGTTGCAATATTTGTAATTGCTCTTGGAATTTACTATGCATGTCAGCTTTCTCTAGTAAATTACTTCTGCCCGTAGATGGAGCTGCAATTTCAGCTTTAGGCTGCTGAGTTAATCTTTCTGCCTGCGTGGCATATGTAACTTGAGAAGAAAGAACATCTTGTGGCAATTGTGATGTGTACACAGTTCTCTGTTCTGATTTGCCTGACACAATATCCTCCAGGGGGTGTGTCTTAGGCTTTGGAGAAGGAGCCAAGATGGCGTTTTCAGAAATTTGAAAGTCCCCTCTTATCTGGCTTGAGCATAGATAAGGCCATTTTTGCCTGGGATAGCTTACGTTCAAAAAATTCTATTTGATCATGATAGCCTTTTATAACTTGCTTAGAGCTTTGAGGAGAATGATAAGTTTCTCTCTGTGTGGGAGTGAAAATGCTCTTTCGGTTGTGAACAATTTGGTCTTGCACCAAGCGTTTCAAAATCTAAAGGTTCTCAAAGAACTGTTTGGGAGCATGCATAATTAGAAGGGTCTTAGCACGTCGCCTTCAAGAGCAGCTTTTCTGTATTCTTCTTGTTCTTGAGACCTGTGTAAGAGCATTTCCTCCTTTTGTTCTCCCACGGCAGATTCTTCATCCAGTCTGGTTGCTGAAGCAAGCAGCATTTGAAGGGTTGAAAACCTGTGTAAAATGCTTTTCACTTCTTCATCAGAGAGACCACAGACATCTATATCTTGTGCAGGATGTTTTTTTTCTTCTTTCTCGGCATTTTAGAAGTGATTAAAATCAGCATTCCGCAGTCGCGAAATTAATCATCTGCCTAATTAGCCTAGATGCTTATCATCAAAGTAACAAGCAAGGAAAAACCATAAATCAATCCAAAATAGCCATAATTCCAACCATCCTCTGCTACCACTTGTCAGGGTGTAAATTCAGCCCTGTATTTAATGAGGGATGAACCATGGTCTTTCTTTGAAGTATACTTGATAATTAAGCAAAATAAACCTGAGATATATTCTAAGAAACACATTTTATTGTAAAGAAAATGAAAAACACAAACTTACTAGCTAACTATTACATTTTGGCAGAGTTCCTGCCTACTACCTTGGCAGGCGAACAAAAGAAGCAATAAATAATGAAGGAATGTGGACATGTGTAGTGAGTTTAATGATGAGTCAGATCAGTCTACCATATGTCTTAGAGTTGAAGCACAGCTGGCAAACAAAAAAAATGGAGTGACATCATTAAACTAGACATACCCAGTTCCTGCAACCGTTCTTCATATGTTTTAGTCTCCAGTCCCCTAATCATCTTTATTGCTCTTCTCTGCACTCTTTCTAGAGTCTCCACATCTTTTTTACATCATGGCGACCAAAGCTGAATGCAGTATTCCAAGTGTGGCCTTACCAAGACATTATAAAGTGGTATTAACACTTCACGTGATCTTGATTCTATCCCTCTGTTTATGTAGCCTAGAACTGTGTTGGCTTTTTTGGCAGCTGCTGCACACTGCTGGCTCATATTTAAATGGTTGTCCACTAGGATTCCAAGATCCCTTTCACAGTTACTACTATGGAGCAAGGTACCACCTATACTGTACCTATGCATTTCATTTTTCTTGCCTAAATGTAAAACCTTACTCTTTTCACCATTGAATTTCATTTTATTAGATAATGCCCAATGTTCAAGTTTGTCAAGATCCTTCTGTATCTTAAGCCTATCTTCTGGAGTGTTGGCTATTCCTACCAGCTTGGTGTCATCTGCAAATTTGATGAGTTCCCCATTTATTCCCTCATCCAAATCATTGATGAAGATGTTGAAGAGTACTGGGCCTAAAACAGAGCTTTGTGGTACTCCACTGCATACTTCCCTCCATGTAGATGTAGTTCCATTGAGGACTACATGTTGACTGCAGTTGGTCAGCCAGTTATGAATCCATTTGGTGGTGATGCTATCTAACCCACATTTTTCTATTTTATCTAGTAGGTTATGGTCTACTTTATCAAATGCCTTACTGAAGTCCAAGTAAATTATATTGACAGCATTCTTCTGGTCCACTAATTTTGTCAATTTGTCAAAGAATGCAATAAGATTAATCTGGCATGATCTGTTTTTGACAAACTCATGTTGGTAGGTGTTCTCTAATTCATTGCTTGATTATCTTTTCCAGAATCTTTCCTGGTATTGAGGTCAGGCTAATAGGCCTATAGTTTTCTGGATCTATTTTTTCCCTTTTTTGAACATGAGAACCACATCAGCTCTTTTCCAGTCCTCCTGCAGTTCCCCAGTGCTCCAGGATCTCTGAAAGATATAGTTCAGTGGTTCTGAGATTTTGTCTGCCAGTTCCTTCAGAACCCTGGGTGTAATCCGGTAAAATCCTGTAATACTGTAAAATCTCCATTCCCTCCCCACTCCAGGGGAAGGTTACTGCAAATCACCATTTCCTCCCAATCAGCTGGGACTCGGGAGGCAGAAAATAGATGGGGGCAGTGTCAGTCAGAGTATTTTCCAGTTCTTCGAACTACTCAAAATTTCCACTACCAGTTCTCCAGAGGTGGTCAGAACCTGCTAAATACTCTGCTTAGCATCCAGATGGATCTTGACAGACTTGAACACTGGACCCTATTTAACAAAATGAAATTTGTGCTGCCCCAGCAGTATATAGCTAGTGTAAGGATTAAGAACTGTCTCCTTTAAGAAACTACCTCATGGGAAATGTAGGCAGAGACTGCCTTATGGGAAATGTAGTTCCATGACATGTGATCACATATCTGTTTATGATTGGCGACTGGGGCATCTTGCCCATATGCAAAGTTTATAGCTGGGCAGTTTAAATGCTTTTGTGAACCGGAATAGTAGCATTCTACATCTCCGCTCAGCATGGGGATAAATTCATCATCTTTTCACACTACGTGATGGGACAGATCATGGAAATTCAGTAGTATCTTAACACTGAACTGTAAGTTTTGCTATTAAGAATGCCTGATAATAAACTTGATCTGAAAGAGATTCCTAAGCGTGGAGTTAACTGCATGCCCCAAGCAAGCCTGCAACACTTGAGGCAGAACAAAATTCTATGTAGAAAAAAGTAAAGTCTTATACTTAGGCAAGAAAAACCAAAAGTACACTTATAGACTGGGTGAAACCAGGCTAAATAGCAGTAACTGTGAGAATGATCTTGGAGTCTTAGTGGACAACCAATTAAATATGAGTCAACAGTGTGGGGCGGCAGCCAAAAAAGCCAATGCAACCCTAAATTGCATCAACAGAGGGATGCAGTCAAGATCAAATGAGGTACTAATATCACTCAATAAAGTCTTAGTAAGACCACACCTAGAATACTGCATCCAGTTTTGATCACCATAATATAAAAAAGATGTAGAGAAAAAGTGCAGAGAAGAACCATCAAGATGATTAGGGAACTGGAGGCTAAAACATACAATGAACAGTTAGAAGAAGTCAGCATGGCTAGTATAGTGAAGACAAGGACCAGGGGAGATATGATAACATTGTTTCAATATTTGAGGGGCTGCCACAGAGAGGAGTGGGTCAAGTTATTTTCCAAAGCACCTGAAGGCCAAACATTGCAGCCATGGTGGGGACAGGGGCAGCCTTGCAACCTTTGCCGCCATGTGAATACAAAGCTTCCCAGGCCAGGCAGCCCCCTCCCTGCCGGTCAGCAGTCTCCCAAAGCTTCCACTCTTGAAGCCGCAGCTGGGATGAGGGGGCAGCCCAGCAATCTTCACAGATGCATGGCTACATAGCTTGCCAGGCCAAACAGCCCCCTCCCCACCAGCCAGCAGTCCCTCCAAGCTGCCACCCTTGCAGCTGTGGTGAGGATGAGGAGGTAGTCCAGCAACCTTCGCAGCCATGTGTCTACAAAGCTTTCTGGGCCAGGCAGCCCCCTGCCCACTAGCCAGCAGTCTCCCGAAGCTGCCACCCTTTCAGCCATGACAGGGATGAGGGGACAGCCCGGCAACCTTTGCAGTCATGGGAATACGAAGCTTGCTGGGCTAGACGGCCCCCTCCCCATCAGTCAGTAGTCTCCCGAAGCCGCCACAGGAGGATGGGAGGGAAGAGGGTGTATGCATGCACATGCGCATATTCGGGTGGTATGGGGAGATTTAAAAAACTTCAGCATGAATCCCTTTCTGATTATTTGTCTCCAAAGGTGTGCACACATCTGCGTGGGTCCATCCACTGCTTCCATTCACCTCCCCTACTCACAATTTCCTGCTGCTTTGATCAAATCGACAGGAGAATCACTGGCGCTTTGGCACCCAGCAGATCGGGAAGGAAAAAGTGGGTTTGCCCTCACTGCCAAGCAGTGGGTTTTTAGGGGAACTGAGTGTGGGAACCCAAAGCCAAGGCTCCCTGATTAAAGAGGAAGGAAGGAAGGAAGGAGCAGGAAATGAGATGGAAGGAAGGAGAGGGAATTCAAATATTAAGAACTGAGCACCTTTCTCTCCCTCCCTTCCTCTCTCCCTCTCTTCCTCTCTCTCTCTCTCTACTATATTGTTTTGTTCATTTCCACATTCTTAAAAAAAGTCCTAAATTATCTAGCTGGGATCATTTATAGTCAAGTTAACAAATCTGAGCTAAAGCTTTTGTCACAGAGTACAATCCGTATTGAACAAGACTTTTAGTGGTTCCTTAAATGTGATTCCTAAAATGTGAGAGAGTAAGGGAAAAGAAAGAGAGAGAGAGAGAAGAAAGAAAGAAAGAAGGAAGGAAAGAAAGAAAGAAGGAAAGAAAGAAAGAAGAAGGGAGGGAGAGAGAGAGATAGGAAGGAGAGGAAGGAAGAACCACTAAAGCTGACACTTGACGTGGTTTCAAAGACACTTTGAAACAGCACAGCAATCTAAGTGACAGGCCTGTAGTTATGTTTCTTTTAGGATCTTTGGCCTGCCACACTTTCTATTATTTTCCTATGCTGTTTCATTAGTGTAGTAGTTGGGAGGGGGGAATAGAAAGGAGTAGAATTGTGGAATGTGTTGTTGTCATTCTTTTCTAGAAGCCAAGGTCATCTTTTGTCTCCGCACCTCGACACCTGACCTGAAGCAGAGGGGTGAAGATGCCAGCGTGGAAGATGATGATTGGAACATGTGATGGATTTATGGGTGTGGGCATAGATCATGAACTTTCAACTGGGTGGAATTCCAGGAAGCAAATCAGAGTTGGAATTCAACAGATGTGCTAAGATGTCTGACTTATTAAATTGGAACTTTAAGGAAAGTTTTGCCTTGGATTCTGATTTAATTCTGCATGATACTTGGAATGCTGACATTATTCCAACTCTCTCTTTAAAATAAAACACCAGCACCCCCCCCCTCGTACGGGGGAGCTGGTGAGGAGGGGCTGAATTCCCAACGCTGACCAGGGCAGTTTAAAATATCAGCAAACAATTATGGGTAAGCTTTTTGAGATAAGAAGCTGAGATGAGACGCTTCTCGTCAAATCTTCAAAGGAGAAAGAATTCCTGTTCAAGATTTGTAGCATCTGGAGGAATGCAAGGGGGGAAGAAAAGCACACAGCTGGAAACGACAAGATGTTTGGAATCCCAGACCAACTTCTTCAGCCAAACGTGAGTTAATCTCCCCCTCCCTTCACTAATAAATGCTGCAATGGACTGGAGGACTGGAGTGGAGATAATTACTCTTTCCCTACAGCGATAAATGAAATGACTTATAACCCTGCAACTGAGTTGAAGACAGATTCCCTATCAAAATGGGAAATTCAACCCAGACAGCAAGAAGGGATTTGGCCAGCATCTTTCACTTGCCATCCACCGCAAATTGGGCTGCAGCTTGTGAATGAAACACCACCAAATTGGGCTTTCTTCCCAGAGTATGGATGGATAAGATTCCAGTGGGCAACTCCATGGCCATCAGATTGGGAAAATCCTCCAAGCCAGCAGAGGGCACCTACTTGGCCCATAACTCCTCCAAGCCAGCAGAGGGGTCCTTGGCACATAAAACTCCCTAGCCAGCCATCGTTGGTTGAACCGCAACCTGTGAATCAGGCAACCCCGGGATGGGTCTTAACCCCAGGTCATGGATGGAAGGGATGCCAGTGGGCACCTTTCCTCCCTCAGCAGATGGCACCATGGCAGAAAACTGGGCAGTGGCCAACTGAGGGATATTGATCTCCCCACCGGTTCCAGTCTCCCCTGCAATGCCCCAACAGGTTCTTACCCCACCTTCCTACAGAGAAAGGTTCTCAACAATGGAAGAAGGGTTTACCAATGGGGAAGCTGCAGGATGGATAGCAAAACAAAGTGAGGTGGCGGTACCTAATTTTAGTGATGTAACTAGGTTCCTTCCTTCATGGGGGCCAATAAAAAGCCACAGTTGCTGTCAACTTGGCCACAGAGCATCAGAGGGCTTGGCTCCAGCCCCAATGCCACAAACATGTGCACCAACTGCCACGGCGGTAAAGATGCCACCAGAAAAGAGTCATCTGGGCCAACAACCTCTGGAAGAGGATCTCCAACTTAAGGTGACAAATAGTCCTACCAAGGGGGAGGCCTTGGAGGAGGAAAAGTGCCAACAACCTCTGGAAGAGGCTCCCCAACCTCTCCCTTGGGGAGAGGGGGCGGTTTATAAATCGAATAAATGAAATGAATGAATGAATGAATGGAAGAGGATCCCCAACTTAAGGTGACAAAAAGTCCTACCAAGAGGGAGGCCTCAGAGGAGAAAAAGGGCCAACAACCTCTGGAAGAGGATCCCCAACTTAAGGTGACAAAGAGTCCTACCAAGGGGGAGGCCTCGGAGGAGGAAAAGCCCAAACAACTGCCGGAGAAGTCCCCTGGACTGCTACAACTAGTGGCCAGCCCTAACCGACCATGGGAAGAGGTCGCAATGGACTTCATCGTGGAACTCCCAGACAGCAGTGGGAACAGAGTAATCTGGACAGTCATTGATTTGGTTTTCAAGCAGGCGCACTTCATCGCTTGCTCAGGATTGCCATCCACAAAGAAATTAGCGAAAATGTTCGTGAAACACATTATCGCCTGCACGAATTGCCCAAAAACACCATTTCAGACCGTGGAGTCCAGTTCACAGCCAGGTTCTGGAGAGAGGTCCTGAGATCCATTGGGTCCACACAAGAACTGAGCTCAGAGGTTCATCCCAGCATGAACTGCGCAGCAGAGAGAGCCAATGTGGTGGTGGAACAATACATCCAGTATTTTGTGGACTATCAGCAAGACAACTGGTCGGATTTGCTACCCTTTGCCAAAGTGGCATACAATGACGCGGTCCACAGCAGCACTGATTTAACTCCTTTCCAGATTACCAGTGCCATGGAATTTGTTGCCATGCCTGAGTTGCCTAGAGAATCTCCTTCCTCCATGTCTTTGAATGAATGGATAGACATGCTAAAGAAAGGATGGGAGAATATGAAGAAGGCTCTAGCAGTTGCGGCAGAAGCATACAAGAAGCAAGCTGATAAACATCACTCACTCCGAACCCCCTTCCATGTGGAGGACAACGTTTTTGTATCTACCAAATACATGAGATTAAGAATGCCTAGTAGGGAATTGGGTCCAAAATTTCTAGGTCCATTCCCAATAGTGAAAATAGTAAACCCAGTTACAGTTCGACTCAGTCTACCCAGAAGTCTAGGGAAAATTGACCCAGAATTTCAATGTAGCTTGTTGAAACCAGTAATTTGGTCTAGCATAAGAGCATCCAACCAAGCTTTTTTCTCCTCCTGTAGTGATAGAAGGGGAAACACAATCTGAGGTGGAAAAATTGTAGATTTCAGGCTGAATAAGGGTCGCTTACAGTACTTAGTCCACTGGAAGGGTTACCCTTTGTCTGAAGCTACTTGGGTGAACAGTGGGAAGCTAAAAGTGGAGAAGTTAGTAAAGCAATTCCATGAGGAGTTTCCTGATAAGTCAAAGGGTCCCCCTGGGGGGAGAGGAGGTGGTTAATTGTGTTATGTTAACTTTTATGTTATTCTCTTTACAGGAAACATTTTTCTTCTGAGGAGAGGCCACCTGTCAGGCCTGTAGTTATGTTTCTTTTGGGATCTTTGGCCTGCCATACTTTGTATTATTTTCCTATGCTGTTTCATTAGTGTAGTAATTGGGAGGGGGGAATAGAAAGGAGTAGAATTGTGGAATGCATTTGTCACTGCGTTAAATGTTTGCTAGTCGAACTGAACTGAATAGTTACTGAAAGAGTTACTGCGCAGGTCATAAGCCTTATCTGACAATGATTTATTGCGCATGTAACATGTTTATTACATCACACATTCCAGAGACTTCTTTCTCTTTTGATCTTTGTCCGTCTGCCAGGAAGCTGGTAGACAAACTGCTCTTGCCAAAATGTAACAATTAGATAGATTTGTTTTATTTCCTTATTTTATTATTTTTGTATTAAAATTTTGTTTTTAATTAGAACTTGTTATTGGACTTCATTTTCGCTTCTTAAAGAAAATGCTGTTTGGAAAAGCCGCAGTCAAAGCCTCACTAGTTCAGGGTGAAATTTTTCCCCTGACAGTATTGTTGTCATTCTTTTGTCTCCGCACCTCAACACCTGACTGGAAGCAGAGGGGTGTAGATGCCAGAGTGGAATAAGAAGATTGGACCATGCGGGCTTCCGGTTCCGGCTGTTGAGAGTGATGGGTGTGTTTCGCTCGCCCTGCACACTCTTGGTGGGCCCCCCTCGATCAGGGGGGCACAGGGAGCCTTGTAGGGGCACCCTGCTGAGAGCGCGGCTAGCTGGGGGTCCCCTGTATCGGCAGCGGCCGCGGGGGGCTCCTGGCATTGCCCTAGGTGCCAGGAGGCAGAAAGGGGGTGCGCGAGGAGCTTCCATGCTTCCACGCACTTTCGTTTCGAGGCTGCTGGATGAATTTGACGAACTGAAGGCTACAGCTGCAATGTGGTGAGATGAAAACTCTCCCCGACTCCCTCTTTGATTGTTTAATGAAGGATTGACAGCTTTTTAAAGATCTTCAATCTGTTCCTGGGAAGTGCGATTGGAGGGAGGGGGATTTCCCCCCCCCCCTGGAAAAGCGGCTTTGGACTGCTCTCTGCCCTCGGAGGAGGAGGGGGAGATCTTTAGAATGAAATCACATTCGTAGCAAGCAAGCAGATGAATACCCTGCTGCAATTATGAAAGAGAAATGATGATCTGATTCTTTTGAAAACTTTGAAAACTTTTGGTTTGTTGCCTTCTGATCCCGTGCTGGCAAGGCAAGATGGCACACTTCCGTTGTCTTTATGCACTTTGAAATTTGACTCCACCCATAGAAATTGCTGGCATTTTGTCTTTGTCTCCGTGACACCCAGAAATATCTGTTGATATACTGCATCCTGGACTTGGAATAATGGATTTTATTGTCTGGATTTGAACTATAGAAAAGGTCCCTATTATTGTCTGGACTGCCTGCCTCATGATCTCTCTTGGTTATCCCCTTTCATAGTTGCCATTTCATCCTATGGACACAGACACCTCTGAGTTTCTTTTTATTAAAATGGCACCGAAGAGACCGCCACCTGGGAAACCAGGCTTTGCTGGCTCTGCCCCAACATCCTCAACGTCCAGCCCCAGTGGACAACAGACATTAACATCTTTACTACAACCCAAAGCCCCTGAGGAAGACCTAACTCACCAGTTGCTTCAAAAGCTCTTAAAGGGGCAGGAGGACTTGAAAAATCAACTGAAAGAAATGAATGAACAGCTCAGAGAGAACCAAAACCGAACAGCTCAAAATTCACAGAGACTGGAACTTTTGGAGGAGGGGACGGCTGAGATGAGGGGGGAGGTGAGGGGGGTCCAGAGAGGAAACCAAGAACTTGAGAACCACCAGATAAAAATGGAATTTGAAAAGATGTCTTTTTTCCTTAGATTTCAAAATGTAATTGAGGCTGATGGTGAAGATTTGAGGGAGATTATGACAAACTTACTGGCTGAATATATTAAAAAAGACAGACAGCAGCTGGGATGGGATATTGACCTGGTCTATAGAGTTAATTCAGCTTATGCTAGAACACACAATGTTCCAAGAGAGGTTCACATTAAATTTCTTAGAAAGACTACAAAAGATGAGATTCTGAGTGCACAAAGGGGGCAAATGTTAAAATACAAGGATAGAGAGATAGTCATCCTGAAACAAATCCCAAAGAAAGTTAGAGATAAAAGAAAAAAATATTCACTTTTAGCGAAGAAACTATTTGAAAAAGGGGTTTGGTTCTGGTGGCTGTTGCCAGAAGGCATGCTGGTATTCTGGGAGGGCAGTAGAGTTAGAATTAATACAACTACGGAGGCGGAGGCCTTCATGGAAAAAAACAAAGCTCTCCTAGATAAAGCTGATGATACTACACGAGAAACACAAGACATGGGAAGTGCCGGAGCTTTGCTGGTGGTGGGGGAAGAGGCAACATTGAGAAAACTTAGATCACAAAAGTGAGTTAGAAAAATAATGCAATTGCTAATACAGGGAATTTTTCTGTTTGATATAAAATAGATTGAAATTACTGGAAGATATAAGGTAAAAATATGGTGTCAAAATATTGCTAAGTAGTAATTATCTAATGTATTAACAAGTGAAAGTTATGAGAACCGGGGGGAGTGCCATTTCCTCCATAATGTAGCTGTCAAAATTTGTAACCTTTACCCATTATCCTTCTTCCTAAAAATTTTGTAAAACCAATAAAAAATTTTGTTCAAAAAAAAAAAAAAAAGAAGATTGGACCATATGATGGATTTATGGGTGTGGGGATAGATCATGAACTTTCAACTGGGTGGAATTCCAGAAAGCAAATCAGAGTTGGAATTCCACAGATGTGCTAAGATGTCTGACTTATTAAATTGGAACTTTAAGGAAAGTTTTGCCTTGGATTCTGATGTAATTCTGCACGATACTTGGAATGCTGACATTAGGACTGGAAGGGATCTCCTTCCCTGCCCCAGCAGGAAACCTTATATCATCTGGATTACTTTGGTGCCTCTAACAGAGAGGAAAATTGCCAGAAAGGAGAAGGAGTTTACTAGGACAAGGCTGCTGTGCAGAGGAAGGCAGAGATAGTCCATGACTTATGACCACAATTGAGTCCAAATTTTTGGTTGCTAAGTAAGAGCATTGTTAAGTGAGTTTCACCACATAACAGTCATGTGCAAGTTAGGGAATAACATCTGAAAGCATGTGTAATGTTCTAATGCACAGAAGTTATAGTTAAATGTGTGGCAGAAAGTGGACTGTGCGTGTGTTTTTCCAAAAAAGGAGGTTGAATGTGTATAGTTTTAAAAGAGCTGTGTGTGTGTTTGTGTACAAACACATGCAGTATATATAGTAGAAAATGTATCTTTTAACGTGCCTATACACACTCCATACTATATAATATGTATGAACACATATGGTATTTATACATAGGATTAAATGGTATATTTTGCATATTTAGTAGTAAATAAATAGACAGAGAAATTGTATCTCATTGAACCCTTTGAGGCGAGGAGAGGCCAGGCAAGGGGCTCCTTGACATGAGTGATACCAAGTTGGCCACACCCACCCAGTCACATGACCAATTAGCTACGTCCATCCAGTCACATGACCAACCAGCTATGCCCTCCCAATCATATGAGCCACCAGTTACATGACCCACCAGTTACATGACCATGAAGCCATGCCTACCATCACATGACCATGAAGCCACAGCCACCAAACAAGCCACACTCAGAGAACCGTTGGTAAAAAAATTTGAAACCCACCTCTGATTATGTGAACATATACTGAGGCACAACTAATGAGTCTTATTGATTCCTTTAATTTATTTTCTTAATTATGCTATTAATGTATTCTTTATCACAGCTAATAAAATTTTCTTGCCAGTCTTATACCAGAATATGTTCAAGGTAGGTAGTTTATATGGCTTTTATGCATTTGATGCTGCAAAGCAAGTATGATAGCAATATCTACCTTTGAAAGAGCATTTGGAATCTTACTCTTCTAGCTTATTTTTCAGAATAAAAATCATGTTTTAAAAAAAGTGAAATTTTGATTCAATACACAACTGCACATACATTTTCCTTTCCTTTATTTACATTGTTTTGTTCTAATAAATCAGGCTGTTTTATTTTTATATATATTTGTGGTCAGTCAGCAAAAGAAAATAATCCCCAAACTTTAAGAGTAGTGTAAAGGTGCATGTTTGTTTGTGTACACACAAACGCACACACATCCATGTATGCATACTGAAAAATCATGCATTCTAAATCATGTATATGTAAATCATTAATCATAATAAATGAGTGGTAACCAATTATTCCAATATGGATAGTTCCTTTTCAGTTGTACTGTGCTGAAATTAAGTGGTTCTTTTAGATTTCATCAAAGGTTACTTGCTATTGAACAGAAATGTGACCCAACAAAAAATCATAGCATAGAATTATGGAGATTCTTCCATGTAGCAATATTTTTTGGGGGAAGAAAGATCTTACAAATGGTGTGCATTGTTAGAAAGATCTTACAAATGATGTACATCATTCACATAACTGAAAATCTTGTTACTTCCAATTTGAAGGAACAACATTGTGTTCATTTTTGTCAAAATGTATTCATTTATTACAAAACAGAAAAATCAGGATTGTATATAGCACACTGAGAGATATTGTCTGATATAGAAGGCTAGGAGAGAGAAAACTTACATTGACGACTTTTGAGCTATATTTTTTCATCTTTTTGATATAAAGTAAAACACAAGATATCACTCATTAATCACTAAGAGGAAGATAAAATACCTTTGACGTATATTTTGAGTCCAGATTAATTAGTTACACTGTCAATTTGAAATCAATAGAAAAACTGGTCAACATCATCACTAATTTAGCTGTATTGGTTACAAGAGGGTTAAATAATTGCCAAGCAGTTGAAATTAAACCCATAGACTTCATCTATAAATTATAAATACAGCATGTGGATTTTTTAAAATTAGCTGACATATTCATTCCTTACATAAAATAGTTCATTTGCTGCATAAATGAATCAAAGCAATGATTATAACTTAATTCTGCAGTGCAAATCATATTTCTATAGATCTGTATAAACTTTGTTGCTACAGCAAAATACTATGGTTGATATTTCAGTGTTTAGTGTTCAATTTGCTTTAATGTGATCACAATAACTTTTCAGTAAATGATTTTGGGAATTATGTGGCTTTCAGTATTGCATTTCCAAATTTTTCAATAGTTATCTGAAAAATAGGGTTTGTTTTTTAAAGACAATCGTGTAGACTGCTTTAATTTTCATCACCAAAAGAAGAAAATAGAGCATATTGGCTTGGGAGTGGGAGTTTCATTTTGTTTTAAAATTGTGAACTTCATATAGGTTTTAATTGATATAGGCTTTTTTCATGGAGAAAATGATTCATGATTATCTGATATTATTTCTGTTTTTAACAATTCTAACACAGGAAGGAATTTTTTATATCAAATATCTGCATTTAAGTAGGAAAGACTTAAATATCAGAAGATATAATTAATATTTCATTTAGACTTTCCCCAGACTTTCTTCATTATATTCCCTATATTTGTTATTTTGAAATTTGTTTTTACCCTTGATTCATTCCTGGTTTAAACCAGGAATGATTGACATAATTCACATTTATTTTCCATTTTGTTCATATAACAATGCTATCTTACAGTTTAAAACATGCATTATCTTGACAAATTCTGTGTCTTTTACAATGTTTAAAATATGATGAAACATTTTATAAAGGCAACTACCTGGTATTTTATTGTACAGATTGCAATGATATACTGGGCAGCCTCTGGGGGAATTTTTTTTTTTCACTGAGTGGTAGATAAATTTCACACACTGAAGTCCATCTCACAGGGAGAATGGATTGTGTGTGTGTGTGTGTGTGTGTGTGTGTGTGTGTGTGCCATCCATTTCTTTCATTTGTGAGCCAGATACTGTAAGGGAGGCTGTTCACAATATTTGTAAATATTCTTTTATAATCCTTTCTTCACAAAAAGATGACAAACAGTAAGATTGGTTTCTTCTGTCTACAAACAATCTTGAGTGTTGATGCTCTTCTGGATTATTGCCAGATTGATATTGTTAAGTTAAATGCTTCATTTTGTCCAGTGAAACTGGGTTGAGGAATTAAAAGAATAAGTAGTTATTCCAGGAAATATATTTCTAAAAAACATAAGTGTTGAAGAAAAGTTGACAATTCCAAGAATTAAGTTGAATGTGGAATCCAATGAGTTGATTTTTCTGAAGTAGAAGGGAATCAGATATGGGCCTGAGATAAATTCTCTTGCAATCAAGGATCCCAGCTTGTCCTGATCTTGCTTAGGGAAATTTTAGCGAGAATGTTGTAAGGCAAAGGCACATTTTTTGTAGGCAGCATAAAGCAAGAGAATGGCACGCAGCATTTGTCGACACATGGCCATAGCCATGTGCACTTGTGGTCCATGGAGGCTATGGGGTCTGCGTTGCTGGGGACTTATCACTTGACAGAAGGCTGAGCGCTCAGAAACCCTCAATGAGCCAGTCCAGTGGGGAGGCTGTGCAGTCACTAGATGCCCAAAGACTGAGTCAAGCCCTATAAGCCTCACTGCCTGTGGTTTGTGCACAGCCCTATTGCATGCCCTAGGTTCTCCTGCCAATTGGGAGGCTAATGGTTGCTTCATCCCAGTCTTAGAATTAGACTCCAGCACCAGACTCAGGCCCTGGAAGCAAAGTTGCACTTCCAAATCAGTGGCAGTGGCTGGGCTTTGCCCTCCCCGGAAAGGGTGTTTAGTGCTGCTAGGTCTGGGCACAGCACCCCGCAGCCATTGCAGAGATTCATCCAATGGAGACCAGGGTGCCCACAGCTGGTATCCACTAGCCATGGTCAGAACTTCCTAGTTGTTGCTGGCCTGCTTTGCCCAGGATCCTGTAGCATGTTTCCTTTGCCTTGTGCCCTTGGCAACCTATTATGAGTAAGTACATACCTTGGAACATACATACTGAATCACTGTTCCATTAGCTCCTCCTCCCGGTTCCAAAGAATGGTGTGCTGTATTGAGTGTCTATAACCATTTGTTAGGATCCTGATGCTACTTCTTAGAAATAAAGTCCTCAACCTGCAATAATAGAGGGATCTTGCAGATGGACTGGGGGAAAGGGAACTTGCATGGCTTTTGCCATCATTTGGCAGTCTTCTCTTTGCTAATCTGCCTAGAGGAATTATGGAACTATCCATAAGATACAGTGTTAGAACTGCAGATGAAAAGGCAAACTGGTAAAAATGTTTCTGCTTCCTGTGGGAACATAGTCAGTAAAAACATTATTCTTTCAGGGTTAGGGATGGGGGAGATCTAACACTTCTATATCTTAATCTCCAAACAATAGCACATTTCTATTTCTGCGGCATTGTAAGAAAAACAGAAACCTACAAATTGAAAGCATTTTCAGTCTGACTTTGCACATTCAGGCTCATTGCTTACATTTTTAAATTCTAATTACTTATGTTGTCTTGCGCAAACTAATTCCTTTGAAAAACACTGTGCCCAGCAAGTTCACTTGAGTTAGTTCATCTTAATTTTTGCACCTGTTCAGATTCATTAAGAGCATTCAGGAAGACCAATGGAAGTCTTCCTAGATCCCTTATTGTAGTGGAATAGAAAAAATAAACTAGATTCATCTTATACAAAACCATGTTTTGTTTAATCATGCTGACTGAATAATTCTGAATAATCAGAATTGGCTGGGTTTGCACATTGTGTATTGAACCCATGATATATTTTAGAAAAGGGGTTTCTGATTTAAAAAAATATTTTTTATTTAGAAAGAGTAATTGTTTTAATAAAGAAAAATACCCTCAGCCTATATTTTAACATTCTTATAAAAATAAATATAGATTTATTTAATTTATAATATTTAATATTTGTGTGACATGCAAATAGTTTTTCTATTTTAAATTTGAAAAGCTTTTTCTTCAGATGCTAAAAGAAAGCAGATTATATAATGTGGGTTGAAACAATTTCTTCTGAAACAAGTTAATGCATCTATAGAATTTGTTCTATTAAAAGATTATCTACTGGTGTTAGATGGTCATTGGTGATACTCATGTAATACGTCTCCCCCTCAGACATGTCTGAATGCCCCACAGTGGTGTGATTGATGTCTCTGGAGGCTGGATACTAGTCCTCTCAGCATTTGCTTTGTTACTGGCCTAGTCTTGGGTTAGCTGGTATGCCTTGTCCCACAGTGGGCTTGGACTGGTACAGAGTAGGCTGTGTGGCTCTGTATGCCTTGACAATGTGGCCCTTTTGCTGGCACCTGCAGCAGATGGCTTCTTTGAAGTGGCACACCACTCTCGCATGGAACCCCATGCAGCAGGAACAGTGGGGCTGCTTGCTTTTGTAGTCCTTGGGGTTCAGCCACTGGTCTGGGTAGATTCAGTGGATGGTGTCAGTGTCTTCCTACTCCTCTTCATATTCCAGGATTTCCATGGCTCAGTCGGGTTCCCTATAGGCATAATGCACCCCCCTGGCCTTCCTGATGTCCGCTGTGGAGTTGTCGGAGGATTCCGTGGCTCTTGCTTCCTCAACCATGTCCTTAAAGGTGACCCCTCTCCTGGTGAGTAATTTTTTTTGCAGTGAGAGGTCTCTCATGCCCAGGATGATCTGATCCCTCATCATCTCCTCTGGGTTTATGAATTCGCATTTGGTGGCGATCTCCCTGAGCTGGCAGAAAAGTTTTTTATAGTTTCCCCCTCCCATTGGTGCCGGTGATAGAATTCATTTCGGCTTAACATGGGGGTGGCAGACGGGACATAGTGGTTTTTGCATGCTGCAGGGTCATCCAAGAGACAGATTCCACATTGGCAGGGACGATCAGCATCTGTGCCATCTTGTATGTCTTTGTGCCACAGTAGATGAGGAAAAGGGAGCGCTTTCAGTTGTCCAATAGGTCCTGGTAGTTATTTGCCTCCATGAATATCCTGAACCATCCCATATATATGTGCCAGTCCTTGGAGTGCAGATCAAAGATTGCCAGTGCGATGGATGTGTGCGATGCCATCCTGATGTTGGCTGGTGCAGAGTCGTCCTTGCTGTAAGATGGCTATGGAGGTGGATGGTCAGTTTCTTTTCTCCTTTGTTACCAGTGTTAGATTGGCATGGGAAGAAGAGACAATAGACTCAAGACACTTTCAGCACCTTTTATTTCCCACTGCAATACAAACTGCCAGCAGGCTGCTGGAGTTCTCCATTTATTGAGCTTTGGCAGACTAACCAGCCAATGACAGTGATTTAAAATTCCCACACTTTGGCAAACCAATCTGTGGGGACATGCAAATCTGTGCTATGTCTGTCCGTCCATAACACCTGGCAATAGTAATTCTTAAAGATTTTGTCAGATATAGAACTTGAAAGAGCTTGGAAAAGGTACTGTAAAAATGAGGGTTAAGATATTAAGGTAAGTATTAAAGTAAGTAGCTAGTGCTGAGTTTTTTTTAAAAAAATACAGAGTGCAAATACTTTCTCCAATTTGCACATGATTGTGTAAATTGCACAAGTAATTGTGCAAATTACTTTCTCCAATTTTTTCTCCTGACAGGATGATTTAAAAAAACACCAAGAAAATCAAATGGGAGAAAAGATGGAAAAAGGAATTAAATAATAGCTGGTTTTTAAGCTATGATGAAAATCTTGATGAAATAAGAAATTAAAACACCAACTTTTAAGCTACATCATTTGCTAATTTCATTTCTGATAGTATTCAGGAGTCATCCATGCTGTTAAGGTAGGGAAATAAATGAAAATATAAATTGTTTTAACTGTAATGTTTTAAATAATTATAAATTCCAGTAATGCAAACTGGTGAAAATATATTACAGTAAGGTGGTACGTGCTGGGGATTGATTGCAGCAGAGAGAATGACCAGTTCTCCATCTTTTGTACCAAAGAAATTGGAATGCATAGGAATGAAAGAAATGATGCCAGTACTTGAACTGATTAAAGGCTAGGTTGACCTGATTGACAGGCCCATTTAAAAAAATCTGTACAGACCTTGCTCAGAAATGGTCTAGGTACTGCCATTTTCTTAAATTATTTGTTAGCCTCCAGATAAATTAGACATAATCTGATATCAGACTCAGCCAGTGAAGCCGAAGTCCATATTGTCTGAGAAAGAGCAGAGTTGAAATTCAAACTGGAGTGCATCCAGTAGAAAAGTTGCTAGAAGGTCTGATGATACCCTAACAGTTAATTGTATGAACAGTTTAAAGACATGGCTTTTGCTATTTGTTGTTAATCTTTCATATATATATATATGAAGAATATATATATATATATTCTTCTCAACTTCTCAAATAAACAGTGGCCAAGGCAGCAGCCTGATCTCTTTTGTGTTAAATGTCAAATTTCAAAACCATTAATATGCATGTAAAATTATCAGTATAGATAGTGATTAGCAGTGAAGATATAGGCATTGAGTGATTTAACAGAAATAAAAAAATTCAGTTCCTTTTCAGTTTTCTGAAAATATATCTCTAGATTATTAAATTCTATGAAAAATGTGGATTGTGAAAATTAGAGTGTTGGAAGTGTGCCATCCAGGATGCCAGTTGTTAATGATATGTTTCCTTCATCTATTTCATTTAATTTTTTGCTGTTTAAAAAAATCCATTGGAAAATTTGTATCAATTTCTTTTTTTAAAAATATATTTTTATTATTTTTACATTTAAAACAATGCAATACCGCAGAGTCGGAGTGACCATACATTCACATTATGTACAGCTAGTTTCAACCATTAACAGTTAATCTACTTAATACATTGTCTGTCCTTCTATCCAATCACAATATATACATTTGTTCTTGTCATCTTGTCTTATACCAATCATAAAATCTGTTCCATACTTCAAAATATTCTGATTCCCCTTTATTTTTAAGTTCAAGAGTGAGCCTATCTGCTTCTGCACAGGCCAACACTTTTCTGATTGTATCAAGCTCTGATGCTGTATTTTCTTTTTTCCAATACTGTGCATAGGTTATGCGCGCTGCAGTCAGTATATGTATAATTAGATAGAGTGTATCTTTCTTAAACCCCTCCGGTATTATGCCTAGGAGAAAAGTTTCTGGTTTAAACATAATTTGTTCTCCCACCATTTGTTCTAACCATGATTGAATCATTTTCCAATATTTTTTTGCCTCATTGCACGTCCACCACATATGATAGAAAGTGCCTGGTGTTTTTTTACACTTCCAACAATTTGGGGGCAGATTTTTGAACATTTTGGAAAGCCGTGCTGGGGGAGATGCCATCTGTAAAACATCTTATAAAGATTTTCTTTATACGCCGTAGCCAATGTTAGTTTCTGATTAAGTATCCAAAGTTTTTCCCACTTAGCCAATTCCACATTGTAACTGAAATTTTTCGCCCAGGCAATCATGGTTTCTTTGACATGTTCCTCCTCTAGTTTATATTCCAACAGGAATCTATACAGCACTTTGATCAGTCTGTTTTCTGTCTGAATCAAAAGTTTATCTAATATTGTGTAGTCTTTGGCAATACCTTCGTTCTTCCTATCCTGTGCATACCTTGATTGTCTCTGTAAATAAGACCACAATTCTACTTGTACTCCTTGTGATGTCAATTCTGATCTGGTTTTAATCTCCCCCTGCCTGTTCAATAACTCTTTATATGTGACTATATTTTCCATGTTGATTAAATTTGGGTGTATGTATGCTTCCATCGTAGATAGCCAAATAGGTATTTTGGTATAGTGGTCATGTTTAATTTTGTTCCAAATTAGATTGTCTGATGTAATGTCTACTAAAATATTTGTGTGCAGATCCTTTTTCATACCAGAGGAAGGCATGCCAGCCTGCTTGGAGGCCATGGCCTTCCAATTTGAGTGATCTTTTATTTCTCAGCATTATCCATTCCCTTAGCCATGTTAGTATAGCCGCAGTATAATAGAGTTCCCAATCTGGTACGCCAAATCCTCCCTTTTCCTTAGTGTCTTGCATAGCCTTAAGTTTTATTCTTGGTTTTCTTCCCTGCCAAATAAATTTCAAAACTAGTTGATTCAAATCCTTGAAGACACCTTTTTCTAATTTAATGGGAATATTCTGAAATAGGAAAAGAAATTTTGGTAATATATTCATTTTTATAACTGCGATCCTGCCCATCAGGGACAGTTGTAGGTTTTTCCATCTATCTAGATCTTTCTTAGTTTTATTAATCAAATTAGTATAATTATCTTCTTTGTTGGTCACACACCTCGCAGATAAATGTATACCAAGATATTTAACTTTTTTGACAATTTGGATACCCAATTTCTTCGTTAACTCCTCTTTTGCTTTTGATGTCATATTTTTAGTCAGCATTTTGGTCTTTGTCATATTTATCTTTAGACCCGCTATTTTCCCATATTCTGTCAATTCCTCGATGAGTTTCGTACCACACTTTATAGGATCTTCTAGCACAAACACTAGATCGTCCGCAAAGGCCTGTAACTTAAATTGCTCCTTTTTGATTTCTAGTCCCTTTATCTGTACCTCTTTACGTACATTCCTGGCTAATACTTCTAGGGTTAGTATAAACAGCAGGGGGGATAGGGGGCAACCTTGTCTTGTACCTTTCTGGATTACAATACTTCGTGTTAATTCACCATTGATTATTACTTTGGCTTTTTGGTTTGTATAAATTGCTCTGATCGTGTTTATAAATTTATCCCCACAATCCATGTATTCTAATTGTTGGTGCAAAAATTCCCAGTTGACATTATCAAATGACTTTTGGGCATCAAGAAAGATTAGTGCAACCTGTTTTTCATTGTGCACTTCATAATATTCAAGAATGTTCAACATAATTCTCATATTGTTTTTAATTTGTCTTCTGGGGAGGAATCCATTTTGATCTGTATGGATGAATGATATAAGAAATTTTTTCAACCTTTCTGCTATTATTGAGGCAAAGATTTTGTAATCTGCATTTAGCAATGAGATTGGTCTGTAGTTTTGTATAAACACCTGGTCTGTATCCGCCTTAGGTAATAATACAATATTAGCCTCCGTCCATGATAACGGTGACTTCGCCTCTTTGGGTATTGAGTAACCAACGATAATTGCCCTTTTGTTTTTTCCAAATAATCCTCATGGGATTGTGATCAGCCCATAGGTTGGGTTCTATATCTATCTCCTTCACTTCTGAAATTAACTCCATCGGCAGCCAGACCATATCTATCCTTGACTAGGATTCGTGTCTATTCTAGTAGAAGGTATATTGCTTTCCCTCTGGACATCTTTCTTGCCATACATCATACAGATTAAGTTCTTCAGCCATTTGGAAGAATGACCTTGGCAAAGTTCTCCTAGCTCCTTTTCTCTTCTTTCCACTTTTATAGTCCCATTTCGGGTCAACTATTGCATTGAAGTCACCCAGTAAACAAACATTTTCATTTCCCATCTCTCAAATAATGCTATGTAGTCTATGATAGAAATTTTCCTGGCCTTCATTAGGTGTATATATTACAACCAGTGACACCTTTTTTTGGTTTAACATTATTTCTACGATTAATATTCTCCCTTCCTCATCATGATGAATTAGTTTAGTCTGGATCGTGTCTTTGACATATAATGCTATTCCTCTTTTCTTTTGGTCAGCTAGTGCCGTGTAGAGTTTACCCAATCTAGGACATTCTAAGATCTGGATCTGTCTTTTAGTCATATGGACCTCTTGCATTGCAATTATATCGTAGTTCAAATGTTTTAATTTATTAAATATTGTTTTCCTCTTCTGGGGTAAGTTTAGACCATTAATATTCAATGATAGAATCTTGATTTCTCCCAACATACTTCTATGTGTATTTAGGTCGTGTGCTTCTTGTTGCCCTTATTTCTCTCACTTCCTTTGGTTCTTCCCCTTTTTCATCTAGAACGACTTCTTTCTCCTTTCGTGTCTCTACTGGTTCCTTTTCTCTTCTTATCTGTGCCCTGGGTCCTTGCCTCCTTGCTCGCGACTGTTCTCCTTCGTCTTTCTCATCCTCCTGCCCAACAAAAGTATTGTAAAAATCTTCTGCTTGTTCTATCGTGTCTATTCTGAATCTTCTATCTCTCCAAGTTACCAGTACGCCCTCCGGCATCAGCCATCTAAAGTTAATTTCAAATTTGTTCAGGACAGATGTTAAAAATTGAAAGGGCCTTCTTAATTCTCTAATTCTCTTCGGTACCTGTTTTAGAACTGTTAGTTGTTGTTGGTTGTAAATTATCGGGTCGCTTCTTGTTCTGTTCAGCACCTCGTCATGTATTGATTTTTTTACAAACTTTACATGAACTTCTCTTGGTAAATTATTCTTTTTTGCGTAGTTTGTCTATACGTCTCATTGATCTCACTTGCCATCTCGTCCTTTTCTATTACCAAAGCCTTTGCCATAAGGTCTGCCATCGTGTCTGGTAAATCCTTGCCTTTTTCTTCCTTTACATTCTGGAACCATAGGAATTGGGCTGCTTTCTCCGATTCTAACGCGAGGACTGTTAACTCAAGTTCCTTGTTTGCCTGGATCAGCCTAGAACTCAGCTGCTCCATTTTTTCATCCTCCTTTTCCAACCTTCCTTCTATTACATTTATTCTTTGTTCGTGTTTATTGATCTGTTCCTGGAACTTCTCAAATTTATCGTCCATCTTCTGCATTCTCTCCTTTAATTCTACAGTATCATTCCTTATTTCTCTAATATCCTTTTTAAGTTCTTTGTGATTTTTAGCCATTGCCTCCTGCATGGTCTGTAATATCATCTGCAATTCCTTAGTTGAATTGGATCTTTCTCTCTGGAGCATATCCTCCAAAGATCTTTGGTTCGAAGGACTGGCAGCCGCTAGGGATGGCTGGGATGCTGGCTTCCTCCCCGTGCCAATTTTCATTAAATTTGTACTACTTGTCATTTTTTGGAAGAATTGGATCCCTACTTTAATTTTTCTCCAGAACTCCCACTTTCTTCTCCCCCTCGTAACTTTCTCCAGTCCTCCTTTTTTCTTTCTTTCTTTCTTTCTTTCTTTCTTTCTTTCTTTCTTTCTTTCTTTCTTTCTTTCTTTCTATCTTTCTATCTTTCTATCTTCCTTCCTTCCTTCCTCTCCCCTCCCTCCTTCCTTCTTTCTTTCTTCCTTCCTTCCTTCCTTCCTTCCTTCCTATCTACCTTCCTGCCTTCCTTCCTTCCTCTCCCTCTCCTCCCTTTCCCTCTCCTCTTCCCTCTTCCTCTACTCAATTATCAATTTTAAATAGTGATAGGGGGTAGTAAACTCTATATATCAATAAGTTCATATGTTATGTGAGAACAGCTGTCATAAGATAGGGAGAGAGTGAGAGAGACTTATCAATTTATCACTGTATATATATGTGTGTGTGTCACACTTATAATATTCCTAAATTTCTATTAATCTATTAATCTATTTTATTAAATTAATAAAATCTAAGAGTAAATTGCTTATAGTTATTACTTATACTGTGATCAAACAATCTCCTAAATTAATCAGTACTAATGCCAATAATATCGAAAAGAGTTGGGATTAATAATTTTACAGCAATAACAATAACAAAAACAGTATATTCCTTTGATGGTAGTATTATAACACTAATTCCTATTTTTTAAGTTCAACCTTAGATGCGACCCTCCTGTGTTGGATAATTATATGAGAGTGTTCTGGGTTCCCCTGCTCCGATAGATCTTCTTTCTCTCTCTCCAGTTGTTTCTATTAGTAGTGTCCAAAGATTAGCCTCAAAAATCTCTAGTATCAGCTCTCTTGTTATCCAGAGAATATAGTCACCAAAATTCCTGTTTTCTCTTAAGGTATCAAGAGGGGGGGAAATTCCAAATTTCGCCAGTAGATGTTGCTCTTCCACTCATCCAGAAGCTAACCAACTGCAGGCTATCCACAGATATATGTAGCAAAGTTATAATCCTTCCTTTTCTTTTCTTCTTCCTCTTTCTCCCTTCAAGCCTTCAAGACTTGGATAATTAACTCAAAACCCCCTGAAGATACCTGTGTAGTCAGAGTTATTTACAGCCTGCCTTTGTTATGTTAACAAATTAGATTTAGGTTCATCTTATCAGACAGTTCAGAGAGTAAAAAAAGATACGCCCTGTTTGGGGTGACCCGCTCCCTCCTCTAGTTTTCACTCAGCATATTACTCTGGCTGCTGTAATGGAGGGGGGTAAGCAGCCCCCCCACTTCCTCTTGGAGCCCTTAGTCTCTTGAGCTGTTTTGGAATAAAGATACCTTCCACCAAGATCAGGAATCTGTTAGATCACTGGCAACTCCGGCAGCTTCTTTGTAATAAATCCTTGCTTGCTTTGAACTGTTGTCAGCGCTTTGGGATGGCCATTAATTGTTGCCCTCTTCAATGCCTGGGGTTATGAAGGAGATTTCAAGCACAGACCATGAATTGCCATCCTATGGTCGTGCCAAACCAACCTTCTCTCTTCAGTCTTCCCTCCAGGAAGGCTTGGTTTATCAAAATCTTTTCAGCAAACCCCTCCGGACGTTAGATCTGGCTGCTGTTAACGGAGCTCTCCATCCAAGCAGCCATTCGTGCTGGCAGCAAGCCCCGCCCCTGAAAATTTGTATCTATTTCTTATTCACAATTTTCCATAATATTTTTGGGCATTATCCCCTATTTCTAGTATTTTATAAAAAATGCAAATGTTTTCCAAATCCCCCTTTTAATGTCATTTCCTTAAGCAATTATTTTAAAGCATAATTTCTATCAGTAGCTGTTTTATTTGCACATACACATAATAATAAATGCATTTTATGCCAGTTTCCCAAACATTTATTTATTTCCCAATTTCTTAATGATTCTAGGCAGCATCCAAATTAAAAAAGAATAGTCATAATCATAGCTGATTAAAAGAACAATGTAACCAGTTAGAAAACCAAACTTAACTACATGAGCTCCAGAACCATCCTGTCCAAGGCCTGGAAGAACAACCAAGTTATGAATGATTTCCTCAGTGTTATAAGGGTAGAATGACCTTCTGCCAGAACGTCATTCTAGAAAGCAGACATTGCAACAGTGAAGAGGCACTTCCTGGGCTTCCTAAGATGATATTGAGCGACAGGATTAGCTGCCATTTGCTTTTCATTTGTGGGTTGGGAGTCCAAGAGGATCTTCAAACTGTACATAGGCCTTTAATGGGGAAGTGTGCTCACCTTGCTCAATCATACCTGATGGGCAGAAACAATGACAGATAAAAAAAAGTCCTATGCTATTGTAGAAAGTTAGCACCCAACCCTCTCCTAGAAAAATGAAATATTTTGAGAAATATTAAAAAGGCAGAATATTATATTTCCCTAAAGGAAAAACATACTCTTGCAAAGCAGCCCCCACCTTTCTTTATAGTCCCAGCAGGACTATCTACAAGATAAAAGACCTTCAGCTCCAGGGTGATGGGATTAAGACATGACAATCCAAGATATAATAAGATTATCTAGCAGCAGGGCTCATTGCATTGCAAAATCACCTGGGAACATTGCATTACCCTCCGGACTTCAACCAAATGTGATTCAGACAAACATGGCCCCATGGGAGTCTGACTACAGCCAATAGAATACATTTCTTGCACAGAAACAGGAAGCTCAAGGGCAAGGTCTGAGAGAGGGTATCAGTAATCCTCACTCTCCACTTCATGTGGTCAGTTACCCAGGATCTCAAACCCATGTGGTCCAGCTGGTCTTCGGGTCTCTACCATGCATCCAGGGGGTGGGACGCATGCAGGGGATGCGTGCATGCATGCAAGGGGATAGGGTACATGCATTGCATTTTGGAGCCTTGTGTGGTCCCCTGTGCCCCGTTTTGGCTTCCTGGTTGGTGCAGGAGGCCTTCCAGGCCCAAAATGCCACACCCCAAAAGCCTCCTGCACCAACCTGAAAGCCAAAAATGGGTGAGGGGCCAAGGCGGGGGAGATGGGGGAGCATAGGGGCTGACATGTCTTGCGCACAGGGTGGTCATACATGCATGTGGGAGCAATGGTGTCACACATGCATTGCATTTTAGGTGTGGGCATGCACACATGCTATTGTGCGCACACTTTCGGCACGCAACTACAAAAAGGTTAGCCATCACTGCTATAGTATGTTTTCATGATGATAACCAAAGCCTTGAATGGCCTGGAAATAAGTGATAACTAATGCAGTTCACAAAGCATTGGGTCATGTCAACATAATCATGTCAGTATAATGCCCTCCCATTATTGTCTATGCTGATGTATTCTGGGCCAGCTATGGCTTCCAGGCAGTTTTAAAGAGCAGCCCTGTGTAGCTTGCATTATAATAATACAAATTGTACATGTTATGAATCATTGTGCAAAGGCCCTCTTAGCCCTAGCTACCATTTGCTTTTCATGCATGAGTCCCTGAAGATCCTCAGATTGTATATAAACTTTGAATGGGAAAATATACTTCTAATGAGAGTGACAGATTATTTCATAATCTAAGGACTCAAAATAAATGCAGCTTCTTAGTCTTGTCCAAGTTCATAACTGAGGCAATTTCTCCCCATCCAGCCTCCCAGTATAGTTGATGACTTTAACAACATTGCTTACTAAGTCAAGGGTAAAGATGTACAATTGCATATCTGCCTAAGGTATTCTATTGTGAGCAGAGGAGTGAAGTACTCTTCTCATGAAATTCTTCTGGACTCACTCAATTATATTAATGTCCAATATACAATGTGGATTCCAGGCAGATGAGCTATATTCGAGAACAGGTCTGGCAAAAGTTTTGTGTGCTCTAGTTTGCAGTACAATGTTATCGGAGAAGCTCCATAAAATTAGAATAACAACTCTTAATGCTTTTTTGGCAATGCTGCTACAGTGAACTCTTGGACTTAGATTGATTGAGATGAGTACTCCTAGATCTTTGATTGAGTGAGGGTCATCTACGAGGATAATCTACTACTTTACAAGCATGAAGATACAAATCAATTGTCTGATCATGTTGGAAAGTATCCAGCTTGGCAGGAAGGCAGGATTAAGCATAACCTGGAGTCACTGTACAACCTCAAAAGGATTAGAGCTGATACCTCTAAATCAAGGGTTACCTGATACCCTTTAAATCAATTTCATTGAGGGAAGCATCAGGGTTATGTTTTATCTCAGAGGGCTGGGGGTGGTGTAGTTGGAGGATAGTGTGACCATGGTGGGCATTTGACACAGGCTCAAGATACATTTCCCACCCTTCTTTCTTTCACAATTCTTTACTATAACCACTTTCCTATCTCTTCTACCAAATATTATTGGCAAATGTTTATTACTTATTCTTCATAGTCCACTAAACTTTTTGTTTGTAAATGTATACCCCATTGTTTAATAACTTTGCCGAGCAAACGACGGCAGGGCAGAGCATGTACATTTCCACCATGTACTCAAGGGCAGACCTAATTCTATTGCAGGAGTCCCCCCTCTCGCAGGTTTGCCGCTCTGCTCTTACAAGGGCCCACCTCGATGAGGGATACATTAATCCAGAGAGGTGGGCGAGGCATGGCCTCAGGGATTTTTTAGCAAAAATTTTAATTTGTTTTTTAGGGGGTTCTAAAGTGGGGGGAGGGGTTAGCCGGGCTGAGGGAGGGACCAGTGCCAAGCCGGCGGGTGGAGTTAAGGAAAGGAGTGGAGCCATTAAGGGGGGGGAGTAGCGATACTCCAAAAGAGGGTCTTTTCATACCAACGGTTGTGGGGAGGGGCAGGTGCGAGGGTAGACAGAGTTCGCATCACTGGTTGGGAGACCGTAGTCATTGGGTACGGCCGGTCATATGTCCCAACCCCCGCAATCTAGGTGGTCAGGACCTACAGAGCCAGGGCCTGAGGCTGATGCTATGCAATGCCAGGTCTGTTGTCAACAAAGCCCCCCTCATTAATGACCTGGTGTCGGAGGGGGAGCCGGACCTGGCAGGAATTACGGAGACCTGGCTGGGCCACGAGGGAGGCCTCCCCCTCGTGGAAATGTGCCCGCCAGGCTACAGCGCATTTCACCAGTCACGGGCAGTAGGCAGGGGTGGTGGGGTAGCGGTCATTGTGAGGGAAGGTCTTGAGCCAAGACAGACCACTGTGCCACAGATAACCGGTTGTGAGTCCCTGTGTGTGAAGTGGGGCCCAGGGAAGCAGTTGGGCTTGCTAATTGTATACCTGGCTCCTCGCTATGCATCAGCAGCCCTGCCCGAGCTCCTTGGGGTGATCGCCGAGATGGCAGTTGAAACGCCTAGACCAGTGGTGGGCAACCTTTTTTTTCAACTGAGCCAAATCTCGCCAAAACCACGATTGAAATTTATTTTGAGAGCCACATTTTTAAAACCGAAAATACATAGGATGGTACACTGTTTTTAGTTTCAATAAACTCTGGCATTTGAAGCATGCAAGTCTTAAAGCTGTCAAGTTACAAGATCCTTGCATCCCTAACCCTTTAGGGAAAAAACCCCAAGGGGTCTTCAAACCTGACAGCTTTAAGACTTGTGGAGTTCAACTCCCAGAATTCCTCCTCCAGTCATGTTGGCTCAGGAACTCTGGCATTGAAGCATGCAAGTCTTAAAGCTGTCAAGTTGCAAGACCCTTGCACCCCTAACCCTTTAGAAAAAAGAAAAAACCCAGGGTCTTCAAACCTGACAACTTGAAGACTTGTGGACTTCAACTCCCAGAATTCCTCCTCCAGTCATGTTGCGGCGACGTCATCTGCGTGGATCCATCTTCGGCTTTTTTCACAGGGGGCAGGGCTGCTGCTGAAGATGTCAACAAGCCCCTGCCGCCACCAGAACAACAGCTGCCTCCTCCTCCTCCTCCAACAACACCACTACATTTGGAGTGAAGCCGCCAAAGCTCCCGCTGGCGCCCCCCTCCACTCGGAGCACCGCGTTACCCCTGCTGCCTTCTCTGCCGCCGCCATGCTTTTGAGAAGCCATGAGGCCTTTTTTCCCTGCTCCTGCCCCCCCCTGCCGCCGCCTTCCTACTGGCTCCCGCGGCCTCATGGCTCCTCAAAAGCACAGCAGAGGAGGAGGGGGCAGGGTAACACGGGGCCCAACTCAGGTGCTCCGAACGGAGGGGGAGGTGCCGCTGCCATAGGCGGGGGCACCGGCGGGAGCTTTCGAGGCTTCACCTCTGCCGCAGCGTCGGGTGCTGTTAGAGGAGGAGGAGGCGGCAGCAGATATTCCGGTAGCGGCAGGGGCTTTACTTTAGCTGCAGCGCCGGGCGCAAGCAGCTAGGATTGGCCGCCCACAAGGGACCTCCTCCCCGGGCTTGCTTTCCTGGCGTCAGTCACACCGCGCTCACCAAAACAAGTCCGGGGAGGTCCTTTGCGGGCGGCCAGTTCTAGCCATCTGCAAAGGACCTCCCCAGCCTCCGGAGCCTGTGACAGCAGAAAGCACAGCGCGGCAGTTGGAAACTGCTGCGCGGTGTTTTCTTGCCACCTGCACGTGCGCGCAGCCACGCACCTTAGAGGGAACAGTAGGAGGGAGGGGAGCGGGCACACAGAAGAGCCGCATTAAAATGTGTAAAGAGCCGCATGTGGCTCGCGAGCCGCGGCTTGCCGACCACTGGCCTAGACTATTGGTCATGGGTGACTTCAACCTGCCATCGGTAGGGGAGGCATCCGAAGTAGCTCGGGAGTTCATGGCTTCCATGACAGCCATGGACCTGACCCAAATAATTCAGGCCCCCACACATGAGGGAGGACACACACTGGATCTTATTTTTGTCTCTGGCCAATGGAGGAGTGATCTGGGAGTAGGGGATTTAGCTATCACCCCCCTGTCATGGTCTGATCACTCACTGCTCCGGCTCGACTTTCCAGCCGCTACTCCCCACCGCGGGGAGGCAGAACCAGAGTGCCCAAGATGGTTCCGCCCCAGGCGCCTGATGGAACCTGATAGGTTCCAGACGGAGCTCGGGCCACTTCCTGTAGCCCTGACCCACACCCGTTCGGAGGACCTAGTGGTTGCATGGAATAGTGCGGCCGCTAGGGCCTTGGACCGGGTGACACCTTTGCAGCCTCTCTTGCGGCAGCGAACCACCCAGGCTCCTTGGTTTACTGAGGAGCTGAGGGTGATGAAGCGCCACAAGAGACGCCTAGAGAGCAGATGGAGATCATCACGCTCTGAATCTGACTGAACTCAGGTAAGAGCCCATTTACGGACTTACCTTGTGGCTTTAAGAGTGGCCAAGCATCAGTATTGTGCCACTCTTATTGCGTCCGCAGATAACCGCCCTGCTGCCCTGTTTGGGGTGACCCGCTCCCTCCTCCAACAGGGGCCGCGGGAAGCTCCTCTGCAGGGCAGAGCAGAGGAATTTGGGGAGTATCTGCAGGACAAAATCGCTCAGATTCGAAGCGAGTTGGTCCCTACTAGTGGTCTAGAAGGGTCGTCGGAGGCGGGTCGTGAGGTCCCATTCTGGGAGGAGTTTGACTCTGTTACTTCCGAAGATATGGACAGGTTGCGTAGGCGACTGTGAGCCACCACATGTTTATTGGACCCGTGTCCCTCCTGGCTTGTACTGGCATCCTGGGAGGTCACACGAGGCTGGCTCCAGGAGTTAATCAACGCTTCCTTGAGTGAGGGGTTTCTGCCGGCCATCCTGAAAGAGGCGGTGGTGAGGCCCCTCCTCAAGAAGCCTTCCCTGGACCCAGCTCTGTTAGCCAACTACCGTCCCGTCTCCAACCTTTGCTTTCTGGCGAAGGTTGTAGAGAGTGTGGTGGCACAACAGTTTCCGTGCCACTTGGAGGAAACTGATTATCGGACCCGCACCAGTCCGGTTTCCGGCCCAGCCACAGCACGGAGACGGCATTGGTCGCGTTGGTGGATGATCTCTGGAGGGCCAGAGATGGGGGTTGCTCCTCCATCCTGGTCCTATTAGATCTCTCGGCGGCTTTCGATACCATCGACCATGGTATACTATTGCATCGACTGGAGGGGTTGGGGGTGAGGGCACCGTTTTGCGGTGGTTCTCCTCCTACCTCTCTGGCCGAGTGCAATTTGTATTGGCAGGGGGGCAGAGGTCGACCTCGAGGCCCCTCTCTTGTGGGGTGCCACAAGGGTTGGTCCTCTCGCCTCTCCTGTTCAATACATATATGAAGCCGCTGGCCGAGATCATTCGTGGGTTTGGGGTAGACTACCATCTGTACGCGGATGATACCCAGCTGTACATTTCTACCCCAAACCACCCCAACGATGCTATCGAAGTGATGCCCCGGTGTCTGGAAGCCGTACGGATCTGGATGGGAAGTAACAGACTCAAGCTCAACCCGTCCAAGACTGAGTGGCTGTGGCTACCGACGCCCCAGTTCAACCAGCTTACTCCATCGCTGGCCATTGGGGGTGAACGCCTGGCCCCCGTGGATCGGGTACGCAATTTGGGCATCCTTCTGGATACCCGGTTGTCCATGGATGACCATGTGACAGCCGTGGCCAGGGGAGCGTTCCACCAGGTTCGTCTGGTGCGCCAATTGTGTCCCCTATTGGACCGGAGTGCCCTTCGCACAGTCACTCATGCGCTTGTGATATCCTGGCTAGACTACTGTAACGCTCTCTACATGGGGCTCCCCTTGAGATGCACCCGAAGGCTACAGCTGGTTCAGAATGCGGCCGCGCGGACAGTCTCGGGAGTCTCTAGCTACTCCCACGTAACACCTCTCCTGCGCGGGCTACACTGGCTACCTGTGGCTTTTCGGGTGCACTTCAAGGTGTTAACCATCATTTTTAAGGCGCTCCATGGCACAGGACCTAGTTATTTGCGGGATCGTATCCTGCCCCATACATCCCTCCAGCCGATTTGCTCACACAGAGAGGGACTCCTCCGGGTGCCGTCCACTAGGCTGTGCCAGCGGACGACACCTAGGGGAAGGGCCTTCTCTGTGATGGGCCCAACCCTCTGGAATGACCTCCCCCCCGACATTGGGATGACTACGGATCTCCGCTCCTTCCGTCAGAAACTTAAAACCCACCTATTCCAGCTAGCCGGCTTGGCCTAATTCCACCTATCCCACCTCAGTCCTATTTCTAAATTTTTTAAGATTGGTTTTAAGGTCTGTTTTTTAATTTTTATAAATTGTACAGGGGTTGTTTAATCTGATTTTTATTTATGTGTATGATTGTTTGTATGTTTTAAATTTATTCCTGTACACCGCCCCGAGTCCCTCCGGGGAGAGGGGGCAGTCTAGAAATTTAATAAATTATTATTATTATTATTATTATTATTATTATTATTATTATTATTATTATTATTATTATTATTAAGAAATTGTTTTTCCAGGCAGAAAAGTTCCTTATAGTAACTTTATTATTCAACTACTAATAAAAATCCAATAGCATAAACAACATGATAATACAAGATCTAAGAGCATTGATAAAGTTCCAGGATAGTACATACAAATGGCTGTCAATGATAGATTGTTGATTGTAAATTAAATGGACCTACAGTATGTAAAATCTGGCATTAAACTGTAGTATTAACATAGGATGTTGCTTGTTTTCTACCTAGATCTGGCACTTACTTGAGGTCACGTAATTGTAATTCAGTCCAATCCAGTCCTCCTGCAGAACTCTGCCAGCTGAAAATGGGCCAAGCAAAGGTTCTGTACAGCCCAGCACAGTCCATTTTTGGCCAGCAGAGTGCTGCTGGAAGCCAGAGAGGCCAAAAACAAGCTACTCAGGGGCCTCACTGGGCATTATACACAGCCCATTTTCAGCTGGTAGGGTTCTTCTGGAGGCCTGGGAGGCCAAAAATGGGTCATGTGGAGACCACATGCACCTTCCCGTGGCCCCATTTTGGCTGGCAGAGGCATTGTGGGCCAGTCCTTTAGTATTTCCAGCCCAGCCCCATGGACCAGATTTAAACACCCCGTGGGCCAGATCCAGCCCACTGGCCTTGAATTTGACACATACTCTAAATTCTTTGGACCCTTATGTAATTGTTTCCAAGAGTCAGCTACCAGACTGCAGAACTTTCTATATTATTATGCAGAACATAATAAAGTAGTTATTATTAAAGTAGCTTGAACTCTGTAGATATGAACTTACTCACCACCAATTTTAACACTCTAATCAATTAGGGTGGTTCTTCCTGAATTTCTTCTTTTGACAGTTAAGTCCTTGGAGGCCTACCTTCTTTTGCCCAATTGTTTCCCATTATTGGAAATGACTTCAGTCAACAAGAACTTAGATCAATGAAAAGAAAGAGATTTTATTTAAAAGAAAAGAATAATTGCATTTTGCAAAGTGTGGTGAATCTCAGGCTACACCTTCAACATGACGTTTTGAGCCAAGAGACACACCTTAGATCTCAAAAGCTTACATAATATAAGCTGTTTCATCCCAACTCCCTATTTCCCTCCTCCTTTGGGTCTATTGGTTACACCCTCTGGATTTTTAACTAATCCGAAGCACCTAAGGATACTAAATTATCTCTTTCCTTTGTTTACTCAAATTACTTTCTACCAAAACATCTTGTATCTATTTGTACCTGTTACACATTAACTCTTTAAGTATTTTGTCTACATAGCATCTCCAAGCTTCCAAGCGTTAAGGAATGTACGCGAAAAGAGTGAAAGTTCTACGTGAGAGATAGTGTACTTTCTTACAAAAGGATTATATAAAAGGATTTATAATGTATAAAGGTTACAGTTGATTTCATACATACATTTTACAGAGATTTATGTGTTACAAATGTTTAACAATTAAATGCTTAAAAGGAAAATACTTTTATAACAGCATAATATATTTTACAAGGAAACAAATGTTTATAGCATAATAAGTTTCCATTCATTTATTACTATTCCCTTCATTATATTTTATTTTTGAATTCTCTTACTACTTACACTTTTTTAAGTCAAGTTTTTTATTTATATGTAAATATTTTGAAGAGCGTGTATTGTCCAAGAACTTCATTTTAGAAAAAAATACAATCCAGATATACTGATAGTGATAATGATAATACACATGATGATTATAGCAGTATTAATAAATGTATTAGCTTATTTATAATCATATTAATTGTACTAGCACAATTATAATTATAGACAATATTTTATTATATTTTACTTACACATAACAATGATCTTTCTCCATCAAACTTCTGTCTCTTATCTCTAACCATTGATAAAACCTATTCCATGTTGTACAATACATTGTATCTCTTTTATGTTTTATTTTCAATGTTAATCTATCCATCTCTGCACAGTCCAATATTTTCCGGATTATGTTTTCATCTGGTGGGGTGTTCCCATTTTTCCAATATTGTGCAAATACAATTCTCGTTGCTGTCAATACATGTAGCATTAAGTATATAGTCCATTTATCATAACTTTCTGGTATTATACCAAACAAAAATATTTCTGGCTTTAAATCTATATGCTGCTTAATCATCTTTTCCAGCCATGTATGTATTTTTGTCCAATATTTTCTTGCTTTCATCCATGTCCACCACATATGATAATAAATACCTGGAGTCTGATTACATTTCCAACATTTGGTAGACATATTTTTAAACATGTTTGCTAGTCTTCCAGTGGCAAATGGCACCTATGAAACATTTTATAAAGATTTTCCTTATATACAGTAGCCATTGTCAGTTTGTAATTTCTAACCCAGAGTTTTTGCCATTTATCTAATTCTATAGTATGCCCCAAATTTTTTGCCCATATTATCATTATTTCTTTTACTTGTTCATCTTCCATTTTAAAGCTTAGTAGGTAATTATATAATTTTCTTATCAGTTTTTCATCTGTCCCTAATTATATCTTATCAAGTGTTGTTGGTTCTTTATAGAAATCCCATGTTTTCGTATCGTTCTCATCTTGAATGTATTTGCAGATGTGGCCACCATGCTAAATCCACTCTTTAGTTTTGTAGTTCCTGTCTAGTTTTAAGTTCCCCTTTCTCATTTAAAATGTCTTTGTAGGATACAATTTTTCCAATTTAACAACATTAGGCTGTATCAATACTTTCATTGTCCAAAATATTTCCTTTATATATTGTCTTTGGGCAGTAGTTGTCATCCTTACTCTCTTTCTCAGTTTCCACTGTGAGCTTTAAAAGTCAAGAAAGAGAGGAAAACCTTTCACTCATTGTAGCCAAAAGCAAAGAAAAATAACTTTTTAAAAATGCATATTATCTATCTCTATGTCTTACGTAGTGCTTATCTTGTTAAAATAACCCGTCCAGTATTTCTCTCCCATTTTAAAATTAATTTCCCATTTGCTTCTCTCTCTATTCCAGCAGATTTGTAATCAGGTCAAAACTTTCACTTGCTGCTTTCCTTTGGAGAGGGAAAGACAATTCCCTCCCTCCTTCTCTCTGGAGTCCCACTTTCTTCTTAGAAGTATTTTGGGGGAATTAATTTAATTCTGGGTAGAAATTAGGAAATCCTTACCCAGATCCAATGCACTGTTGTCCAATTGTTTCCTAAGTGACATCTCTTTCTCTAATCCCTCAAGGAGATCCATACATTCCATTACAGTTTCTTAGTGTATTAATGATAATTGAACTGTATTCATAGATCATCCCAGCAATGTCATGTCAATGACAGAAGGGGAGATAGAACTTTGAACCCCCCAGGGGGGGCATAGCTAGCATTGTGGCAAAATGACACATCTCTTGGGGCACTCTGAGGGACAGCGCCACATCCACATTGTTGGAACAGTCCATTGGGACCGGAATCTCCTTGGAGGGGTGGTTGAGGAAGACCGCTCTAGTGATCATGGGTAGTCCACAAATGCCCTAATTGACCCAGAGAAGGCTCTCAAAGCCGATGGACTGGAAGAGACAGTCATTATGGGCTGGACCAAAGCTGGGACAGCCACAGGAAGGGACCTTTGAAGAGAGAGACTGTCAGTGTAAGTAATCTGTGTGAGAGATTTCCAACTTTTTTTTTCTAGAATTGGGGTGAAAGTCCCCTGGGAAAACAGCTGGTGCAAGTGGAGCTCCAAAAGGAGGTGGATTTTTTTTTAAAAAAAAATTTCTCCACCTCCCCTGAAAAGCAGCAAGAACTTTTGCCATCTTGGAACAGGAGGTTAAAACTTTTAGAAAAAGAGTGAAAATAATCTGGACTTAAAAGCTGGACTGGGAGTCTCAAATATATTATTGGAATGTAGAGAAGCTTTAACTACCACAATATTTGGATAAATAGAGCTGTTTGTTTCCTGCCTTAAAACAAAAGCCGTAAAAATCATCACCATGGAGCAGCTGCATGCCGAGAACGCGCAACTTTCGCAACAGGTGGCTATGTTGGTTGCCCTGGTGGCACAGCTCCAACCTTACCCTGTTCCACCACCATCTCAGAGGAAATGCCCAGTTGCAGTGCCTGATAAATTTGATGGCAACCAAGCCATGTTTCCAGCTTTCTTAGGACAATGCCAGCTATTTATCAGCTTGAGAGCAGAGGATTTTCCCACTAACCGAGATAAAGTGGAGTTTATGATTAGCTTACTCTCTGGCTCTGCAGCTCATTGGGTGACGCCACTGCTGGTCCAGGTTAGCCCTTTGCTGGATGACTTCAGGAGGTTCTGTGACCACCTCTGGCTAATGTATGAGAACCCCATTAAGACGGAGACCGCTACCCGACGTCTGAAGACTCTGAAGCAGGGCCGGGGTTCCTTGCAGGTTTACATCAGTGAATTTAGGCTACTAAGCCAGGTTTCGGCTTGGAATGAGGCAGCCCTCATGGACACATTTGAGGATGGGTTATCAGAAGAATTGCAGGATGAGCTGGTGCGTGTGGATAGGCCACCAAATTCCAACATGTTGGTCAACCTGTATCTCCGGATTGATACTCGGTTGCAGAAGCGGAGAATTTGTTGCACGTCCCAGGAGAACAGGGTGGATCCGACCATGTGTGAGACTCCAACTCCACAGGAGGAGACCATGGAATTAGGTGCAGCCAAACCCTGCTCATCAATAATGGAGAAAGACAGATGGCGCTTAGGGGGTTGTGTTTTTATTGTGGGGAACCTGGGCACATGCCAGCCTTTTGCCCCAAGAAGAGACAAGGGGCATTAGTTATGGGACCTGCACCCCAGACTGGAACAATTTGTTGAGAAACGCCCCCAAACCCGATCTAAGGGAGACCTTGGGTCGGGCGCGCATCAATTCAGAACCATGTTCAGAGACAGTGACTTGCTGGCCTGCATTTCCCCATGGTCTTGGGCTTGGCTTGGCTTCAGGCACACGACCCACAGATCTACTGGTCCCCTTGTCACCTTTCCAGCCTTGCAATGTGTGGACCACACCTATCATGTCTGTGCAGGCCAGCTGCTGAGTTCACCGGGGTGTCCTTGCCTTCCGACATAGCAGATTTTGCAGACGTGTTCAGTGAACAAGAACCAGACCAATTGCCACTGCACCGGCCATATGATTGTCCCATCGATTTGATTCTGGATGCGCCCCTCCCTGTGGGTCGTTTGTATTCAATGTCAGGCACAGAGTTGGCCGCATTGTGGGACTTTTTGGACAAAAACCTAGCTTGGGGTTTTATCAGACCCTCATCTTTGCCATTGTCTGCTCTGGTCTTGTTCATCAAAACGAAGACTGGAGATTTGAGACTCTGTTGTGACTATCGTAGGCTCAATGCTATAATAGTGCACAATTGATATCCTCTGCCCCTTATTCCTGAACTGTAGGAGTGGCTCAGAGAAGCTAAGGTGTTCACCAAATTGGATCTCCGTGGAGCCTACAATCTTGTCTGGATCCGACCCGGGGATGAATGGAAGATGGCATTCGGCACCATTTTGAGCACACGGTCATGCCTTTTGGGCTGACCAATGCCCCTGCTGTCTTCCAACATTTTATGAACGACATCTTCCGGGACCTTTTGGACCAGTTTGTCGTCATTTATCTCAATGATATCTTGATTTACTCGTCCTCCCAGGAGAGCCATTGGCAGCACCTACACCTGGTCCTACAATGGCTCCATGAGAATCACTTGTATGCGAAACTGGAGAAGTGCCAGTTTGGCAGTCCACCATTGAGTTCCTGGGACATCGTTTCTCTCCTGAAGGCATTGCGATGGAGCCGGGCAAGGTGGAGTCTTTGTGTAGTTGGCAACCTTATCGGAGAGTGAAGGATGTCCAGCAACTCCTCGGATTTGCCAACTACTATCAAACCTCTATCCCCGGCTTTGCTTCCTTGACTGTGCCCCTCACTCAGCTCCTGCAGAAAAAAGTTCTGTTTCACTGGGGGGCCCTGAGAACCACATGTTCCAGGCCTTGAAGCAGGCCTTCATGAAAGAGCCCACTTTGAACCATCCTGACCCTCACCGTCTGTTTGTAGTGGAGGCGGATGCATCCGATATCGCTGTGGGAGCAGTGTTACTTCAGGCTCACGCCTCCGGTAGTACCCTTTCCCCTTGCGCTTATTACTCATGGAAACTCAATTCTTCTGAGAGCAATTATACCTTTTGGGAGAAGGAGTTACTAGCCATTAAGGTGGCGTTTGAGGCTTGGAGGCATCATCTAGAGGGGTCCAGGCATCAGATTGAAGTCTGGACAGACCATAGGAATTTGGAATTTCTGAAGACTGTGTGGAAATTGAACTAGCACCAGATCCGGTGGTCTCTTTTCTTTGCACAGTTCAATTTCTGCATGACGTATGCGTGCACACAACCAAAGGGCGGATGCCCTATCAAGGAAACCCGAGTATTCGTATACCAAAGACCCGATTCCACCCTGGACAGTTTTGCCATAGAGTACTTCTCGGCGGTACACAAGCCTGTGGACTTATGGCCCCAGATACGGGAAGCGCAGTGGCATGACAATTGGGTGGAACAATGGAAGGCAGAGGTGGGGCCTGCCTCCCCATGGACATTCACCGATGAACTTTTGTGGTACCGGGACAGACTCTATGTGCCAGTGGGGTCCCTTTGGGGACTTATTCTATCCCAGTGCCATGATAATCCTGTAGCGGGCCACTTTGGCCTCTTCAAGACCTTGAACCTGGTCTCCCGTACCTTCTGGTGGCCCCGATTGCAACATCACGTACAATCGTACGTCATGTCTTGTGTATGGTGTCAGCAGGCCAAGTCAGCAATGGGAGCCCCTCCGGGGCTGCTCCAGCCATTGCCGACCCCGGAGAGACCCTGGGGGCCATTTCTTTTTTTTCTTTTTTTCTTTTTAAATTGTTTTAATTAAACAAAAAAAACACACAAAAGACCCTGGGGACCATTTCTATGGACTTCCTGACAGACTTGCCTCCATCTTCTGGATTTACCATGGTGTTCGTGGTGGTAGACATGCTGACGAAGATGGCACATTTTATCCCATGTCAGAGATTACCAACAGCCCACGTCACTGCCCGCATGTTTATCCAGCATGTTTTCAGGCTGCATGGCCTACCTGACAGCAATGTTCCCTGTAAGCTGCACGCCTGCGCAGCCCGCACATAACAAGAAAACACCGACCAGAAGTTTCAAACTGCGTGCAGTGTTTTTAATGTCTTAAAATATGACTGAAAATATCCTCCCTCCCTCCCTTCTCTCTGTCTGCACCGAACTCTCTCTTCCATCTGGTGATTGATGAAATCAAGGAAGACTCTGCCCGGAGACCGATGACGCTGCAGAAGGGAGAATTCCCATTGGTCCTATGGGGCTTCGTTGGTTCCAGGGAAAACGTGATTCGCTGGTTGTAGCCTGCTTTTCTCTGCACATCCGGGGTTTCTCAGGCATTGCATCGTCTGAAGCCCCGTTCTGGACTGGGCAATCTTTCTGCGATCCCTTCGCTTTGGGGAGAGAGGGAACCAGCATGGAATTGGCTGTCTGAGCCAAAGGGGTCCACGGGATCTTGAGACTGGATTTTTGAGCAGTTCCAATCATTTCCACTCTTTCCTTTCCTTTTCTGTCATTCTTCTATGTTCCTTTCCTTTTCCTTTCTCTTTTCCTTTCCTTTCTCTTTTCCTTTCCTTTTTCCTTTCCTTCTTTTCCATTTCCTTTTTCCTTTCCTTCTTTTCTATTTCCTTCCTTTCTCTTTTCCTTTACTTCTTTTCCATTTCCTTTCCTTTCTCCTTTCCTTTCTTTCCTTTCTCCTTTCCTTTCTCTTTTCCTTTTTCCTTTCCTTCTTTTCCATTTCCTTTCTTTTTTCCTTTCTCTTTTACTTTCCTTTCTTCATTCCCATTTCCTTTCCTTTTTCCTTTCCTTTCCTTTTCCTTCTTTGCCATTTCCTTTCCTTTCTCCTTTCCTTTCTCTTTTCCTTTTGTTTCTCTTTTCCCTTCTCTTTTCTTTTCCCTTCCCTTTCCCTCCCTTCTTCATCCTTTCCTTTCTTCTTTCCCATTTCCTTTCCTCCTTTTCCATTTCCTTTCCTTTTTCCTTTCCTTTCTCTTTTCCTTTCCTTTTTCCTTTCCTTCTTTTCCATTTCCTTTCCTTTTTCCTTTCCTTTTCTTCTTTCCCATTTCCTTTCCTTTCCCTCCCCCTCCCTTCCTTTCCTTCCTTCCTGGGGGTCTGAGGGAGAGGGAGGGGACCCTTTTCCTCCTTACCCCTCCCCAACATCTGCTCTGATGACAATTATGGCTAAAAAAAATCAGGTGCTCAGGCATGAAAATGTGCCGCTCAAACACTATATTTTTCCGCACACACTGAAAAAAAATTAGAGGGAACATTGCCTGACAGGGTCGTGTCAGACAGAGGAATGCAATTCACAGGCCAGTTTTGGAAAGGGCTGATGACGGCCTTGGATGTCAAGATTTGCTTGTCCTCAGCACACCATCCCGAAACCAACGGAGGAAGTGATCGGGATCTTGGAGCAATACCTGCGCTGTTTTGTGAACCAGCAGCAAAATGATTGGGCAGACTACCTGGCAATAGCGGAGTTTGCGTTCAATAACTCACAGATACATCCATGCAGACGATGCCCGTCTTGGCCAATGTGGGGTATCATCCTCGGTTCTTTCCCCTCACACCCATTGGCTCACCGGTCCCTGCAGCTAAGGACTTCCTGTCGGAACTACAGGCGGTCCATTAAGTGGTGCGGCGATATCTGGATAAAGTCAAGGAGGACTATAAGAGAGTCGCAGACAGGTCTCGGCGCGCAACACCAGCGTTGACTGCAGGCAATCGGGTGTGGCTGTCCACTAGACACCTTCCATCAAATCGGCCAGTCAAGAAGTTAGACCACCGTTACCTTGGCCCATTTCCTGTTGAAGCAGTCATCAATCCGGTTGCCTATCGCCTGACTTTATCACGTTCAATGCGAGTCCATCCGGTCTTTCATCGATCTTGTCTTGTTCCTGAATGGCTGGCTTGTCCTCTTCGCTAACCTGATCATCCCCAGCCAGAACCCCATGCTGATGAGGAGCTGGCCAATTACGAAGTTTCCAGGATTCAGGATTCCTGATGGCTGAAAAAACAGTTCCAATACTTGGTGGAATGGAAAGGCCAAGAGCCAGAGGATGTTACGTGGGAGGATGCGACCTCTGTGCATGCACCTGCTTTGGTGCAGGCCTTCCATGAACAATTCCCAGCTAAACCACACCCTGAGCATCAGACCCGGGGGAAGGGCCCTGCAGTGAGGGATAGTGTTGTGGCCCAGCAGTGGCTGGCTGAGCTGTTGGTGGACTCTGACAGCTCAGACCATTGTGAGACTGCTCTGGAGGATGAGGAAGACTCTGGAGGGTGTTTGGAGTCAGAGTAGGAATTAGAGAGGCCTGTTGGCCACCATGTGGCACCTGAGTCAGGGAGCAGTGAAGAGGAACAGAGGGAGATTGTCTCTGATGTGCATGTGCGTAGAGCTCAGAGGAGAAAGGAATAGCTGTGGAGAAGACATCATAGAAGGAAGTAGGGACAGCTGGCTAAGGATGTGGCCCCTCCCAAAGAGTTTATAGGTGGAGCAATGGGAGGGGAATCTTTGCAGGAAACAACAGTCCATTTTACTAGCCATTGAGAAAGCATTCTGTAAGTCTAATCTTTGGGTCTTGAAGATAGCATTCTAAGCTCCTAGCCAAGGGATGGTTTTATCTCTGTAATTAGTCGTGGCAGACAACCAAGCCTGTGTCTGCATATTTATTAGAATCATGGGACAGAACAGATTCTATAGAAAAAGCTGAACAATTCTATGAGCAATATTTTGGACTGCCAGAGGAAATAAGTAAAAGTGACAAATGAGAGGTAAAATGACAAGAAGCGATAAAAGAGCGGTGTGCACAAGAAGAAGAAGATAAAAGAGATCAAGAGGAAACAGCGATAAGAGAGGGGGCAAGGGCAAAAGAACTAAGAGAGCTAAGAATGACTAGAATGGCAAATCCCATCTACAAATTATTTTTATGTTTGTTTATGTTTGTTTATGTTTTATTGGATTTATATGCCGCCCTTCTTCCAAACCCAATTAATATAACACTAACATTTAAAAAATTAGATAAAATTAACAGGCCAGGCCAGCTTGCTGGAAAAGCCAAGTTTTTAGGGCATGTTGGAAGGACCGGAGGTCAGGGATTATGCAAAGCTCCAGGGGCAGCTTATTCCAGAGGGAAGGCACTCCCACAGAGAAGGTTCTCCCCCTGGGGGTCGCTAGCCAACACTGTTTGGCCAACGGCACCCTGAGAAGGCCAACTCTGTGGGATTGCACTGGACAGTGGGAGGCTACTGGTGGCAGTAGGTGGTCTCGCAGGTACCCTGGGCCTAAGCCATGGAGCGCTTTAAAGGTCATAATTAGTACCTTGAATCGCACCCGGAAAATAACCGGCAACCAATGCAGGATAATTCCAATAATCATGGAAGAAGAAGTTAAATTAATATCAATTAACATATTAACATAAATGGACTGAATTTGGCAATAAAAACAAAACTGACTTTTCATAGACTAGGAAAATTAAAATTAGATATAATTTGTCTGCAAGAAATTCACATGAAAAAACAATATATGAAAGTATTGGAGTATCCCAAACTTGGGAAGTTATACACTTCTTTATCATTACAAAAGACAAGTTAGATAGCCCTATATATAAAAGAGACAATAAACACTAAACAGATTTTATGGATGAGGAAGGGAGAATTTTGATGATGGAAATAATGATGTATAACAAATGGATACTTTTGGTAGTAATATATGCATCAAATGTTAATCAAGAGGATTTTTAGGGAAAACTTCACAAAAAAAACAACAGAATTGGAGTATGATAACATATGTACCTTGGGAGATTTTAATGCAATTGTAGATAAGAAATGGACTATAAAACCAGAAAGGTAAGCAAAAAAGTAAGGAAAATACTCCCTAAGACCTTCTTCAGAATGGCAGAAGAATTAGCCACCCAAGACATTTGGCGAGAAATTCATCCCAAAGAAAATCAATATTCATTTTATTCAAATAGACATATGTCCTGGTCAAGAATATATATGATATGGATTATAGCAGAACTGAAAGCTAATGTTCAAGAAATAAGTATAGAAATAAGTAACTGGGTAGATCACAACCCAATAAAAGTTATATGGGAAGGGCAAAAGAGACTACTGAGATGGACATTGAATCAAGAAATATTAAAAGGAAAAGGATGTATTCAATTCATGAAGAGAGAACTAGACTTTTTTCTTTAAAGAGAATAGAAAAGAAGAAACATCACTACAAAATGTATGGGACACAGTTGGCACATATTAGAGGATTAGCTATAACATACAGAGGAAAACTAAACAGAAAAAGGAAACAAAATCAGAGGATATTAGAAGAAGAATATAAGAGACTAGAGATAGAACTACAAAAAGATCCACAAAAAAGGATATAAAGAATCAAATGGACTTAATGAAACATAAACTAAACTTGATGGATAAAGCAAGGGAAATTTAAAGTGCTAAACAAAACTTTTTTGAAAATGTGAATAAACCAGGAAGAAACTCAAAAAGAGAAAGAAAAGAAATTGATAGACAAGTTAATGGACAATGATTGGGAAACTTACTACCAAATCAAGGATAAGAAGAAAGTGATCCAAAGTTACTACAAGAATTTATATGATCAGGAGTCAATATCAGAAGAGAAAATAAAACAATATTTAGAAAAAGCAGAGCTACCTAAAATACCTGAATCAGTCAAAGCAATGCTAGATGAACGTATATTAATGATGGAATTAACAGAAGCAATTAAGAGGCAAAAGAATGGGAAGACACCAGGACCAGATGGCTTACCATCAGAATTGTATAAAGAACTGCAAGAAACTTTGTGTAATCCAATGTTGGAAATATTTAATGAATTTTTGTTAGAGGCATTTATGGATAGAAGCATATGTCAGGCCCGGAGTCATATTCCTTTTAGGATCTTTGGCCTACCACACTCTCTCTCCTTCTTCACTATGCTGTTTCATTAGTGGGGTAATTGGGAGGGGGAATAGTAAGGAGTAGAATTGTAGAATGTGTTGTTGTCAAAATATAACATTCCTTTCTAGAAGCCCAAGGTCATTTTTTGTCTCCGCACCTCTGCACCTGACCGGAACTAGATTGGTGGAAATGTCAGCATGGCAGAGGAAGATCGGACCATGTGATGGACTTGTGGGTGTGGGGACAAGATCATGAACTTTCAACTGGGTGGGAACCCCAGGAGGTTTTCAGATTCGAGTTTCCCACAGATGTGTCAATATGTCTCTCTTAATAAATTGGAAGTTTGAATAAAGTTCTGCCTTGGACTCTGATTTAATTCTGGATAATATTTTGGACACTGACATTAACCCGAATCTCCCTTTAAAATAAATCACCAGCAACTCTGGCAATGGGTGCTGCAAGGGGTGCTGACTCCCAACACTGACCTGACCCAGTCAGTGTAAAATATCAGCGAAGATGAGAAAAGAAGCCAATGATGAAAGGCTTCTCTGCAAATCTTCCAAAGGCAAAGGAATTTGTGTGGGAAGAAATTGGAAGATTTATAGCATCTGGGAAGATGCAAACGAAGGGGGCTGGGAAGGCTAATTCTACACATGGCTGGAGGGGACAAGATGATCAAGAGTGCACCCATCTGTCCCTTTGCCTTCCAAGCCAAGCTTCAAGTACCCGAAAGGGGGGTGGAAAGGTAAGTTGAAGCAGTCGTTGACATCGGTTGCACTCGATAGTTAATCAGCATATTGATTGTCAAGCAACTAGGCATACACACAAGACCTCTAGCCTGTCCCATTCGGATTGAGCAGGTAGATGGAATGCTAATTGGAGGGGCCCCAGCCATTCTAATGACCGAACTGGTAAAGTTACAAGTGGGCTGCCACTATGAGCTTCTCAGATTCATTGTGGCTCCAGAGATGTCAGAATATATTAACTTAGGGCTTGCATGGCTTGACAAGTGGAAGCCTACGATAAAGTGGGAAGACATCGGTAGGAAATTGATTATTGCTTTTGGGGTGCTACCACCAGTGGAGCCAAAGACCACTCATGGATGATTGAATCCAAGAGCCCAGAACCTGCAGCACATGCAGCAGAGACAAAACCACTAGGTATCCAACAAGTACCAAAAGACTTGTTGGCGGATGTATTATCGAGAAAGCTGCAGTATGACAGTGAGAAGAGAGAAGTTGTTCACCCCATCCTTTCATCCTGCTACCAAAAGGCAGCCCAAGTCACTAACCAAACCAGGATAAGCTGATGACAGCTATGAAATTGTCGCTCCCAACTGACCAGTGGCTCAACAATAACCAGGATATCCTAATGATGGAAAATGGATTAGGGGTCCAAATCGTATGTTCCCGCGAGTTGAGGCTGGAAGTTCTACAATGAAGCCATGAGGCGGAATAGGAGGCCACTTTGGATTCCTAAAAATGCTCCACCTCGCCAGGCATTAATTTTGGTGGCCAAAGATGAAATTAGAGGTGGAAGATTACATAAAAAGCTGTGCTACTTGTGCAACGATGAAAACACTGCTGGAGAAGTCCCCTGGACTACAAAAACAAGTGGCCAGCCCTAACCGACCATGGGAAGACATCGCAATGGACTTCATCATCGAACTCCCAGACAGCAGTGGGAATAGAGTAAACTGGACAGTTATTGATTTGTTTTCCAAGCACGCACATTTCATCTCTTGCTCAGGGTTGCCATCTGCAAAGATATTAGTGAAAATGTTTGTGAAACACATTTATCGCCTGCATGGAGTGCCCAAGAGGATCATTTCAGACCGCCGAGTCCAGTTCACAGCCAAGTTCTGGAGAGAATTCCTGAGATCCATTGGACTGAGCTCAGCAGTTCATCGCAGCATGAACCACGCAGCAGAGAGGGCCACGCAGCAGAGATGTGATGGTGGAACAATACATCCGATGTTATGTGGACTATCAACAAGACAATTGGTCGGACTTGTTACCCTTCACTGAAGTGGTGTACAACAACATGGTCCACAGCAGCACGAGATTAACTCCCTTCCAGATTACCAGTGGCATGGAATTCATTGCCATGCCTGAGCTGCCTAGAGAACTTCCCTCCTCCATGTCTCTGAATGAATGGATGGACACACTAAAGAAAGGATGGGAAAATATGAAGAAAGCTCTAGTAGATGCGGCAGAAGCCTACAAAAAGCAAGCTGATAAACACCGCTAGCTCCAACCCCCCTTTTGTGTGGGGGGACAAAGTTTTTGTGTCTACCAAACACATAAGATTAAGAATGCCTAGTAAGAAATTGGGCCCAAAATTTCTAGGTCCATTCCCAATGGTGAAGATAATTATCCCAGTTACAGTTCAACTCAGTCTACCCAGAATTCTAGGGAAGATTTACAATGAAGTAATTCATTGTAGCTTGTTGAAACCAATAATTGGGTCCAGCATAAGACCATCCACCCAAGCTCCCCCTCCTCCTGTAGTGGTAGAAGGGGAAACACATTATGAAGTGAAAAAAATCTTAGATTCCAGGCTGTATAGGGGTCACTTACATTATTAAGTGCATTGGAAGGGGTACCCTTTGTCCAAAGCTACTTGGGTGGAAATCTGGGACCTAAAAGCAGATAGGTTAGTAAAACAATTCCAAGAGAAGTTTCCCGATAAGCCAAAGGGTCCCCCTGGGGGGGGGGCGGAGGTGGTTATTTTTGTTATGGTAACTTTTATGTTATTCTCTTTTCAGGAAACCTTTTTTTCTGAGGAGAGGCCACCTGTCAGGCCTGCAGCCATGTTCCTTTTGGATCTTTGGTCTGCCACACTTCAATGCTACTATGCTGTTTCTATAGTGGGGAAATGGGAGGGGTATTAGTATGGAGTAGAATGTTATGTAGCCACAATAAAATTCCTTTCTAGATTGCCAATGTCTTGGTACCTCTGCACCTGACTGGAACTGGGGTGGGACAGAAAAGATGGATTTCCCCCCCCCCCAGAATTTCCCCCCCCCCAGAACCCACGGACGAACAGGTTCCAAAAGATACGCTAAATTTCACAAACCGGTTCAGGTGTACCGGTGCGAACTGGAAGAAACCCACCCCTGTTACAGTGCCATCCTCTGTACCAATACAACCTCTGTACCGGTACAACAGAAATCATAACTATAAGGCAGTTTCAGGCAAAAGTTATCTAGTCCAGAAATGTCTAAGTTATGAATAATTGTAATGGTTTTCATGGTTTTCTGGGACATGGTGACCCAAATAAAGATGCCTTGAAGTAATCAATTGACTTAGCATACTGTTAATTTGAGCTAATCTCCTTTGCTGAATGTTTTTCTGACAAGATCCTATTTTATATTTTTGCTAGAAGGTTTTGATGGCTGTCAAGTTTTGTGTCTCTTTTTTTACAACATGCTGAAATAATACATTTTATGTCTAAATAAGGAAGAAATCTATTCCTACGGGTCAGACTCATAGCAAATCTGACAGCTGAAAAAGCATACAAATACAATTTGTTGTAAATTGACATCAGTAAATGGTTTTGATCTTTTTGCTTTTTTTCCTATTGAAAATCCTAATTGCTCATCTCTCTCAATTTTGGTAAACAATTACTCAACTCCTATTACATTGAGCAAAGTATTTATTGCAAGCCCAAAAGATTCTTAGTCACAGAAGGAGAACTTTATTTGTCAAATGCTTTTTGTGCATCAAGGAAAACCAGTACCATTTGTTTTTCTGGATGCACCTTGTAGTACTCTATTATATCTAGGATGATTCTCATATTATTTCTAATGTGTCTGTGAGGTAAAAATCCGTTTTGGTCTGGATGCATTCATTCATTTAAAACCTGTTTGATTCTTCCTGCCATAATTGCTGCAAATATTTTATAATCGGAGTTTAGTAATGAAATTGGCCTGTAGTTTTGAATTTCTTGTAGGCTGGTTTCTTCTTTTGGAATCAGTGATATTATTGCTTCTGTCCATGATTCAGGTATCTTGGCTTTTCCTAACACTTCATTAAACATTTCCACTCCTAACTCTTCCAATATTATTTTATTATATTTGTATACCGGTAGCTCCACCGGTATTCCATCGGGTCCTGGTGTTTTATTATTTTTCTGGTTTTTCAAGATTAATTCCACTTCGGCTAACGTTATTGGCCTGTTTATAGCCTCCCTTTGCTCTTTTGAGATTGGTGTTATCTTTTCTGTGTTTAAATAATGCTTTATTTTGCTTTCCTCCATACTATCTTGTACGTATAGTTTTGTGAAGTATTTATGAATAATATTCTTCTTTTCTTCTGCTTTGTATTGAATTCTTCCCTCATCATCTTTTAATTGATAGATCATCCGTTTTTCTCTTTCATTCTTCAGTCTGTATGCCAGCCATCGTCCAGGTTTGTTGGCTTGTTCAAAGTAATTTTGTCTGGTCGCTTTAATTTTCTGCGCTAATTCCTTTTGATTTATTAAGTTGATCTTATGTTTAATTATCTCTCTTTTTTCTTTTTTAATTTTATTCTTTGGGTCTTTCTGGAGTTCATCTTCGGCTTCCATAAGTTCCTTTTGCATACATTCTTGTTGCTCTTTTTGTTTTCTAGTTTTTCTCTCCATGTAGGCAATCGTAAGGCCTCTTGTGTATGCTTTCATAGTGTCCCAGAGATTTTTAATTGAGGTATCTTCTTTTTTATTTATTCTAAAAAAATGTTTTAATTCTTTCTCCAGCATTTGAGTGTATTCTATTTCGTTTATAATATTTGAATTCATCATCCATCTTTTTCTTCTTCTTTGACCTTTCCATCTTAATTTTATTGGATTGGGATCTGCCCACTCATTTGCTTCTATTTCAATTTCATCTACTTGATTGCATAGACGAGATGAAATCCAAGCCATGTCAATTCTTGATAGGGACTGATGGGGGTTCGAAAAAAAGGTATATTGCTTTCTTGTTTTGTGCCTTTCTCTCCAAATATCATGCAATTTATATTCCATTGCCATCTCAAAAAAGGATTTGGGTAGCATATTTTTTTGTTTTATTTTTCTTTTTGCTTTCATAGTCCATTTTTTAATCCACTATTGCATTATAATCCCCAATTAAGCAAATATTTTCATATTCTAATTCGTTTATTTTGTTATGTAGTTTCCTATAAAATTCCTCTTGTTTCTGATTTGGTGCATATAAGACTATTAATAATATCGGTTTTTCTGTTGTCTCTAATTCAATCATTAGTATCCTGCCTTCTTCATCAGAGTAGTCCCTTTTTGGGAGAGGGGGCGGTTTAGAAATCCAAAGAAATAAATAAATAATAATAAGAGTAGACTTCTTTGGAATTTATTTTTTCCTTTATATAGGTTGCTCTCCCTCTTTTTTTTTCTGCTAGTGCTGTGTATAATTTCCCTAGTTTTTTGTTTTCCAGTAAATTCTTATGCTCCCTTTTAATATGCACTTCCTGTATGCAGATTATATCTACCTTCAGTTTCTTAAGTTTGTTAAACAACTGCACTCTTTTTTTTGGTGCGTTCAGTCCATTCAAGTTTGTAGAAATAATTATTATTTCCTGGTCCATCTTTAGGTGGGGTATTTTTGTTGCTTCTAGTTTGTATCTGACTTTTCCCTCTCGCGCCCTCCTTTTCTGCTCTCTCTCTTTCTTGCCTCTGTTCTTCTTTCCTGTTTCTTTCCTTGTCTTCTGATGTTTCTTCCTCTTGACTTCTACTTTCTAGGTCCTCTTTACTTCCTTGTTCTTCTTCCCCTGTGCAGTATTTCTCATAGAATTCCTGCGCTTCTTCTATATTCTCTATCTTATACCTTTTTCCTTGCCAAGACACCAGTATCCCTTCTGGTACCAACCATCTGTACATTATTCTGTTTTTATTTAACTGATTTGTTAAAAATTGGTATTGTCTACGTCGTTCACGAATTCTCCGTGGAATCTGTTTAAGCGTGATCAACTCTTTTCCCTGGTATGTAATCGTCCCTTCTCTGGTTTTTTTGTATACTTCACCTTTAGTTGTTTTTTGGGCAAATCTTACATGGACTTCTCTCGGGAGCCCATGTCTTCTGGCATAATTAGTATGCACACGGTAAGCTTCATCAATATCCCCTCTCAACTCTTGTTCTTTTCTCTGTAAAATTTCAGTGAAGATTCCATTCATTTTTCCTTTCAGGTCTTCCTCCTTCTCTTCCGGTATGTTTTGGAATCTTAAATAGAATGCAGCTCTTTCATTTTCAAGTCGAATTATTGATAAATCTAGTTCTTTATTAACTTGTCTATATTCCAGCTCCATTTTTTCCATCTTCTGATCTTTTTTTTCTATTTTTGTTTCAGTGTTCTGGATTTTCTGTTCGTTGATTGCTAAGGCATTCTGTATCTTTTCAATTTTGTCATCCACAGTTTTAATATTTCCTTTCAATTCTCCCATTTCATTTTTCATTTCTTCATGATTCCTCCCTGTCTCTTCATGATTTGTAGCCATCACTTCTTGGTTTTTCATCAGTGTCTCTTGTATCATGTGGAGCATCAATTGCATACTCTGCATTGTTGGTGGTGGTCCCGTTGTTCCTGCCTTTCTCCAGCCCCAATGCGCTCTCAATTGATCTTTGATTTGAGGAGGGGGGTGTTACCGAGATCATATTGAATGTGGTTTTTTTAACTAACTTTCCTGAAGTTGCCATTCTTATCCCCCTATTTATCCTTGTCCACAATTGCATATAAGTTCTACTTTACTTCTACTTTATCAGCAATATCAATATTATCAATAATTATATATCTCAATATTTAGCAATAATTAACCTTCCTTAATATCACATTTCAATATCTACACATTCTTATGTATTATTCCATTCCATTTTGATCCTTAATTATCATATATCCTAGAGTTATATATCACACTGTTATCTTATACAAATAGATGTCTCTCAATTGTATCAATTATATAGGTATTCAATTCTAGAAATAAGTTTCTCTCTATGCATATATATCAGCTTATGTCACCGTTAAGGTTTCTTGCGTCAGATCGCAGGGTTCAAATTTTTGATCCACTTGGTGTCACCCTCTGTTCAGTATCACTGTTAGTGTCAATCAGTTAATGCAACAAGTCCAGCGACAAAGGAAAATAGAGGGGGGGTGAGTAACGAAGCCCTCTAATCGTTCCAAAAGAGCAAGAAGAAAAAAGTCAACAAGTCAACAACCAACCCAAATGTTAAACAATCCTTCTGTGCTTTACACATCTTCTCAGCAGTTACTATGTCCTACTCCTGTTGTCCATGCCGGGTTTTCGTTCTCCCTCTGGCCAATTTAGTTCAAGTTATTTACACCGTCAATTCCAACTCAGTAATTCTTCTTTCACAGCTTTTCGGCAAAAATCTGAAAGATCTCCTTCCCAGAGCCTCCTTCTTTCCAGCTCACCCTCTCTGCCAGTTACGAGTTGTTCTCCTCTTCTTTGGGTTGTCAATAATAGTAACAGATGTCTCGATTTCAACTGCTTTCTCTCTCTGCTTCCTTCTTATGCGGTCGCCATTGCTCCGGTCCTGACGAAGTGGCAGGATAGTTCCTTGTCCATTTAGTGGGTTTCTCCTACTGCTGGGAGGATTTGCCTTATAACCCCAGTGTCTTCAGAGTTTCCCCCTTAATCTGTTGGTCCCTCCAGGATCCACAGCGCTCAAAAATGAGCCCAAACGAAGAAGTTAGAGTTAGAGGTCAGGAGAGCTCCCGTTCCTCAACTCCAAGCATGATGATGTCACCACAGGAAACCTGTTCTCAAATTTAAATTAACTTTAAGTTTTTTATAGGCAGTCTCTTTTAAAACGGTAAAAATTCATCACCAGCTGGAAGCACTTTCTCTTTCTGCATCCTTCCATTTCAGAGCCGCCCTGACTTCATCAGCCTGGTGGCTGGACTTTTTGTCGCTGGCTTGAAAAACTTCTCTTGCATCGATCAGGGACTTTGTGATGTCCCTGAGATCAGCAAGACGTATTCTTCCTGTTTACCGCCTCTGCGGGACAGTTTAGGTCCGATTTGACCACCCAGTGGCAAAAATATCAGCTGCGGTCTCAGAGCACAAGACCGCACGTCTGTATCATCATGACGTTGGGTCCTCCTCCCATTTACTTTTGAATAGGAAAAAAAAGATTACAATAAACCGATTTATTAGCTTATTTAATTGCATTTGAATGATTGCTAATAACTATATATTAACTTGCTTAAACCAACAAAGTATCATTGATTCTTTTACTGTGTGCTTCTGCTCCCTCCTTTCAATGGAAAAACTAGAAAAAGAAAAATGCTTTGCCTATATTTCTACTGCTGCTGCCACAAAGACAAAATCACTTTAAAATTTTTGTTTATAACTCTTCCTATTATATTTTTGCGAATAAAGAAATTTGGTCCTTAAGTCATTGGTTTTCACTTCTGTTCAGGACTTGGTTCTGAGCATATCTTGAGTTGACTCCTAAAAATCAAATTAGGTAATCTAATTAGATATATTTGGATTTAGAACTCTGGTTAGATCTAGAAATTGTAGAACATACATAGTGCCCCATCCACCAATTTTAGCTCAAAATAACAAAGTCACCGAAAGCTGTTTACATTTAGAAACAGTTCTTGGAGTTCTATATTAATTAGCAAGTTTATATTAATAATATGACCCTGAACCTGTATCTTGTAGCTCCTGGAATCTCTCCAGGTTCAATTTGCCATGAATTTGGGCAGTGGAAATGAAAAATAAAGTTTTTGTAATTTGTACTTTGTAAAATGTACTTTGGTGATATGGGGAAAATGTTTGAAAACAGCAATCCTAATACAGGTTAAACTCTTAATGACAGAATTGGGGGTCGTAGTGGTGAGAAAATTAAAATCCCATCGCTCCCTACACATAGAACAATTTTACAAGAGCTGCTCATCCCTATTGGAGAAGGCAAACCAAGAGGTGGGATTCAGCTGGTTTGGACCGGTTAGGGCAAACCAGTTGTTAAGTTTTTGTGCAGTTCAGAAAACCAACTGATTGCATTACTGGCTGGCTCCACTCTGCCCTGCTCCACCCTCCCTTTTCTTGCCTCACTTGCCTTGACCAGTGGCTAGAGTCACACACGCGCCCAACTGCTCCTTGGCTCCTTCGCTCGCTTGCTCCCCGGACACACAGCCCAGCTGATCTCTGCACTTCACCCACTTGCCGGCCAAACAGCCCAGTGTTAGCTTTGAAAGCCATATTAACACCAGATGCTTTCATGCTGCCACATTCTTGTGCCTGGGAAAGTAGGAGGGGGGATTTAGTAGGGGGGATGTAGTTAGATAAAATAGCATTCTTCTTTTCGACAAGATCAGGATATTCCTGCATCTGGAGGACTGGTTGGAATGATGTCTCGAGTTGGGATGGATTGGGATTGGACAAGGTGATGGACTGATGGGTGCAGGAGATGGGTTTGGACTTTTGAGTTACTGAAGGAAAGTCCGGAAATCTCAGATTCGGGTTTTCCCAGATGTGTCTGTATACCTACTCTAATAAATGGGAACTTTGAGAAAATGCCTGTCTTGGAATTTCATTGAAGTTGGGGTTTTCAGGAATGCTGACACCTAGCTGATCTCTGTGTTTCTCCTGCTCTGCCTGCAAAGGTAAGGCACTCAGCCAAAGGGCTGCCTTGGGGTAGACACGACAAGGCTTGGCTGCCATTCAGGCCTGGCTCTCATCATCCTTCCACCCACATACCGCCTGCTTGCCCTTTGCCTCGGGTCACACCAGTTCCTGCCTTTCTAAAGGGACACCTCCCCACCACCATCTCGCCTGCTCCCACAAGTTTCCATCCCAGTCTCACCCTTCATTGTATCAGCTCGCTTACCTCTGGCTTGTTTCCCCTCCTTCAGAGGCCCCTTACTCACTCTCCCTGCTTCTTCACCCACAACCATCTGTTTCTTTGTCCTGTGATCTTACCTTCTTCCTGCAGCTGGTGTCAGAGTAGAAAGTGAGTCAGGCCTGAGCTGTTGCTGCTCGGCTGCCCCCAGCCTGCATTTCACCTCTGTCCAGATTCTACACAGCTGCTGGGCTTTGGCTGCCAGAGGGTGGGGGATGGGCAACCATGGAGCATGAGGCTATGCTGCCCACATTGCCCCTCTGCCAGATGCCCCTCCCTTGCCCGCCCACCCACCCAAATGCTTCGGCCACACGAGGGCCACTGTGGTGAGCAGAATGATGCAGCCCTCATGGGCTGGAAGGTAAGGTTAATGGCAGGGAAGGAAGATCCACTCTGGGCTTGTTGATGGGTTGCCTTGGAGAGGGGACACAGTGAGGCTCAGCCACCTGCTTTGGTTCCCACAGGGTCTCCGGGAGGCGTGAAAAAACTGTCTCCGTCAAGGGCTGCCTGCTTGCCCATCCACTACCGGGCTGCCTGGGAACAGCATGTCCCCCTTGTCGTGAGCTGGATGCAACACCCAACAGAGGGGAGAGTGAGTAGGCAGCAGCCCAGAACAGGGTCCAAAAGGCTTGCTGTATCTCTTTCTATCAAGGCAACCCTTCAACTGAGTACAGCAAGCCCAAAGCAGATCTTTTTTCCCTGCCATAAGCATTACTTTCCAGCCTGTGGGCCTCACATCATTCTGCTTACTGCAGCAGCCCATGCTTGGCTGAAGTGCTTAGGCCGGCGGGTGAGGGAGGGGCAGCTGGTAGATGGCAGTACGGGCAGCATAGCCTAGTGCTCCCTGGTCGTCCTCTGCCCACTGGCAGGCAAGGCTCAGCAGCTGTGGAGAATCTGGGCAGGGCATGAGATGTGGGCTGAGGGGGAGCCATGCGTATACCCCAGAAAACTGGTCAGGAGCACCTGGTGGGCTCGGGCTAGGCTGGCAGGCTAGCTGGTGAGGTGGTGGTGGTGGCTTCTGGTGCTGGGATCGCTGTTCAGGGAATGCAGCTGGGCTTGGATGGAGAAGGCTGCCATCGTTCGAGCAGCTCCAAAATTAAATACTTCCTTTTCTTGAAAGTATATACAAACATCATTAAAGGGAGAAATGATGAGTGAAGGAGAAGGGAAGTTCTGTAACTAGAAAAACTGAGAATGAAAACAATGTATTCCAGTCAAATTAGAAGTGGTTCTTTGTGAAGGATCTGTGAACTTTTTGAATATTGCAATAAGGCCCAAGAGGGGGGGGGGAAGCAGATTTAATTAAAAGAGAAGAGAAAGAATGGTAACACATCCACTAACTGAGTGCTTTGAAAATGCTTTTCAAATGTGTTTTCATTTACAATGGAGTGGAAATATTTGCTTGATCTTATGCTTTAATGTTAAAAAAGAATAATCTTTATCAGTATAAGCAGAGATGTATTCTTCAAGCTTTAGTGCATTTTGCAAAAATCATTGCTGTAAACTGAATGCCACTGTAGAACATCATTTCTCACCAAAAATGCAATTTAATGGAGGGGTAAAGTAAGATTTTATGCTTAGGCAAGAAAAAAAAAAACAAATGCAAAGTTATAGAATAGGTTGTATCTGTCTCAACTGGAAGTAACTGTGAGATGGAAACTTACCAAACAGATCCAACCCAGGAGTAGAAAGAACTTTCCTGACAGTGAGAACTATTAACCAGAGGAATGGGATGCCTTCAGAAGTTGTTGGTATACCATCACTGGAGACTTTTAAAAAGTAATTTATCCATAATAGTATAGGGTCTCATGCTTGAGCAGAGGTTGGACTAGAAAACTTCCAAGATCCCTTCCAACACTGCTATTCTTTATTAATCTCTCCATTCAGTCTTACCAAGAGAATAGTGATAAACAATATTTGGAAATGTATATCAGGTCTTCTCATAGCAAAATCTCATCTTATTGGCTAGTATCAAGGGGAAGATGACTTTGAAAAAGCTTCCTCTCTCACCACAACATGCAAAACAAGGCGAAGAGTGGCTGGGAGGAGAGGGGCAAGGAGGCCAGGCAGGGTGCCCTTTGATGTGACATCGAGTTGGCTATGCCCACCCAGCCACGCCTATCCAGCAGTCATTAAGGCAAAGAAATAGTTGTTAAATTATTTGAATCCTACCACTGGACATACCCCTATTTTAGGTGGACATTCCTAACACAAGTTGCTTAAGTGATTTCAGATATCATTTCTTAGAATTTTCAAAAATATCAGCATGGTTATCTCTTGACAATGATCAACAGTGACAATCAAACCAAGCCAATGTAGTTAAAAAGATAATTTCCTATTAAGCACATAGCTTCAAGATAATATTTACATTTTCCTGCAATTGGATTTGATGTATGAAGCCTATTATCAGAAATCATTGAAGAACCTGAAAACTATCCAGAACTTGACTTGTAAGTCTACTGTACAATCACTAAAACACAGTTTTAGCATTTTCTGAGAAACCAGTGGAACTAACTAAAATGTATAAATCCACCTTTGCTTCATTTTCTGTTGCGTTCCTCAATGTTTTTAAAATAAGACCCACCCTGAATACAAGTCCTAGCCTGATTTTTTGTGGTGGTCCTAATATAAGCCCTACCCCAAAACTAAGCCCAGGGGAATCAGTGTGGTCAGCACGAGAGGCGGCTAGCACCTGGGGGCCGACAGTGTCAGCCCGCAGGCCCCTTGGCACAGCACAAATACTGTTAAGTCCAAGTGTGGAGGCACAGGCAGAGGGGAAAACAGGTGATCTGCACATGCTACACGGCTGCCTGACTCATGGGAGCCTCGTAAGAGGCTTGCGCAGTGACAATGGCATTGGCAGCAGGCAGACATGGGGGATGGAGGAGGCAGGTAATCCTGATGCCCCATGTGGGCATTTGGTCGGCATGGCAGCAGGGCAGCCGAGAGATGGTGGAACAGAGTGGGTGGTGCATTGGGATCACCTCTAATCATTCCGTTTCAAATGGTCTCCTTTGCAAGCACACAAAGCTTTCAGTCTCTTTCATTTCTTCATCTGGGCAAAAGTGTTTTGTTGCCTATGGGGTGCTTGGAAATGGAGCAAATCGCTCTGCCCCAAAGCACCCCAAAGGCGACCAAACAATTTTTGTCCAGATGGGGAAATGACGGAGACTCAAAGCTTCATGTGGTCGCCTATGGGGTGCTTCAGAACGGAGTAATTTACTCTATTCCCAAGTTCCCCATAGGCGACCAAACATTTTTTGCCCAGATAAAGAAATGACTCAAAATTTGTGTGCTTGCAGAGGGGACAGTTTGAAATGGGGCAATTAGCTCCGTTTCAAAGCGTTCCCTTTGTAAGCAGATGAAGCTTCATCTCTCTCTGATGAAAAGTGTATGGGCAGCTATCACTGGCTCCACCCTCTCCATCCTACTGTCTGCTTGCCCGTGGCCTCTATTGGGGCCAAGCTCTCAGCATGCCCTAGCCTCCACCCACCCTGCCAGGAGAGCAAAGAGCCCCCATGAGGCCAGCAGCATGGGCAGATGCTTGGTGGCCAGCATGGCGCCTGCCGCAGCCGAGAAGTGTCCCAGTAGCAACTGGCCCAGCAGGCAGGGTGTGTGGTGACCAGAGCATGCAAAAACTTGGCCTGTTGCAGCTGCTATGCAAGCAGACAGTGGGACAGAGGGCAGGGTCAGCGGTAGCTGCACTCCCACTCCTGTCAACCTCCGGGTTCACCTCCTGCACTTAAAAAAAATAAGACTTCCCTGAAAATAAGCCTGAATGCTTATTATCAAGTCAAAAAGAAAATAAGACTGGGTTTAATTGTCAGGGAACATGGTATTTATGTCTTGATCTTTCAAGCTTTCATTTTTAAGACAAAGGTTTATGTTGACCCTTGATCCAGTATTGGAGGGTTATTTATTAATTTGGTAGAAGAAAGATGATTTCTATCTATGATTGAAGCAAAAGAATTGCAGATACAGTTCAAGCTCTTCACTTGAATAGAATCAGCAGTGTATTAGTGTGCATATCTCACAACTGGCAAGATGGCAAACAATATGTTGCAATATATCAGGGGTGGGTTTCAAAACTTTTTACTACCTATTCTGTGGATGTGGCCTATTTTGTGGGCATGGCTTGGTGGTCATGTGGCTGGGTGGGTGTGGCCAACTAGATGTCACTCAACAGATGTCATGGATTGGGTAAAATGTGATGAAGCTCACTTAACAATGCTCTTGCTTAGCAACCAAACTTTGGGTTCAATTGTGGTCATAAGTCAAAGACTATCTCTGCCTTCCTCTGCATGGCAGTCCTGTCCTAGTAAACTCCTTTCTGGCAATTTTCCTTTCTGTTAGAGGCACCAAAATAATTCAGACAATGTAAGGTTTCCTGCTGCAGCAGGGGGTTGTACTAGGTGACCTCTGAGTAGTCTTCTAACCCTAAATTGCTGTGCTGTTTTTCTTTCTTTTTCTTTCTTTCTTTTCCTTCCTTCCTTCTTTCTCCCTTCCCTGTGTGGGAAGCAACCCCCCCCCCCAATAACTGCTGAATGTCACTTTGCAAACCTGAGCAGCTTTTCAATTTAAAGCAGGACTCTAAAGTTTGCAGCTTGTGGACTTCAACTCCCAGAATTCCACAGCCAAGCATGCTCAGTTCCGATTTAAAGAGACAGCATTTGTTTTCCTCCTTTGCTGAATCTCCCAGCAGAAAAGTGAGTTGCCTTCCTTCTTCCTCCCTCCCTCCCTCCCTCTCTTACTTTTTAAAGCTTTTTTCCCCCCATGCCTGAACTGGCAGGGGAAAAACTATTTTTAAAAAGCTTCTGATGGGAGAACAGGCTTGGGGGCGTGGCCAAGCCACCATTTTTACTATCGGTCCTATCCGGTATGCCAGATTTTCACTACCTCTTCTGGCATGCTGGCTGCAATATAGCCTTCCCTACCCAGAGTAATCAATATCATATCATTCAAAGGAAATCTCTTCATATCACATCTCCATCTATTATATATATTTAGTGACCGTTGAAAGTTACAATGACACTGAAAAAGTGACTTTTGACCATTTTTCATACTTACAACCACTGCAACATCCCCATGATCAAATGTTCAAAATTCAGATGCTTGGCAATTTGTTCATATTTATGTTGGTGGCAGTATCCTGGAGTCATGTGATCAGTTTTTGTGAATCCATTCACTTAACAACCATTTACTAACTTTAAAAAATGCAGTGATTCATTTAACAACTGTGGCAAGTAAAGTCATAAAATGGGATAAAACTCACTTAACAAATTTTTCATTTAGCAACATAAATTTTGAGTTGTAACTGTCAATTATGGTTGTAACTCGAAGACTACCTGTAGTGTACACTATGTAGCCATTGCAGTTTTTTCATAATTTTAAATTGTGAACATTAGTTTACCTTTGATAATAGGACAAATATAGCTAAAATGTCCACCTTAGAACAATTCTATGCCAAGTTACTATTGGATACTGTAATATCCAATATAAAAAAATTGTGCTACTAAAACATGCTATTATTTGAGAAAGTGTATGCTGCCCTACAATGTCACTCTCAGTTGTATGTATAATAATATATATTAAAAAATTATAAGGTCCATCAATTTTATTTTAAAGAAAATATTTTGTGGATATTTTAGCCAATAGAAGCATTTGTCACATTGACAGTAGAAATGAATTGAATTAGTTTAGGTTGCTTCAGTTCTGAATTCACCTATTCTTTTGTATGCTTAACTGCTGACATAAGCAGGGTGAACTAACTCTATTGATAGGAATTTAAAACAGTACAGAATTTGTAATATTTTGTTTTACTGCTTTAGGTACAATGAGTATATTTTTGTTTTTTACATTAGTAAGACAGAGCACTGAGTTACCGTCATACTCTTAAAACATTCTAAAATTGTTCTTGAAAGGTAATTCAACTTTCATTTAAGACTATTGTTTTAAATTAAATCAAATTAGCAATCTTCTCTTCTAGAATGTATATTCCTACAGTTAATTTTTTTAGCAAATTCTCAAAATAGAAAATCCATCAAGCTTCTTCAAAATGTTTATTTTCTAAAAGAACAGCCATATTTGCTGTAATTGCTTTCAATGGAATAATTAAATATGATTCATAAATCAGCAATACCAACTGTATATAGTTACCAGAATTTTCTCCTTTTCTCTAATAAAATGTATTGTACTAGTAAGTACAATACATTTTAGTGAGCAACTTCAGATAAAAATAGATTAAACTTGTTTTTGGATTTGGATTTGGATTGGATTTATTAGATTTATATGCCGCCCTTCTCCCAAGGACTCAGGGCGGCGTACAGCATTAAAAAACACATAGTACAAAAGTTAAAAGGAAATTAGAAACAGTCCAAAAAACAAATCCAATGTATATAACACTCACATTTTAAAAATTAAATAAAATTAACAGGCCAGGGCGGCTTGCTGGAAAAGCCAACTTTTTAGGGCGCGTCGGAAGGACCGGAGGTCAGGGATTATGCGAAGCTCCGGGAGCAGCTCATTCCAGAGGGAAGGCGCTCCCACAGAGAAGGCTCTCCCCCTGGGGGTCGCCAGCCAACACTGTTTGGCCAACGGCACCCTGAGGAGGCCAATTCTGTGGGATCATACTGGACGGTGGGAGGCTATTGGTGGCAGTAGGTGGTCTCGCAGGTACCCTGGGCCTAAGCCATGGAGCGCTTTAAAGGTCATAATTAATACCTTGAATCGCACCCGGAAGACAACCGGTAACCAGTGCAGGCCGCCTAAAAGGGGTGTAACATGGGAGCACCTAGGTACCCCCATGATAACCCGCGCAGCCGCATTCTGGACCAGCTGAAGCCTCCGGGTGCTCTTCAAGGGCAGCCCCATGTAGAGAGCGTTGCAGTAGTCCAGGCGAGAAAGGACGAGGGCATGAGTGACTGTGCACAGAGCATCCCGATCCAGGAAGGGGCGCAACTGACGTACTAGGCAAACCTGGTAAAAGGCTCCCCTGGTCACGGCCATCAGATGTTCTTCTAAACTAAGCCGCGTATCCAGGAGGACTCCCAGATTGCGGGCCCTCCCTGAGGGGGCTAAAATTTCTCCCCCTATCGTCAAATATGGAACAAGATGCACAAATCGGGATGATGGAAACCACAGCCAGTCTTGGAGGGATTGAGCTTGAGCCTGTTCTTCCCCATCCAGATCCGCACACGCTCCAGGCATCGGGACATCACATCGAGGGCATCGTTTGGGTGGTTTGGGGTAGAGATGAAAAGTTGGGTATCATCAGCATATTGATGATACCGTACCCCAAAACCACGGATGATCTCGCCCAGCGGTTTCATATATATGTTGAACAGTAGGGGTGAGAGAACCGACCCCTGGGGCACCCCACAAGTGACGCGCCTGGGGGTCGATCTCTGCTCTCCAGTCAACACAAACTGCGACCGATTCGATAGGTAGGAGGAGAACCACCGTAAAACAGTGCCCCCCACTCCCAACCCCCCATCGTCGGAGTAGGATACCATGGTCGATGGTATCAAAAGCCGCCGAGAGGTCTAATAGGAGCAGGACAGAGGAGCAGCCCCTGTTCCGGGCCCGCCAAAGATCATTGACCAACGCGACCAATGCCGTCTCCGTGCTGTACCCGGGCCTGAAACCTGACTGAAACGGATCCAGGTAGACAGCTTCATCCAGGTACTGGGGAAGCTGACGTGCTACCACACTCTTGACAGCCTTTGCTACAAAGCGAAGGTTAGAGACTGGACGGTAGTTGGCTAAAGAGGCTGGGTCCAGGGAAGGCTTCTTAAGGAGGGGCCTCACCACCGCCTCCTTCAAGGCGGTGGAAAAGAACCCCTCTCTCAATGAAGCATTGGAAATCGCCTGGAGCCAGCCTCGTGTCACCTCCCGGGAAGCCGAAACTAACCAAGAGGGACACGGGTCCAGCACACAAGTGGCAGCACTGAGTCTCCCCATAATCCTGTCCATGCCTTCGGGGGTCACAGGGTCAAACCCATCCCAGATTGTCTCCTCAAGATTCATCCCCGTCAGCTCAACTGAATCTACCCAGTCAGAGTCCAAGCCTGTCCGGATCTGAGCGATTTTATCCTGCAGATAAAATATGAATTCCTACTAGTGTTCGATTAGATTCGGACCGGCTGGCCCTCCAGCCACTCTCTAGGCGTCTTTCATCTCCCGGAGCTCCTCGGTAAACCAGGGAGCCATCTGGGATCGACACCGGGTCAGAGGCCGCAAAGGCACCACACAATCCAAAGCCCCAGTGGCAGCCCTATCCTAGGCTTCCACTAGGGCTTCGGTTGAGCTGTGAACAAGGGATTCAGGAAAAGTCCCAAGCTCCATCAGGAACCTTTCGGGGTCCATCAGGTGCCTGGGGCGGAACCATCTAGTCGGTTCCGCCTCCCTGCGGCGAGGGGTAGCAGTATGGAAGTCAAGCCTGATGAGGAAATGATCAGACCATGACAAGGGTTGAATAGAAATATCCCCTAAATCTAGATCATTCATCCACTGCCCAGAGACAAAAATCAGGTCGAGCGTGTGTCCCCCATTATGGGTGGGGTCTTGAATTAACTGAGTTAGGTCCATAGCTGTCATGGAAGCCATGAACTCCCGAGCTGACTCGGATGTCTCGCCAATGGAAGGCAGATTGAAATCCCCCAGGATCATGAGCCTGGGGAAATCAACCGCCAATCCAGCTAATACATTCAGCAGCTCCGGCAGGGCCGATGAAACATAGCAGGGAGACAGGTATGTAACAAAAAGGCCCACCTGAGCTCCAAGGCCCCACTTCACAAAGAGGGACTCACACCCGTCTATCTGAGGCACAGTGACCTCATGAGGTCTGAGACTTTCCACAATAACCACCGCTACCCCCCCCTCGCCCCAGCCCTGGGCTCTCAGCTGGTGAAACGCCCGGAAGCCTGGTGGGCATAGTTCGCTAAGGGGCACCCCCCCCTCATGGCCCAACCAGGTCTCCGTAATGCACGCCAGGTCCGCTCTACCCTCTTGTATGAGGTCGTAAATGAGGGGAGCCTTATGTACCACAGACCTGGCGTTAAGTGACACCAGCCGGAGACCAGGGTCCTGTAATCCCGGGCACCCGGGGGTGCAAGAAGGGCGATGAGGGTCGGAACGCGTGATTGCTCTTAAACAGCAAACCCGGGTCCTCCGAACATCATTTGGCCCTCGGCCCCTACCATATCTGCCTCTCCCACAAACAGTAGAGATGGTGAACCCCCCAATGGAATGGCTTAATGTCTCCCCCGGAATCCCAACCCTTCCTAGCCCTCCCAATCCGCGCCCATTAGTTAGCGCTGGCCTGTGCCCTGGCAGACTCCCCCCCCAAGCCTGTCTGAGCCATCCGAATCAACCCCCCCCTTAAAATTTGGTTTAAAAGCCCCTGTAAAAAACCCTTAAGAAGTCTCTTCTTTGCATGCTACCTCTCGGGATCCCAAGATCCGTCATTAAGGAAGCGTCTTTTCAATGATTTTCTGGAAAATAATATAATAGCTATTTATGAAATAATTTTTACGTAAACACAATTATGAACACAACTTTTATTTGAAAGTGAACATCAACAATTGGCATAAAATCCATAAAAGTACAGTTGTTTCTATTCTACAATATAATCTAAGTACAAAATAATGTCTCCAATTTCCTGCTTTTTGAATGGATCTTAGTTTACGATTCAATCCTCAATAGGAAATAAATGTCTTTACATTTTGAACTAACCCTTTTGTACTTTGTCATGGGGGGTAGGGAACTACATTAACATTCTTAGTTAAACAACTTGTAAGATTTTTCAACAGTTTTAAACATACACAGAATGTATACAATCATGGTCTATAGTACCAGACAAAAAAATAAATTGCGACCAAGCTTTGGAACTATGTATCATCTCTACAGTTAATCAGAAATGACTACAATATTTTTGAAGTTTTAAAAGGGTTTTATAAAAATGAGCCTAAGAATGCGGTTTTAACTTACCTAACATTTGCTGTAGTATTGGAATTTATATTGTATAAAGTAACTCTAAGGTGTATAATGGAATAACACAAAAGTATAATTGTTTTACACCGCATTTTACAAAGTGGTTACAATTTATTTCTTAGAGAATAAATGTTATTTCCTATTACGTTAAATTTTCTACAAGGATTAATGACGATTCTTTATTGCATTAAGGCAAAATAGTACAATTTTCCTGGGAAATGTCTGTTTTTAAAAAATTAACACATGCAACAACTTTATTTTGTTCATCATAGCAGGTCAATAGTAGAAAAATTCGGATAAATGTACATGAATTTCAGCAGCCCTATTTTAGTAACTATTGAAGAAGCATAAATACTCTTTCTATATACATTGGGGTGGTTTACTTCTCAACTATTTCTGTTACCAGTGAAAGTGTTTAAGAACCTATTCAGAAAAGGATTCCTTGGAATATTGGATTCAAGACAATAAGCAAGCCAAGAATAAATGTTGGGTTCTAAATTTGGCTTGTTAAAAACAACAACCAGGAATTCTGGTTTAGATGTAATATTCTACCAAAAGAAAAAAGAAAGAAAAAAGAAAGAAAAGAAAGAAAAATGACAGGATTAATCACATACACTATAATGCTTTCTCAGCTTTGATAAACAAGAATCTAGAAGTCTTGTTATATATCATTTGGCTCAATGCAAATTTTAAGATACTAAGAATTTTAAAGCAGAACAAATAAGCAAGTTGTAATAAGTGAACATTTTCAGTTTTAATAAAGTAAACAGCAATTTATTCTAATACAGGATCATGGAAACCATCCTTTTCACAAAACTATGCTTATTTGAAAAGGAGAAGCATGAAAAGAAAATTGAATTAGCAATATAATGATGACTATATGTGAGAAAACTAGGGTTTTGTCAACTCTTATTTGTTCAGGGTTTAAAATTGCAGCACTCTTTCTAGGAATCATTACCTGCACAATTTCATTGAGTTTGGTTATTATTTTCTACAAATATTTTTGCTCTCTTTCTTAGGATCAGTATTTATTAAGAAGAGTTGAAATGCAATAAACATTTGCATAGGTAATTTTAAACAAATGAGACAAATTCTTTTTATTTTTAAATGGAATTCAAGTAGATTTTTAAAAAATGCTGGTTTGAAACATATACTGCCAAAAGTGATACGGTATTAAAGAATCATTCTCTGGTAACTTCCAATATTTTGAATATATTATTGTTGAATACTGTCCTGAAGTATGGCCTGGAATCTTTGCACATGAGATTGCATAAAGGAATTTTCCCAGCATTGGTAAGATCTTCTATGTCCCAAATTTCTGGCATACTGCAACCAGGCCTAAAAATATTTATAAATATTATGAGCAAACAAAAACACATATCTTGCAGTGAAAGAATTATGTATTATTTTAATGCAGATCAATAGAGCCACCTCAGGCTTCACATCTCAGTTATTAGAAGACTGGGACTGAATTCACTCCCTTTTAGCCAGTGCCCATGCACTGTTTTATATATGTAGGCCTACACACATTTTAGACCTCTATATAACTTGTGTTCTAAATTATATGGAGTTTACATATAGAATGTTGTTCTCATTTCAGACTTGCTCCTCTTAACATGTAGATACAATAAGAGAGATGCAATGTGAATATAGAAGCCCTGAATATGGCTTCTGAGACTGTAGTGAACATTGTGGATAGAGCACAGAAAAATGTATTCAGAAGTGAGCAAAAAACTTACCTTTTATAAGTCAGTTCTGTTAGATCAAAGTCATATATAATGATTCTCACAGTAGCTTCCCATTATGCCATAGGCCTCAGTTTAACAAAACCCTCCTGCATTATTGTCTAGAGGCTATTTTAGGTAGAGAAGGGGATGATGGGAAGCTTTTCTTTCTTATATTAAAATTCAAAAATGTTACTAATGTAGAATTATTTTGTATTCCAGAAAGCAACCAGAATGACAGGTCTGCTGAACTACAAGTAGATAGATGGATAGAGAAATTGATTTATTATTTATTACCACATTTTATGACCAAGCTTAACAGTAGGTTACAAGAAAGTCAAGAACAATTACCCTATCAGTTAAAATTGCAGCCAATCCATTTCCACAAGGAAACATAGTAAAATTTTCTGAAATTTCATATTTTGAAAACCTCATAGTGACCAAACTTATCTTAATATTTAAAATAAAAGCAGCATAGTAAAAGCATAAAATCACATTTCCCACAAGATTATAAAATCCTTTTAATTTAAATCATTGTTCTGAAGTGTATTTTAAACTAGTGGAATAATTTATCTGAATTTTAATACATAACTAAGATAAAGATACATTATAAAAATAGCTCTCGTGGTTTAAAGCACCAGCATAGAAAGAGGAGACCATTGAACTATTGATGCAAAATGATTTTGTATGTATGGATTCAATATTCAGAATATCTTGTTTAAAATTAAGGAATAATAATTACAGTTGAAAAATTGACATTTAATAATAATGTAATATTTATCTAATGAACAATTTGTGATTCGATATATAATTGCAAGTGGTGGCCATGGGAAGGAAGCACAAAATCTTGTAACCAAACGACACGCTATATGAAATGGAGGAAAGTTGTATGTGTTTTATGTTTTTTGTTCGTTTTTGTTTGTTTAAAAATAATCAATTTATCTCTCTCTCTCTCTCTCTCTCTCTCTCTCTCTCTCTCTCTATCTATCTATCTATCATCTATCTATCATCTATCTATCTATCTATCTATCTATCTATCTATCTATCTATCTATCTATCTATCTATCTATCTATCTATCTATCTATCTATCTATCTATCTATCTATCTATGTGTGTGTTATATTGTGTTCGAATCCCAGTAAGGGTATGGCTAGCTAATGAGAGCTAATTAGCTCGAAATAGATCTATACTAGTCTCCCTTTATTTATTTATCAGTAGAAACACACACACACACACACACACACACACACACACACACACACACACACACACACACATATATATATATATATATATATATATATATATATATATATATATATATATATATATATATATATAATTTGTGTTACAGAACACATCGTTTCATGAAATGGGTGATGTTAAAAGGAATCTCAAAACTTTCCTAATATGTGTTAGAGAGCAACATTCTGCTTGTTGAATATTTGAGGAAAACAATTACAGTTGTATTACTGAATACTTACTTAGTTCGTCTCAGGCACCAAGAATCTTCTAAAATGTAGTAATTTACTCCCATCTTTAATAGTTCTCTTTTAACTTCTTTTGCAGGTTTTCGGCTATACATGGAATAAACGATTTTTGTTCTTGCCCTTTTCAGAAAAGCAAAATATTACAATTAAAGAGGTGATAGAAGATGTAGCCTAGATAATTTATTCTTGCATTCATTTTTATAGAACAAAACGCCTTCTCATTTGTGTAAAACAAACCTAGATATCTATTAAATTATAAAGGAGATAAATAAAATTAATACTAGGGAAACTAAGAAATTAGGAAATATATTAGTGTATAATATTTTGCTACAAAATGGATACTGAACATAATAATTTAATAGTCTGTAAATGAAATTCTGCAAGTGGTCATATATGAATTAATATGGAAGAGTTATGGATCTACGAAAGATCTTTTGAATTGTGAAATATAATCAATACATGCTGGGAGATATACCTGAGATCAACCAGGTGGTATATGGAGCAGTTTCCATGGTTTAATGGCAAAACAAAAGGCTTAGGTTCAAGCGTCTCTGAAGTGATTTAAGGAATGACAGTAATCCTTGGGCAAAAGATCATACAAGGATACAACTTGCATATGAGGTCTCCTTGAAAAAATTATTTTCATTAAAATGTATATGATGGCCTAATTTACAGTGACTCCAGGAAGGTTACAGAAGTAAAACCCCAAATACAAAACCCAATAAACCCTTACCACCCACCCGGCAACAATGAGCACAATGGGCTCTCTGCCACCCTGGGATCCCCAAACTTGCTGGCAAAACCATGTTTTCAGGCCTTTTGAAAGATTATCAGGGGTAAGGGGACAATTTTATGATGTTCCACTGGGTTTTTGTGATGTTTCACTGGGTTGGAGATTGCACAGAAAAATACCTTCTTCTTGGTTCCACTAAATAGACCTTCTTAAGTGAGGGGACTTGTAACATACCTGCCTCTCCAATTTTGTGGGCAGGGTAAACAAACTATATAATGAAGTTTTTAAGTTCACTGAAGTTTTGATGTTTCCTGCTGGAAATTGATTGCTACATAGTTGGGTTGCAGCTAGGAATGCAAGGCTAGTATATAATGGAAGACCAATATATGTAAAGCGCTTCCATAAGAGATATGAGTCAGCTAATTACAACCTAAGTAAAACTGTTTTCATGAACATCAATGGACAACTAAAGAAAAGCTAAGGACCAACAAAAAATAGTGTAAGAGTATATTTTAAAAAATAAAGTAGGACTAACTGCAATATGCAAACAGTGAGGAACTTGGTCCTAGTCGTCTTTAAGTGAAGAAGAGTGGTCTAAAATTTTGGTCTCAAAGAAGGTCTGTCACAAATCTTCTGAGATTGAACTCCATATCAAAAAAGAACCTAGTGGAGACTGGTCAGGAAAGGTAGAATAAGCAAAATACAGTTGGAAAAACCGTATGTGACAAAGGGCTTGATATTACCACAGATGACATTAGGTAGTTACATCTTCATCTTTTCCCCCTGTCAAATAGTATTCAAGGGGCAAACACAAAAAATGGAAAGATGGACACATAACTAAGGCAGATAATCAGAATATGCAAAGATTAAGTTAAGAAAGCAAAGGCTCAGAATAAACTAAGGCTTGCTACAAAAGTCAAAGATAATAAAAAACATTTCTTTCAACATATTAATAACAAGAAAAATATCAAGGAAACAGTAGGTCCATTATAGAGAGAAGATGGCAAGGAGGTAACAGGCAGCAGGGAGAAAGAAGAGCTGCTTAACTGATTCTTTGCATCAGTCTTCACGTAAAAAGAAATTATAGTCCAACATATCAAAAAAACAACTGTAAAAGATGAACCAGAAATAAAAAAATAAACAAGAAAATGGTAAGAAAACACCTATCTGATGATCTTCTTCTTCTTCTTCTTCTTCTTCTTCTTCTTCTTCTTCTTCTTCTTCTTCTTCTTCTTCTTCTTCTTCTTCTGCTTCTGCTTCTTCTTCTTCTCCTCCTCCTCCTCCTCCTCCTCCCCCTCCCCCTCTTCCTCCTCCTCCTCCTCCTCTTCTGCCATATCCATCATCGGACGTTGGCGATCATGTTGGCAATCCTATTTTTGTCAATAGTTGCATGAAAAAGTGCTGCTGAGTTTTGTCCATTCCCTTAGGTTTTGAAGCCTTCATAGTTTTGGGTATATCATGCTTCTAGCAGACTGAGAGAGTCTTCGCACCCCTGCCCCATTTAAGGGGCGCCCGTACTCGGGGCCATTGTTAGGTTTTGCCACATTATTTTCCTGGAAAATATATAGGGTAGTAGTCTTCCCTTTGCTTTCTACACTGCTGTGCACACACTATTCATCTATCTGACTTAGATGAATATAAATAACTGGGACCTGATAGATTACATCCCAGAGTTCTGTAGGAGCTGGCAGATGTTATTTTAGAACCATTGTACCATATCTTTCAAAAATCCTGGAGCACAGGGGAAGTACCTGAAGATTGGAAAAGGGCTGATGTGGTTCCCATCTTCAAGAAAGGGGAAAAAACAGACTCAGGAAATATAGACCAATCAGTCTAACATCAATAACTGGGAAGTTCCTGGAAAAGATAATAAAAAAACAGATCTGCGAACAACTAGAAGCAAATAAAGTTATAACTAGTAGTCAGCATGGGTTTTTAAAAAACAGATCATGCCAACCCAATTTTATTTCATTCTTTGATAAAGTCACTAAATTAGTAGACCAGCAAAATGCCTGTGAACATAGTATACTTAGATTTCAGTAAGGCATTTGACAAAGTAGACCACAATCTACTTCTTGGTAAGCTAGAAAAATATGGAATGGACAATATAACCACCAGATGAATTTGTAGCTGGCTGACAAACCATACTCAACGAGTAGTCCTTAATGGTACTACATCCACATGGAGAGAAGTAAGTAGTGGGGTACCACAAGGCTCCTTCTTAGGTCCAGTACTTTTCAATATCTTCATAAATAACTTAGATGAGGGAATAGAAGGGGAACTCATCAAATTTGCAGATGATATAAACTGGCAGGAATAGCCAATACCCCAGAAGACAAGCTCAGGTTCCGAAAAGATCTTGACAAACTTGAACAATGGGCCCTATCCACGTGTAGAAAAGCAAAGTATTATATTTAGGCAGGAAAAATCAAAGGTATAAATACAGATTAGACAAGACCTGGTTCAAAAACAGTAACTGTGAGAGGGACCTTGGAGTCCTAGTGGATAATCACTTGAATATGAGCCGGCAGTGTGCAGTAGCAGCAGCCTAAAAAGCTAATGCAATCCTGGTGTCTATAAACAGAGGGTGCAGAATCAAGATCACGTGAAGTACTAGTACCATTTTATAAAACCCTAGTAAGACACACCTGGAATACTGCAACCAATTTGGTCACTATATTACAAAGAAGATGTTGAGACTTTAGAAAAAATTCAAAGAAGAACAAGTAAAACGATCAAAGGCCTAGAGACTAAAGCATATGAAGAACAGGTGGTTATGGTTTTGGCTAATCTAAAGAACAGAAGAATTAGGGGTGACATGATAGCAGTATTCCAGGGGCTTGAGGGGCTGCCACAAAGCACAGAGGATCAAATTATTCTCCAAAGCACTGGAGTGCAGGACAAGAAACAATGGTTGGAAATTAATCAAAGACAGAAACAACCTGGAATTAAGGAGAAACTTCCTAATAGTGAGGACAATTAACCAGTGAAACAGCTTGCCTGCAGAAATTGTGGGTGCTCTATCATTGGAGCTCTTTAAGAAGAGACTAGACAATCACTTGTCTGAAATGGTATAGATCAGCGATGGTGAACCTTTTTTGGCTCGCGTGCCATAAGTGGGGGGAGCGCAGGGGGGTCGTGTGCAGGCGTGCCGCACCCATAATGCAATGCGCGACCCCCAGTGTGCATGCGTGCACAAAAGGCGTGACCTCCCCATTTTTGCATGCTTTTTTTGCCCTCCCCAGGCTCCAGAGCATGGGAAGGGTGAAAACAGCCTCCCCCGCCCCCGGAAGCCTTCCGGAGGCTTCAGGGACCTTCAGGAGACTTCCCTGAAGGTCCAAAGCAGTTAAAAATGACCCTCCGAGCAAACAGGAAGTGACTTCCGGTTTGCTCGGAGGGTCGTTTTAAGCGCTCCGAAGGCTTCAGGGACCTTCAAGAGGCTTCCCTGAAGCCTTCAGAGGGTTCGAAACGACCCTCCGAGCAAACCGGAAGTCACTTCCGGTTTGCTCGGAGGGTCATTTTAAGCACTCCGAGGGCATCAGGGACTTTCAAGAGGCTTCCCTGAAGCCTCCGGAGGGCTCAAAATGACTCTCCAAGCAAACCAGAAGTCACTTCCGGTTTGCTTGGAGAGTCGTTTTAAGCGCTCCGAAGGCTTGAAAGACCATCAAGAGGCTTCCCTGAAGCCTTCGGAGTGCTCAAAACGACCCTCCAAGCAAACTGGAAGTCATTTCCGGTTTGCTCGAAGGGTCATTTTAAGCGCTCCGAAGGCATCAAGGACCTTCAAGAGGCTTCCCTGAAGCCTCCGGGGCAGTCAAAATGACCCTCCGAGCAAACCGGAAGTCCATTCCTGAACTTCCGGTTTGCCCGTAGGGCTGGTTTTTTGCGCTCCGGAGACGTCAGGGAAGCTCATGAAGCCTCCGGAGGGCCTCGGGGGGGGGAAGGATTTTTTCATCCTCCCCAGGCTCCTGTAAAACCTCTGAAGCCTGGGGAGTGCGAAAAATGGCTTTAAAAAGGGTGAACTCAGCTGGCCAGCGTGCGCATGCACGCTGGCCATCTAACAGGGCAGTGCCTTGCGTGCCCTGACAAATGGCTCTGCGTGCCACCTGTGGCACGCGGGCCTTAGGTTTGCCATCACTGGTATAGGTTCTTCTGCTTGAGTGGGGGTTGGACTAGAACACCTCCAAGGTCTCGTCCTATTCTAAGTCTAAGGGTTATTGCTAAAAAACTTTATTAAAAGTATTTATAAAATATTGATTGGATGAATTCCTATATAAGATTTGCTGTACATTATCACATTCTTTTGGACCCAGACAGTAGTACTTATTACATTTAAATGTATTGAGGTAGGCGAGATTTAGCTTCAAACGGAAGGGAAGCATATCTTTTATGTCAAAATCAGTTGTTTGAAAAAAGCAATATAAAGCTGCCCATAGAACCTACGTAGAAATGAATAGAACTTTTAGAAAGTTGTCCATTGTCCTTTTTTTTTCTACCAATCTTCAAATTACTTTTGAAGAAATTGCTAATTAAATCATGGCAATCAAGATCAGGCAAAATTATCAGATGTAAACTAGAGTTGTTAATATCTTCATGGTGTACAATTGCTAAATTTAATTTGAACTGACCTTTATATCGGTTATATTATTTTATTAAGAATTTTTAATTAAATACAAATATTCATTTTGTCAGTAATTAATTGGTTTTACAAACCTAGAGTTTAAGGTTTTTTAAAAGAATCTGTTTTTAGAGGGAAAAAAAACTTTTCTTATATATACTTTGCTGCTCATATGACCAGAAACATCATATAATGTTTATAATAATAAGCAGCAAATAAAAATAAAAAAACTATGGCAGTAACGAGCTGTTTCCTGTAAATCAAAACTGAGATTAACATTTATTTAAAGAAGGATAAAGAAAAGAAAATAATTTTAGACATTATGTTTTATATGATTTCCCCTTTAATAATGGATGTTCTTGCAAAGTCACAAATCTTGTGCTTTCCTGTCTTAAATAGAGCAATTCTTAGAGTTTGTTATCCTAAATGAAACCAAATATTTATCAATTCATTCAACTCTCCATGATAAAGCTTTTATCTAAATCAGTCACTATTATTTCTTTAATTATCTGATTGCTGAAACCAACCATCTCAACAAGTGACATGGGACAGCATTCATTACAAAATATAAAAACAAATAAAATATTGAAATAATTAAAGCAGTACAAAATAAATATATACAAAACCAAGCAAAACTATTAGTATTGATAAAAATACATGCCCTTAACACATTTGAAATTCCAAGCCTGGGCCCATGACCAAGTATTCATGAGCTTATGAAAAGCCAAGAGGTTGGAATCATTCTATCTGGAGAAATTCCAGAAGACATGGGCTACAGCAGAGATGGCACATCTCCTGATTCCCAAATCCAACATTCCTTGATAGGATCCACACAACACGCCCAACATGCTGACCAAATTGGGCTAGTAGAAATAACTGGAAGAAGATGGTCACTTAGGTTAGGTTAGGTTAGGTTTATTGGACTTATATGCCGCCCTTCTCCCAAAGGACTCAGGGTGGCGTACAACATAAAAACACATATTACAAAAGTTAAAAGAACAATTAAATAGAATATCCAAAAAACCCAATAGACATTTACAATGAGATTTAGAAATTAAATTAAAATTAACAATTAAAATTAATAATTTATTTTATTCAGGCCAGGCCAGCTTGCTGGAAAAGCCAACTTTTTAGGGTGCGCTGGAAGGACCAGAGGTCGGGAATTATGCAAAGCTCCGGGGGCAGCTCATTCCGAAGGGAAGGCGCTCCCACAGAGAAGGCTCTCCCCCTGGGGGTCGCCAGCCGACACTGCCTGGCTGACGGCACCCTGAGGAGGCCAACTCTGTGGGATCGTACTGGACGGTGGGAAGCTACCGGTGGCAGTAGGTGGTCTCGCAAGTATCCTGGGCCTAAGCCATGGAGCGCTTTAAAGATCATAATTAACACCTTGAATCGCACCTGGAAAACACCCGGCAACCAGTGCAGGCCGCCTAAAAGGGGTGTAACCAGGGCCGGATTTAGATGAAAAGAGGCCCTAGGCTATTCCACTTATCGGGCCCTTTCACCTCCCATTTTTAAGTTTGTAAATTACATGAGAGATAATAAAATACATCATTACTGTGATATATATCAATATATTAAATGAAACATGTTGTAATTGGTACTAACCTTTATAAAAAATGTGGCACGGATAATAAATAAAAAAAAAGGCCCCTCTTGATCTTGAGGCCCTAGGCTGAAGCCTAGTTAGCCTATAGGAAAATCCGGCCCTGGGTGTAACATGGGAGCACCTAGGTACTCCCATGACAACCTACGCAGCCGCATTCTGGACCAGCTGAAGCCTCCAGGTGCTCTTCAAGGGCAGCCCGATGTAGAGAGCGTTACAGTAGTACAGGCGAGAACGGATGAGGGCGTGAGTGACTGTGCACAGGGCATCCTGATCCAGGAAGGGGCGCAACTTAATGTTAATGTTATGTTAATGTATGTTTATCCATCTATTTGAAACAAATGAATAACAATACATAATCCTACTATAATATTTTAGTAAATTGACAATGCTTGAAATTGGCTAACTGATTTGACGCAAATTCCCTATTTAAACCTTCATTCCAAATAATCAAAATTAAAATAAATATCTAAGGGGGAGGTTGTTCATTCATAAAATTAGTCTTACAGTAGTCTGATTATTACTTTTCACAAAGCACTTTCTTTTCCTAAAAGATAAAATGATGAAGTTGCTGCCTATAATAAATGCATTCTAAAATATCATCTTCTACTTACTATATTTCCTCCCACCATTTAAAGGAAAATATTAATTGTACCTGTTTTCTTTTAAATTCTGCTACAAATTAAAATATTTTAAAATATTACAAATAGAAGGAGACAGGAGATTGCTAAGTACCAAGAATTATTCATGGACATACAACTAACAGCAGTAATATGTTTTATTATGAACATAACTTTTTTCTCCCTGTTCTTGTACCTTCATATTAATAGTTACAATTAGAAAATTACTATACTGCATCAATCACAACAAACCTTAAAATATGTAAATATTTATAAATATTTATATAATTTATATAAATATCTATAATATTTATAAAATATATAAAGCCTTACCGTAAACCTGCATCCTCATAATGGGGATGATTCACAATAGGTCGTTGTGCAGATAGTTTTACACTTGCCATTGTAGGCATTGCACCGGCAAAAACAGCATCTGAAATAACAGGATATCTAAAAATGCAGGAATAATTGGAAAAAGAACTAGAAACTACCATACATTTTTTAGGTTGTAAAATTGATTAAAAATCATCTTCTCCCTCCAAACAACAAAACTTAAAAATAAATAAATAAACATTAATATGATAAAGGTTTTCTTTCTATTTAAAACATGCTATTCCATTCAAAATGCATTTTAATCCCACAAAATAGTGGGATTTATAAAGACAATTTTTTCTTAAACTGTATCATTTACATGGCAGTCACAAGAAATCAAGGCATCAGGAAAAGCTGTTCAGTGTTAAAAGTGCTAAGCCTTTTACATACTACATTGCATGCAATAAGATGAGTTGTTCTACTCTGGTTTTACCTGGTTTAGTATTTGCTTTTATCCACAACAGTAATTCTTCCTGGGGCAAATTGCTAAATTCTCCCACAATACTCCATTCTTTTTGAAGATTTGCTATTCCCTCAAATGCCATCATTGCCAAAATTGCAAGAACAAGTGTTCCAGGTTGGATTTTGTAAAAAATCCATCCAAACAACTGTGAAAGGAAATGGTTAAGCACTTAATCAAGGTGATTATTAATTTCAGTTTTAAGTTTTAAAACATTACATCAAGCTATTTTAAAACACGTTTCATGATGATTTAATCATTAAAGTTAATCTTAGTAGTTATGAATATTCACATTATGACTACTTAATTTTATATTGATTTTAAAAGACTTGAAAACTGTCATTAATACTAATAGAAGAGTGTGTCTCAAAAGTGCTTTTCAAATGGCAAGTGGACTTTCTTTGTTTTTCCTTGAAGAAAATACAAAGTTCAGTTGACTTTAAAAAAAAACACTTTTGAGACAGTCATGACCTGGATGACTGTGAATCTCTATAGACAAATAGAAGAGAATATAATAACTCAAAATTGAACTGTGTAGTACTTGGTTCTCTCTGAACTTGGTTATTTGCTTGAAGACATTTCATTAGTCAATTATGTAATATCTTGATGATATTACCTAGTCAGTAATAAAACATCTACAAGCAAGCAACCAAGCTCAGAAAACATCAAGGACTTCTTTCATTCAAAGATGGGGTAAATAAAACAATAGTATCAGTAATGAAATATGCCAAACTTTAAGTCAAAATAACAAGGAGCAAAATATTACTTTCAGGTCCATTTTTTAAAAAAGTATTATTTCTTTTCAAAATTCACGGCTACCAATTTAAGCAGCTTTTAAAGTGGACTGAACAAAATCACACAGAAAAGGCCTAATTATGTCTATCAATTCTGATAGCCAAATACTCTTGAAAATCAAAGGTATCATTAAGGAACAACAATGAAAAGGAATCATCTTATGTTCCATTTATGAATTTCTTGATACATCTGGTTGATAGTTGTATGATAAAGTCACTTTCACAAAATCAGACAAACAATAGAATAGAAATATAGAGTTGGAAGGGACCTTGGAGGTCTTCTAGTCCAACCCCTTGCTCAGGCAGAAAACCCTATACGATTTCAGACAAATGGTTGTCCAATCTCTTCCTAAAAACTTCCACTGTTTCACAACTTCTGGAGGTAAGTTGTTCTACTGATTAATTATTCTATCTATCAGGAAATGTCTTCTTAGACATTTTAGGTTGCTCCCCACCAATTAATTTCCATTCATTATTTCTTGTTCTGCCCTCAGGTACTGGAGAATAGCTTGATTCTTCTTTGGGGCAATCCCTGAGATATTGGAACACTGCTATCATGTCACTCCTAGTCCTCCTTTTCACCAAACTAGACATACCCTATTCAAAGCAACCGTTCTTTATATACAGGTGAAACTCAAAAATTAAAATATCGTGCAAAAGTTCATTTATTTCAATAATGCAACTTAAAAGGTGAAACTAATATATGAGATAAGACTCATTACATGCAAAGCAAGATAGTTCAAGTCCTGTTGCTCAGTGGTCCAAAGTCCTCTTTTCTGATGAGAGCAACTTTTGCATTTCAATTGGAAACCAAGGACCCAGAGTAGAGGAAGAATGGAGAGGCCAATCAAGCACAGAAATCCCATTGTCATTGAACCAGTTTTTGGTGCTTTTGGCAAAAGTTGCTCTCATCAGAAAAGAAGACTTTCGACCAAGGAGCAACAGGACTTTGGACCACTGTCTTTAATTATCAAACGTATTTCTGGAACTGTTTCTCTTCTTAATTCCATCATCAATTCCATATCTTGACACGTGGGATAGAGCTCTAGATTATCAAATTCACTTTTCCATATTCCCTTCTTTCCACTTTCACTCATGAATGCTCCATTAGTAAGTTCATCTGTTATCTTTATCTTCTATATCTTCATTTTTTCTTTAATTTTGGGGCTCCAACCCCTTCATCTTTTGCTGTACAAGACAATAGTCTATCCAACTTCTTCTCAAATCTCCCAAATCCTTCCAATATGTTTTGAATTCCAACCAAAAAATCTTGAAAACTTAAAATTTCCTCATCTGCATATTGATATATATATTTCCAAGAAGAAAAAAAGAAAAGAGGAGAAAGAAGGAAAAAGAGTCTAAAATCCACTGCCACTCTAGCCTTCAATGTCTCTCTCTCTCTCTCTCTCTCTCTCTCTCTCTCTCTCTCTCTCTATCTATCTATCTATCTATCTATATATATATATATATATATATATATATATATATATATATACCTTTATTTTAAACACAAGTTCTTTTATTTTTTTCAAAAAGGAAGGGTTCTATCTTCTTCTTTTCTTTTCCCTCCCTTGCCAAGATATTTCACAAGAGCACCTGCCAACACAGTCCGTGCCCTTGGCTCCTTATCAGTCTCGACAAGTAAGCTGCAAAGCCTCCAGTTGCAGAGTCAGTAAAATCAAAGGAGAAAGAACAAAGGATACATGGTTTCAAAACAGGGAAAAAACACCAAGTTCTGTCTTCCGAGTGACAGATTCAACTTTCTCTTATTTTTTTCAAGCTTATGGAAAACAAAGGTCTTTAAATGTCTTTAATGAAGTTTAATAAGCAATAGTAGGGAGGATTGGTAGACTAAAAAAGGTTTTAGTTCAGTCAAAAAAATAAGGTAGCAAAGAATAGAAGAAGAAAAAATAAATTCATTCACTTAAGAGGAGAAACGGGAAACATTACAATCACTTCAATCCACAAAACATTGTTACAAAGAAAAAGGAAAAAAACTTTCTAAGGCAGTCCAATAAAGATAAATTTCGCCGCTTTATTCTTTTGCTTAAAGGACTAATTTAGCTTTTAAAAAAATTCTTTGGGCAATCATTCTCAAAGAAAAAAATCTCACCAGATGGGCTCACTTTCACTGCCTTCTTTCTGGAACCGTCTCCGACTTTGTCAGCCTGGGCTGTCTGTTTACCGCTGGCTTGGAGAGCTTCCCTTGGGTCAATCAGGGACTTTGTGATGTCCCTGAGACCAGCAAGGATTTCTCTCCCTGTTCACAGTCTCTTCAGGACAGGTCCATATGGACCGTGCAGCGGTAAAAGTATCAATGGCAGTCTCGGACTGTCGAGACCGCACATTGTCTCATCACAACGTTGGCTCCTCCTCTTCCAATCCTTGTTTTATTGATTGCATGTAATATTCTAATTTTCTGAGATGGTGGATTTGGAGTTTTCATGAGCTGTACGCCATAATCATCACAATTATGACAAATCACGGCTTGAACTATCTTGCTTTGCATGTAATGAGTCCTATCTCATATATTAGTTTCACCTTTTAAGTTGCATTACTGAAATAAATGAACTTTTGCACAATATTCTAATTTTACGAGTTTCACCTGTATTTTAGTTTCCAGTTCCCCAACCATTTTTGTTGCTCTTCTCTGCACTCTTAGAGTCTCAACTTCTTTTTTAATTTGTGGCAACCAAAACTGGATGCAGTATTCCAAGTGTAGTCTTACCAAGACATTATAAAGTGGTATTGACATTTCATGTGCTCTTGATTCTATTCCTCTGTTAATGCAGCCTGGAACTGTGTTGGCTTTTTTGGCAGCTGCAGAACAGTGCTGGCTCATATTCAAGTGATTATCCACTAGGACTCCAAGATCCCTCTCATAGTTACTACTATTGACCTACACTATACCTGTGCATTTGGTTTTTTGTGCCTAAACAATTTCACTATTGAATTTCATTTTGTTAGATAGCACCCAATGCTCAAGTCTGTCAAGATCCTTCTGTATCTTAACTCTATCTTCTGGACTATTGGCTATTCCTGCCAGCTTGGTGTTGCCTGCAAATTTGATGAGTTCCCCATCTATCCCCTCATCCAAATCACTGATGAAGAGTACTAGGCTTAAAACAGAGTCTTGGGGTACCTGATGGCATACTTTCTTCCATGTAGATGCAGTTCCATTGAGGACAACACATTGAATGTGGTTGTTCAGCCAGTTACAAATCCATCTGGTGATAATGGTATCTAACTCACATTTTTCTATTTTATCTAATAGGTTGTGGTTTCCTTTATCAGATGTCTTACTGAAGTCCAAATAAATTATATCCACAGCATTCCTCTGGTCCACTAATTTTGTCACTTTGTCAAAGAATGCAATAAGATTAGTCTAGCATGATCTGTTTTTGACAAACCCATGTTGGCTTTTGGCTATTACTTTGTTTACTTCTAGGTGTTTGCTAATTCGTTGCTTGATTATATTTTCCAGAATCTTTCCTGGTATTGAGGTCAGGCTAATAGGTCTGTAGTTTCCTGGATCTATTTTTTCCCCTTTTTTGAAGATGGGAACCACATCAGATCTTTTCCAGTCCTCTGGTGGGGTCTGGACTAGAATCAATTCCAGTCCTTTGGTTCCTAAGCTTTCATCCAAATTTGGCAACTTAATTTCTAGCTTAATTAATTGGTCTCTTGATGAGTTAGCAGGACCTTATCCTTATTAACTTAAAGGTATAACAATACATTCATTGAAAATCAGTAGAGATTCACAGTCATCAAGGTCATGGTTGTCCCAAAGGTGCTTTTTTCAGGAGGCAACTGGACTGCATTTTTTTTTCTGGAAATCCATTTCTACTCCTACTTGAACATCCATTCAAAGGGTGTTCATCCCAAATTGTATAGCTAAAAGCTTTTTGAACATCATTTTTGAATAGTGTGGGAATAGAAAAATAATTGCAGATGACGGGAACAAGGAGCACTACTCAGGTGACCCTGAGGATGCAGATAAACCTCCAAGTGTTTCAACAATCCTAAAAAGAATGCACAGAAGGACAACTAAGCAGGGTTAAAATATATGAAACATGGATATACATAGAACTTTTATGATGAAGAAATAAAGCGAGATGTTTACCGTTTGTTATTCTACACCAGTGATGGCGAACCTATGGCACGCGTGCCACAGGTGGCACACGGAGCCATTTGTCAGGGCACGTGAGGCGCTGCCCTGTCAGCTGGCCAGCGCGCATGGGTGCACTGGCCAGCTGAGTTCACCTTTTAAAAAGCCATTTTTCACCTTCCCCAGGCTCCAGAGGCTTTATAGGAGCCTGGGGAGGGCGAAAAGAGCCTCCCCCGCCCTCCCAGAGGGCCTCCGGAGGCTTCAGGGATCCTTTTGAGCGCTCCAAAGGTTTCAGGGAAGCCTCCGGACAGTCCCTGAAGCCTCCGGAGGGCCTCCGGGGGGGGCAGGGGAGTCTCTTTTCGCCCTCCCCAGGCTCCTATAAAGCCTCTGGAGCCTGTGGAGGGTGAAAAAAGCATGTAAAAATGGGGGGGGGGTCACGCGTTGTGCACGCATGCGCACTGGGGGGTCACGCATTGCATTATGGGTGTGGCACGCCTGCACACGACCCCCCTGCACTCCCCCCACTTGTGGCACACAAGCCAAAAAAGGTTCGCCATCGCTGTTCTACACAATAGATTAAGGGAATTGAAATGAATATTGAACAGCGAGGTTTGCCATTCATAGACAACTAAAGATAATCTAAAATCAAGACATGGAAAAATTAGAGCGGGAACATGAAATATATTTATAATGGGAAATTATTGAGACTTAAAGGCAGAATCACAAATTGAGGACGCGTAAGGATGTATAATTATATAAAGATAACGATGAGAATAGCTGGGAATTGTAACCAGGTCTACATCTCGACCAAAATTAGGCTGGAGGGGGGGGGGAGGTATTTAAAAGTACAATAAATATATATGTATACTTTTTTGTTCTATTTTTCTTTTTTTTAAAGGAGAATATATGTTTAAAATTAAATATGTATATTGAAAAGGAACTATAAATACCATCAACATAAAATGGAGGTTGCTCAGAAGCTGAAATACACCAAGCAAATGAGATGAAGAGTGGGAAGAAAATGAGAGAGGTAAGGGAAGGAGAGAGGGTAGGAGGAGGGAAGAGGAGAGAAATGAGGAGTTGAAAGGGGAGAGAGGAGTAGGAGAGAGAAAGTGGAAGTAGAAAAGGGAAGGAGGACAGAGAGAAGAAAGGAGGTAGGGAGGGAGATGAGAGAGGGAGAAGAAAGTGAATGCACAAATATAGTGTATGGAGAGCAGAAGAGCCAATAACTGGGTTTTTTTCTTTCTGTTTTGGGGAGTTGATGGTAAGATGAATTGATGTAAACATTTAATAATACAATACAATGTTGGCTATGTAATAGTATACATGTGATTATATACTATGAAAATGAAAAATAAAACACTTTATGGGAAAAAAATTAAAGAATACACAGGACTAGCTGTCTGCAAGAAGTATAAATTGGGCGTTGGTTCTTACCTGATATGCCCTTTCTCCAAATGGTGGAGACATCATCCAGGCATGGGATATGACTCCATCAGGATCCAATAGGACTGGGTCTACAAGTATTAAAGACATGCCCACGAGGCTCTTCCCCAGAAATAGATGAAGGAGTGACTTGTAGACCACTGTGTAAGCAATCTGAAACGATATGTACTATCTCTCCCCAAGGAACAGAAAAGACAGGAAAGGTACACATTAGAAAGGAAAGTAAGCTAATAAGCCCCTAAAATGGGTGGGGCTGGATGATGTCTCCACCATTTGGAGAAAGGGCATATCAGGTAAGAACCAACGCCCATTCTCCCAGTAGGTGGACACATCATCCAGGCATGGGACACACCAAAGCCCAATAGTCCATCAGGAGGGAAATAAATAGATAAAATTAAGTGGCTACTACTTGCTGCAGCACGCGCCATCCGAAGGAAGCATCAGTTGATGCATATCTGTCCAGCTTGCAGTGACGGATGAATGAAGTAATGGAAATCCATGTAGCCGCTCGGCAAATATCCTCCAGTGGAGCCTGAGTAGCCCAAGCCGCAGACGTTGCCGCGCTGTGTGTGGAATGCGCCGTGATATGTGGTGGAACTGGCAGAGAGAGAGCGGAATATGCCTGGGAAATGGCTGCTCTTACCCAGCGACCGATGTCCAAAGATGAGGCCTTGGATCCCTTCTTACTTCCAGGTAGGAACTTTATAAAAAGAGCTTCAGATCGTCTGAAAGAAGCAGTTCGCTTAATATAAATGCGTAAAGTGCCATGCACATCAAGGTAATGCCACTTACGTTCCAGCTCGTGTGATGGTCGAGGGTAGAAATCTGGGAGCACGATGTCCTGGGATCTGTGGAAAACAGAATTTACCTTGGGGACAAAGGTCAGATCAAGCCAGAGGACTACCCTGTCCGGGTGAAAGATCCATAGGTTTTGCCTGGTGGATAAGGCTGCCAACTCAGAAACGCGCCGCACTGACGTAATGGCTACAAGAAAAACCACTTTTAGACATGCATGGACACAGAATGCAAAGGCTCAAATGGAGACTGGGTCAGGGACTCCAGGACTTTAGAAACATCCCAGGTAGGGAATCTGTGAATTGTCAGTGGCTTGATGTTCGTGGCACCCCTCAAGAAAAGCTGAATCAGAGGTTCATGAGAAAGAGGCTGAGCCGCAGTCAGAGAGAGGACTGATGCGAGGGCTGCGACCTGACAGCGGAGAGTGTTTGGAGACAGTCCCAGGTCCAGACCCCATTGCAGGAATTGGAGAATTTGGGGAACAGATGCCTCGAGGAGAACAACACCCTTTGATTGACACCAGAGAGAAAATTGAGTCCAAGTGGCGTCATAAATGCGGTTAGTGGAAGGGCGCCTGGAAGATTGAATAGTCCGGATGACTTCCGCTGAGAGGTTCGCAGTTCTTAGAGCTTCCCGCTCAACCTCCAAGCGGTGAGGCGCAGCCACAGAAGGTCTGGATGCTGGCATGCCCCTTGCAGAAGTAGTGCAGGAAATTGGGGCAGTTGCCATGGAGGAGCCACTGAGAGATTCATGAGGTCGGCAAAGGCCACCGAGGGTCTGCGAGGCCACCGAAGAGCAATTAAGATTAGTTCTGCCCTTTCCACCATCATCTTTCGGATTACCCTCTGAAGGAGTGGGGTGGGTGGAAAGGCATACAGAAGGTCCGGAGGCCAGTCGGACCTTAGGGCATCCACTCCCTCTGCCCCCGGGGACACGAAGCGGGTGAAGTACCTTGGCAACTGCGCGTTGTCCTGAGAGGCAAAGAGGTCGAGGACCGGGGGGCCGAACCTGACCGCCAGCTGCTGGAATACTCCGTGATGTAAGCTCCACTCTGCTGGATCTAGGTGAGTGCGGCTGAGTAGATCTGCCTGTACGTTGTGGATCCCCGATATGTGTTCGGACCGAAGTGACGACAGATGGGCCTCTGCCCAAGACATTAGTTGATAAGACAGTGTCATCAGACGCCGGGATTTTGTCCCCCCCTGCCGGTTTATGTGTGCTTTGGTGGTGGTATTGTCCGTAAGGACAAGCACATGCGCATTGGCCACGAGAGATTTGAACCGGAGCAGGGCAAGGAACACGGCCTTGAGCTCCAACCAGTTGATACTGTTCTTCTAGTCAGAGTGAGACCAGAGTCCTTGGGCCATCTGAGATAGAATGTGAGCTCCCCAACCATGTAGACTTGCGTCTGTCGTTAGTGTGATGTATGGAGGTTCGCGAAACAGGGAGCCCAGTGTCACTGCGGGAGAGAGCCACCAGCGAAGAGAACACCTTACTTCCGAGGTCAGGAGAATTCTGTGAGAGGAGCAACTGCAGTTTGCCTTTTGGTACGGGAGAAGGAGCCATTGAAGCTGGCGACTGTGGAATCTGGCCCATGGTACGATGTAGAATGTGGACATCATCTTGCCCAGGAGTTGAGATAGTTGGATGAGCGGAACCGCCTGTGGGTCACGGATGGATGAGACCAGGGCGCAAATGCTCACCTGTCTCTCTGGGGACAAAAATACCTGTTCCAAAGAGGTGTCTATCACTGCCCCGAGATGCGTGAGACGGTTTGTGGGCTGCAGATGACTCTTCTTCAAGTTGACCAGAAAGCCATGGTCTGCTAAGGTCTGGAGGGTGATCCGGACGTCCTGGAGCGCCTGATGTGAGGACCTGGACAGTAACAAAATATCATCAAGATAACAGAGAATTCTAACCAGCATAGATCTGAGATGGGCTGCCAGGGGGGCTAAAATCTTAGTAAAGACCCTCAGGGCCAATGATAAGCCAAATGGAAGGGCCCCGTATTGGAAGTGATTCCCATTGTAAGAAAATCGGAGGGATTTCCTGTGATCTGGAAGAATAGGGATATGGAGGCATGCCTCTGTTAGGTCAATGGAGGAGAGAAGGTCATTGGGTCGAATACTCTCCAGAATGGACAACAGAGAATGCATTTTAAACCTCCTATAAACTATAATTTTGTTTAGAAATTTGAGGTCAAGAATGGCTCTCCAACCCCCCGAAGACTTAAGCACGATAAAGAGACAGCAGTAAAACCCCTGCCCTTGTTTTTTTTTTTTTAGAATTTTATTGGTTTTTAAACATTTATGGGAAAAGGGGATACACAGAAAATTTTGGCAGCTCCCATGCTAGTGGTAGAAGTCCATCCAAATCTCACAATTTTACAATATTAAAAACAAGATATAAAAGATAAGCAAAAAAACAGAATCCTATTCTATATTGTGTCAACCATGTGTTCAATCATTTTTCCTTTGTCACTTTCTAGAATATCAACAATTACTAATGATTCAAATATTTTACCCCTGCCCTTGTTGATCAAGGGGAACCTCCTCGATAGCTTGAATTTGGAGGTGGTGTCTGACAGCCAATTCAACCAGATGCCTTTTGGAGGTGTCCCTGGAGACGGGACAAGGTACGAAAGTCTGTGGGGGCTGGAAAGAAATTCCAGAGCCAGGCCAAAACGGACAGTGCGCCTGATCCAAGTGTCGCTGGTGATGTCATCCCAGCAATCCACGAAGGAGGAAAGGCGGCCTCCGATCCCCCAGGCCTTCACTTCTGTTTACGGAAAGTGCGGTTTGATCCACCCTTGAAGGGTTTTCTATAGAAGAACCTCTGGGAGTTTCGGTTAGACCTGTCCTGGAACTGCTGTCCTTGTCTCGGGGGAGCCTGGCGCTGAGGACAGGGGTAGGCAAATCCCCCATCCGTCCTGCGAAAGGAAGACCTGCGGAAAAAGGGAGAAGATTTAGAATCAGATTTGTGATTTGCAGCAGGAAGCACCTTGCGTTTGTCTTTGGACTCCACCAAGAGCGGCTCCAGAGGTGGACCAAAGAACAGACCAGGTGAGAAAGGTGCGGACACCAAGCGCCATTTCATTCTGGCCTCCGTCTGCCACTGCTTCAGCCAAAGGAGACGTCTAGTGGCGATGGAAGAAGCCATGGATCTGGCAGAGAAACGTGCCACATCAAGGGAGGCATCAGCGGCATACTCCATAGCCCCCTTCAGCTTATTCATGTCCTGGTGGGTGCGGGAGTCCCCAGGAGGGATCCTGTTCTGCTTCTGCTTCAGCCATCGAAGGGCAGCCCTATTGAAAAAGGAAACAGAAGAGGCGGCCTTGATCGCCCAAGCAGCTGACTGATGACCCTTTACCAGCGACTGCTCGAAACGCTTATCCTCAGGTCAGAGGGCATCCTCAGGAGCATTGGCGGCTGTGTTAGCAGAAGACAAGGAGACCACTGGAAGATCAATGGAAGGAACGTCCAAAAGGTTAGTAAGCTCTGGGCTGACATTATACAACTGTTTGTCCAGAGTAGAGGGGAGGGGCCCTGACCCCAGGGAACCCGACTGGTTTTGAATCACCTCCAGAAACAGTTTCGGGGAAGGAACACTGTCCTTTTCAATAGGAGGACGTGAGAACAGGGGATCTGTGGTGTCTGATTTATCTGCCTCTGTGGAAGTGGAAGGCTTCGAAGCCGGAATACCAGAGACCTTCTTAGCTTTAAATAAAAGAGAGCGAAACATGGCTGGTTTGAACAAGCCCAACAAGGCAGAAGGAGCAGAAGACAAGTCCTCATCCTCTGACAGTTCAGAATCGCGAGTGGCCTGTTCCTCAGTATCCACAGCAGAAGGCTGAGAAGTGCCTGCAGAAGGACCCCCCTGATCTTGGTTAGAACGCCCCTCTTGGACTTATTAGCAGAGGCCCTGTGAAGAGTGGCCGGGGCAGGGGCGCGATGTTGCAGGCCAGCAGCTATGCCCCGCTCAATAGCAGCAGCTATGATGTCAGACATCTCATTGGGGTTCATGGTGACAACCCTGGGCGCTGGGGAACCCACATCAATATCTGGAGTAATGCTGCCACCCCCCTCAGAATTGGAGTCACCGTGAAAACCAATCCCATCCTCCGAGTTCAAAGGAGAAGCTGGTGGAGAGGCATCCCCATCGGTGTCAGTGGAGAGATCCTCCATAGGATTAAGTTAGAAGGAACAAGAGCTCTAAGAGCTGGACGAGGAGCAGAGCAGTGATTGGTTTTAGAGGTGGCCTTGCGAGAAGCAGGGTCACAGGCCTTGTCAGGGGTAGCACTGAAAATAGGTGCCTCTTGAACTTCCTGAGGGGGAGCAGGCCTAGGGGCCTTAGCTGGCCTTGGAGCAGAATGCTTGGGCTGGGGCCTCTTTTTGCTCCTAGGTTCCATTAGGGCTGGAGCAGAAGGGGCGATTGGGCTGATGGGATCCTCCCCCTGAGAGGCTGAAGCCTCGATGGTCGCCATTACTCACAGTTTCTGTTGAAGAAGGCCTTCCCGCCCAAACTAAATTGCCGTCGTCAATTTCGCGCCCAAATTAACTGCCGTCTGTGGTAGACCGGGACCTGGTAGATCAGGGCCTGAAGAGTGCCCGAAATGGCGAGCCGACCAAGCAGCTTGTCGCCTAGTAATTAGCCCAGCGCCTCGTGTGGCAGCGAGAGAAGCTGGTAGATCGGGACCTGGTAGATCAGGGTTGGCTGAAGCTGGTACACCAGGACCTGGTAGATCAGGGCCGGCAGCGCGGCTCAGCGAATGGCACTTCAAAGGCAGCTTTTCTTACGTGGGCGGCACAGCAGCAGCGATCAGCCCAATAAGCCTGAGGGCGAGCCACGTAGGCCGGGCGAAAGACCTTAGGCTGCTAAAGCAGCGAGGTCTGAGGAGAACGAGCCTCGTAAAGGCTGTTGTGTTCTGATCGGCTCAGAATGAGCCTGAGGGAAATTTGAGGAGGAATGCCAAATGGAGAAGATTTAGGATAGAATTAGAAATTTTTTGGTAAGGAGAGATAGAAGACACAGCTAATCCAAGGACCGACTGAGTCTATTTCTGGGGAAGAGCCTCGTGGGCGTGTCTTTAATACTTGTAGACCCAGTCCTATTGGATCCTTACGGAGTCATATCCCATGCCTGGATGATGTCTCCACCTACTGGGAGAACTTTCCATTCCCTACCATCCAGTCACAGCTGAAGTACCTTCTTGGATGAGAAGCAAAAGTCTTCAAAGAAAAAAACAAAAAAGTTCAGTTGCCTCCTGAAAAAAGCACCTTTGGGTTAATGCATTCACTGCTTAAATCTCTTAGTCTGTGATCAGACAGATGTACATACCATATAAATGGTAATTTCTTTTATTCTGGATAAAGACCTTCTCTAAATTTTATCTCCCCCTCTCTTTTCCTTCAGCCACTGAAGCCATCGGACTATTATTGCTTACTAGGAAATTGCCTGGTTATAATATTGAAGTCTGCCATCCTTTTACCATTTCAGTTGACAATGCACTTTTAAACAAAACAAAATTATACTTGATGGTTTCGAAGCTATTCTTTAGAGTACTATCAGATCCCTCGTCAAATGTTCAAACAAATGCAGACAATGTGTTCTAAAAAACTGAGAGCGGGATAGGGAATAGCAATTTTATTTCTATTTTCATACTGAGAACAGGGGAGGGTTTGGAGCATTTTTTTGCTCCAAAAAACAGCTTAAGAGGTTCTGATTGATTGAGATTTTTTGCCTGTCTTCCTGGTCCCCTGGAAGTAGGGTACTGATTGACGTATGATATTCCTTGCCTATAATTTGCATTTTGAAAACCATAATCCTTTTCAAAATAATTTGAAAAGAACTGAAGAGTGAAAATAATACTGGATGGAAGTGTCATGAGACAATGCACTAGATTGCACAGCAGTGTACGTTTTGAACGAATAATTCAATTATTAGTTTTACGTTATCCATAATCTTTGATGGGATGCAAGAGTGATCCATTACTTATGCCTCACTCCTTTATTAGAATCTACTGAAACAGGAGGAAAGAAAACAGATTCAGATGTATTCTACTGCTTTTTAAAAAAAACATTTCTTTTTCCAACTGTTCATCTATTTTTTTCAGATTTATATCTATCCTGCAATATATTCCTTATTCATTTTCATTCAAATTGACCAAACCCCTTCAACATTTATAATCCTTTCAATCACTTACCCTCCAAATTCCCTCCAAAACAATCCTGCATTCTTTCTATTGTTTGTCTTGCAATAAATGAGTTTTCTTTATTGCTTGAGTAGGTTTGAGATGTTTCTTGACAGTGTTGCATATGTAGGAGGACATATGCATAATATATTAGATGATATATTCCACAATGCATATTAGATAGTGATGATGCACATACTTTATGCCACACAAATAGAATAAAAGATAATAGTGTGTAACATTGGCCTGAGGGCCCCCACCAAGCTTTGCATAATATTTAATTACCCAAGCATTTAACTAACACTTTTACCTCTTTATTAGAATCCATGTGTGTGGGTTGAAAATAATTTATGTTTTTTAAAACTGGAAAGAAACATATTATCATGAACAATGTAGAAAAAAATGGTACTATATATTTCAAATATAATACATTGATATAATTCTATCCATGATTCTATACATTCATATATAGCAACTTTTCAATCAGCAGCCACTTCATTTAACAACCATTTACAAATACAACAAATTTAAAAACATTTTCTGATCAATGTGCAAATTTAAAAACAAATTTTATGTGCCTCACAACAATGTAAATTGGAGTAAAAATAAGGCTGGTATTGCGGCATGAGAGAATTTTTGCAGTCTTTCTCTCTTTCTTTCTGTCAAATTGTTCACTTAGCAAACATTTCACTTCTGATTTAGGGAATAAATTGTGTTTCCAAAGTAAGAGATGGCGTGCTCTATTACAAAGACAATTTAAACTATTTAAAAAATTGCATATATGTAGTTCCTGACTTACATCTACAACTGAGCCCAAACTTAAATCATGTCAGTAGTAAGTGGGTCATCATGTGATTGGCTTGATTTTATGATTTATTTTGTGGTGCTCATTAAGTGAGCAAGTGAGAAGTAAACATCAATTTCTGGCAAAAATGTAAATTACAATTACATCATCAAGGGTGTTGCAATGATTGTAAATATTTGCTGGTTGCTGACATCTCAAATGCAATCACATCATGGAAGGCTGCCACTGGAATTTCAAATCATTTGAAAAGTGCCATTTTAAGCTCTGTTAAGGAATATGTGTATATCACTTACTCCATAAAATATGTTATGTCACTATACTAATAATAGTATGACAATGAAAAAATAATTTACCTGTTTTGAGCATATCAAGGATGCCATAATGCACATATGTGGAGTCAGAAACAACTTTAGTCTCATTATTAAAATGGCAAGTATAGTAAAAAAAAATAGTTGCAATGCATGGTATACAATCTGCAAATAAAGGAGAGCATAAGAAAGTAAAATTGTTTTTAAATGTGGCATATGGTACATAAGCATTAAGTAACATCTAATTTTTATTGAATCCTATTCTCCTGGGCATACTATAATTTTTAAAATATAAACTTTTTGTAGTTTGAACTAAAATTATGTATTTTAGAAAAAACAGCAACAGGACTTCCAGAAAGATGGCCAACTAAAATGCACGCCCGGGGCGAGATCTCTGAAGGATTTTTTCCTGGGCTGCAGCTCTTTAGCCTTTAACTAAAGGGACTGACATTCCTTCAATGTTTATGACTGAGAGAAATAAAATTTGGTTATTCGTGTAAAAAAGGAATAAACTAACAGACTCCATTTTGAATAGACTCCATTTTACATTTTAGTTAAAAGCTAGAGCTAAATATTATTCAATTATTTTTATTATTTAGCTTAGCATTTTGTTTAGCTAGAGACAGCACTTTCAAAAGTCACTATGGCTTTTGTAACACTTAGCAAAACTATTAGGGCCTTTCCAGCTGGGGAAGCTGAGCTAAGGGGAACTTGGATGAACCAGAGGATGTTGGCGTCAGATTCGTTCTCAAGAGGCTGATATGGGTTGATTGATTGTCTTGTTATGTCATGTAATGAGAACTGAAATTATGTCATGTAACGGGAACTGAAATTATGTCATGTAACGGGAACTGAAATTATGGGGACTTTCTGTTAAGTGAATGTTTTTAGGAAATAACAGGTGGAATAATAATCAAGTACAATTATATAAACATATTATGAAACACATTTATGTAACCGATGACACCCACAAATAATGTATTTAAACTCTGTGTTTAGCCTTAATGATCATTCTCTTTCTCTTCCTGATTGAGAATTCTCTTGCGCAAGAGCCAAATAAATGTTTTTTGTTGCTCACAGTCTCTTTGACCATTTCTTTAATATATAAAAATATATAGAATATATATATTTCTGTCAAGGACCTATGCGGTCAGAGTGAGTCGAAGAACTTTCCCTTGGAACTCTCCAAAACAGTTGAAAGATGGCAAATGGCTTCTGGAGTTGAAAGTCCAAAGCTATCTGCATGCCAAAAGCTGGGGGTGGGGGTGGGGGGCTGCAATCTGTTTGAGATTGAATCCCCCATTTTGAAATTCACTTTTAAAATAGACAGTAAGTTGTGTGTTTCTCTTCTTAATCACCTTCAAATATTAATCTTTTTAAAGTCAAGTTAAAAGAGGCTCTCTTTAGTCATAGCTTGCTAAGCCTTCTTGAAGACTCATGCCATTTTAGATATTTTTTTCTGTCTTAAATAACAAGGAAGAAGGTTGCTAAAGCAAGCCAAAAAAGGAAGTGTGGTGGAGGAAAAAAATCTGATATAGAAATATGAAGATTGAAGGCTGTAGTTTTAACTTATTATTGTAGTAACTTGTAGTTTAATCTTCTTTGCTATGGGTGGCTAAAATTTTCTGATCCTAATTAAAAGAGGAAGATGGTGGAGCAAAGTATTATTGTAGTAACTTGTAGTTTAATCTTCTTTGCTAGGGGTGGCTAAAATTTTCTGATCCTAATTAAAAGAGGAAGATGGTGGAGCAAAGTATTAGAGATATATTTGAAAGGTCTCTAAATAAAATTTCTCAATTTGTTGACCAGCTGTGCTTCAATGATGATAAAAAAAATCTGCTCAAATTACTTCTGAGATGTAAACATATAGAGAATGTTACTAAATTACCAAGGCAACTTCACAAATAGCTGAAAATGCAGAGGAGTTCATTGCATTTTTGGAAGAACCTGATACTAACTTCCACTATTATTGTTTATATATAAACCTCTCAACACAAGTTCATCGAGAAAAAAAGACAAATTTGGGACTTTTTCTTTAAGGATATTAACAAGGTTGAGGATTTCATAATAAAAAGTAAGGCCTATAACTCCTTGATAAAACTTCCAGAGAAGAAAAAGATTTTACTCCATGAAGATAAGCGAATGTGTGTGTGTATACACATCAGAGGTGGTATTCAGCAGATTCTGACCAGTTGTGGAGAACTGGTAGCGGAAGTTTTGAGTAGTTTGGAGAACCAGTAAATACCACCTCTGGCTCGCCCATTTATTCTGTGCCCCATCTATTCTCTGCCTCCCAAGTCCCAGTTTATCAGGAGGAAATGGGGATTTTCCAGTAACCTTCCCCTGGAGTGGAAGGGAATGGAGATTTTACAGTATCCTTCCCCTTCCACGCCCACCAAGCCACGCACACAGAACTGATAGTAAAATTTTTGAATCCCACCACTGATACACATATATTAGAAAGTTTTGATTTTAATAAAGGGTGAAAAAGAGAGGGGGGTTCTTCCTCACATCAAAGAATTTGAAAGAATACATTGAATCTTGTTAATAAAAATGGTGACAGTTCACAAAGATTATTAGGTGCAAATAGAAATACATACTATTTCCATAACAAGGAAGATAAAAGCAGAAATGGTTAAATTAATTATTTTATTCAAGGAGGAAAATATATTCTCATTTGGATATCACTTCTGGATTTTGTGCTTGTGATGAAAAAAATGAAACTTTGACTTTGGTTTTATTGATCAGAAAGATTTGTCATTATAGAAATAGTTATATATTTATGTGTAAAAGCAAAAACTTGAGCTTGGAATGTTTTATCTTATACTATGCTAAGAAGAATCAGAAGTGAATGCCTTCCCCACTCCCTTTTTTTCTTTTCCTCTTGTTGTCAGACACTTGTATCTCACACCCTCTTTTCCCCACTGTTTCCTTCACTTAATTTCCTATTTTTTTTCTTTGTATTTTATATAATAAAACAAATAAAATTTGTAGAAAAGAGCAGCAACAATATTAATGACAAAAATATGTCAAGGATACTAAGCGCTACAGAAACAATTAAATACACTGTTAATGCCATAATATGCCTCAAAGTAGCAATTTAGCATTATAAAAACTGCTCTGCAAACAACTGGATTGCCTTACGTTTGCTTCCTTATTCCTTTAATTTGACATTAACTTTTTAAAAAAATGCATAAAATTCCATTTTATTTTAAATAAATATTTTTGAAACAAGACAATGCTGTGCAGAATACATCTAAATGGTATATTGGAAGAAAAGCGAGAATATATCCTTACCTCACCCTGGTTAAAATAATACTCCTGTCTGGAATAAAAGAAACAAGCTTAATCAATTTGTCTACAAAATAATTAACAACCCTAAATTATATGTTACCTTAAACATTTTAGTTACATCAGCCTCATAGACATTTACAATTATCAGATGATATCCTATGCTTTCATTTACAGTTTGCAGATTATCATTTGGTGATAAATATAAAAATGAACTTGATTTATAGGTATTGTCCTGTGAGATCTTCTCCTCTGTAGTACATTAGGTTGCAATGTTGAAATTTTTAGATACCTTTTTTTAACACAACCTTTTTATATTGGCTTTTCCTAGCTGTTAACTATTACAATGTCCATCATTGTAGGATTTTAAAAACGTATGCAATTTAATTCTTGATTTTAATATTAATATAGTGTTTTAATTATATTAATTTTCTGAGCTACTTTAGGTCTATTAATGAGAAGGGCCAGAGGAAGGAAGCTTAGACCACAAAGATCCAAGTTTTGTTTGTCCAGCCCATTGCAAGCCTTCCCCTCCCATCTATGCACAGGAGGAAATTCCTGCTCTGGGCCAGAGAAAAGAAGATTGGATCCCAAAGACCCAAGTTTCCTTTTTTTGAACCAATGCAGTACTTGCAGCAGGAATCTCTGTGTGCTACCTTTTTAAAGCCTTCAGAAACATTGTGTTATATAATCGTTGTGAACAGTAAAGAGACGGGAAAAAGAATTGTTTAGCTTTCTTGTTGGAGTCCCTCTTTCAATGGTTATTAAGTGACTGGTTGCACATTGAGGACTACTTGTACTTAATATATGATAGGGTAGATGAATTTATACAGTAGATTATTAATAAAAATGCTTTAATTTTATATGACATAATACAAAGCATGGTACTTATATTTCATTTAACAGTTGCCTTTCATAAATATCTGAATATAGAACTTTCTCCATTGCTCTATTAATAACAAACTTTCAAGCCTACTGTAATACGGAATATCCAAACTAGTTTTCAGAATTGGGAACTTCATTCCTGCATGACATTTTTGTGTTGTGAAGGATGCTCCTATAAGCCCAGAGCCAAGAAAGGAAGTAAATTTTACAGTGTACAAGATATGCAATAGTAGAAAAAGAAACCAGCCATGTGATTAATATCTAGAGAAAATGACAAACTGATATGAAAGGTACAGGAATCCTTTATATCTTTAAAGATACAAAACATTACTAATGGTATTTTTTAAATTGGATCTTCAATAAAAATATATTTACCTTTCAGAGGATTTCTTTTTAAGCATAATGTATTGATATGCCTATGAAACATTGATTAAAAAGTAAACAAGTTAATGTTTTTTTTCTCTAAGGATATGTATGAATTACATTGGAAGAGATACCTACTGCTAATCATTTATGTGGTCATGCACTGCATTACTTTAGATCATGGCTGTCAAAGTCCCAGCCCGTGAACCGGATGCATCAAGCACTGGCCACACCCTCACCCAGTTTAGCCAAGGAGGGGGAAAGTCCTGATACGTTATGTGACACTGCTATGATGACGTGAGTTTGACACCCCTGCTTTAGACAATAACTTGGTTATATATACTTGAATGAGCAAGACTTTGTTCTGTCACATTAATGCAAAAGGACTAAATAAATCTACTAGGCATAACTGAAAAGTGAGTGGAAGGAAAATGTGTGGAACTATTTTTTCCCTTTCCCCTTCTCCGTTGATACATCCCTTCATATATCCTGAAAAATTTATCTACGGCATCAGTCAAAAAGTCTAAAATGTTACTTTCTTAATTATAGTAGGGATTGGGGTGGGATGGAGAGAAAATCATCTAAAATTAATAAAAGTATTTACACATAATAGCTAATTTCAAATAAGCAGTCCTCATTTAGCAACTGCCTTGGATAGTGACCATTTGCAAATATAACAGTAATAAACAGTAATAAAAATAAATTTCCAACCAATATGTGCATTTACTACAAAAATACTTACAATGTGAAATTAAAGTTTGGTCAATTTCAGGCAGCAACTGCCAACTAAGGGTTCCAATCAACTAATTAATGACACAGAGCTGAGCTTCTTAACTTGCAATTAGCACTTTTTAAGGAAGTGCTGCATTGAAGAGAAACAGTTCAGGAAAAGAAAGCTGAGAAGAGGCAAAAAAAAAAGGGTGGGGAACCAGATCAAAGGATGTGTGGGAGAATTTTATCTGAATGAGATGGCAGCAATCAGCAATCTTCGCAGTTTCTCACTTTCTCTGATAAATGGTGTGCCTAGTGACTATTTCATTGAAACAAATTGCAATCAATAAATGAGACAGGAAAAGGTGTAAAGACTCATTCTGATGTTTTTTGCCTAAGATTTTATATTATTCAATACATTCAAACCTGTATTGTTCATCTGCATTTATGAATAACAAGTTGATAAACTGCTTTACTGTGGATGGTAGGATCCCTTGGATTGTTCTCCCAATTTGGGTAGCTGAAAATTGGACCTTGTATTTGATTTCTAATGTGACACAATATGCTAAAGGTAAAAGAAAAAAAAGATGACATACCTTTATAACACTTACTGAAAAAACAATAAGGACTACTGGAAGCAGGAGCGTCTGCATATATCTAACTGGAGTCTGAAATTAAAGTAACTTTTATGTAGAGATATTTGATGATAAAAATGTTTTAAAAATTCATTTTTAGGAAGTAGTCACACAATTATCCCTCATAAGTTAGTATTTTATTTTGTCACCTCTATGCATTTCCTTTCTACTTAAAACATCTGCCTCAGCTAGGCTAACATGCAAATTTATTTTGTAAAATTTATTCATTTATTCACTCCTCCCCTCACAGCCACTCCTTGCTTGGTCTGAGAAGATAAGTCCAATAGCAGGGGAAGGAGATCTGCTCTGGTCTAGTTGTGCTCGGCCGAAGAACCACCTTGAAGGGTTGCCTCGGGTAGGGGGACGGGATGGGGGAAAGCGAGATTCCACTACTTTTGGGCCCAGCTCTCAGCTTCAGCAGGGCCTCTGGGCAGGAGGCTGAGAGAAAGCACCTGGTCCAGGTGCACAGCCCTCCATGACGGAGTCCTTCCCGGGAAGCAAAGCCTTGGATGACGAGATCTGTCCAGGTCGGTCGGACTCAAGGGGCTCTAGAGTTTCCACATACCTCTGCTGGGCAAAGCGCTGTGCCCTTCAGATCACAACATGGCCAGTGCCCAGTGGCAACACTTACGGGCTGGCAGGTAGATGTCCTGGGGCTGCAGGTGCATACCTCGACACACCACAGCAGATTTGGCCCCAGCACGGTGCTCTCCCGAGAGAGATGCTTGCTCACCTACTTAGTTGGCCCAGAAGCAGCACATCATCCAGTTGTGGGCTAGATGTGGGACCTGAGGTGGAGGGGAGAATGAGTGGGTGGCAGCAGCCCAGTGGCCCTGCAAAAGCCAGATATGGGCCCAAAAGGCAGCTGAGCCTTGCCATATCCCCCCACATAGCGGCATGTGCCCTTCAGCTGAGCCCTGCAGACCCAGAATGGATCTCCCTCCCCAGCCATCAGCCTCACCTATGTGGGCAGCCGCAGTGAGTAGAGCAGCATGAACGTTGTGGGACGGAGACCCACTCAGGCCCACCACACTCGGAGGTCAGGGCATTGGCCACAGTGGTTGCAGAAGTTTGTGCTGGAACTGTGCCTGAGGATGAGTGGGAACATTCTCCTTCATTGGTCTTCATCTGAATAGGTTACTCCTCCTGTCCCCTCGTCTAGAACCATTGCATTGCAAATCATCCAAGGATTATACAATAGCCCCCTCCTCTGGTGGCTCCTATGATTGCCATGGAAATAGTGATGGCTGTAACTTCTTGTGCACACTGAGAAAAGAGGCATGTTGAGCCCCAGGCTGAGGCTCAACATTACCTGTGAGGGGAGGGATTGACTGAGGGTGGCCTTGGATCTGGTGCAGTGCAGTTACCTCCATTGCGAAGGAGTTTGCAGAGTCTGCGGAGACCTGAAGTGGCTGCAAGGAACTGACTCTCGGTGTGAGGCGGTTGCTGGAGGCATCGACGGGTGATGACATCATGTCAGCGCTCCCCCGCACCAGCACCATGCTGAGCAGCCAGGTGGGCTGTTTGAACTGACTAAAGAGAAATAAGCTGTGAGAGGGAGCAACATCGGATGGTGGCTACTAGGAACTTATAAGTGCTGGAAGGTGGAGGCTCCCGGCGCTGGCTTTAATTGGTTATCCTAACTCGTTGTGTGCTAAGGTCCTGTCTGTAGCACGAATAAAGCTCAGAGGTTTACTCACAAATAAAGGTTCCTGAGAGTTTTTGTTATTTCTGCACAGGCTGGCCTAGCCCAGCTGAGAGAAACCAGTGCTGGCTTTTACATTCAGCTGCACCTAGAGCGTTTGGGACGTAAACTTCAGGATGGCAGAAGGTACGTCGACTGTGGGTTTGGAGATGGAGATGGTGGTAAATGAAGAGGAGGTGGCGGCAGAAGCGGATGCTCGAGAGGATGTTAGCCAGCCAGTTGTGAGGCCCAAAGAATGGGAGGAACAACCAGAGGGGCAGACTGCAGAGGGAAAGGGGCCAGTTGGCCCGAGTCAAGTTTCATCAGTGGAGTGGTGTGGCATATCTCAGCCTTGAGCAGAACTGTTGGGACTAGGATGCCAACTTCCCCTGGCATCAATTGGTCACTGTCGCATGGCTGGAGGGAGAGATAGTGGACCAAAGATGAGGAGGGAAAGTGGAGTTATTCCACCAGGCCTGGTAGCAATACAATGGAGATATTGCTAGAACGTTTCAGTGAAGCCAGTTTCTGGGATGCCCCTTCTTGGCAACTATGGGCTGCAGGACTGGACCCTTCAACCAAGTGGCAGGCAAGGGGAATGGCTCCTTGAATGGAAACTCACTTTCATCTAGCCAGCTCTAAGTTGCACATGGGATACTAGTATGGCTAGGGCCTCGGAACAGCAAGCATCCTGGGAGCAAGGTTCTTCGCTAGTGGATGCTATTTGTGGACCACAGAATTTATTATTTATTTCTTTTTATTTCTTTGGATTTCTAAACCGCCCCCTCTCCCAAAAAGGGACTCGGGGCGGTGTACAGCCAGATAAAATGCAGATAAAATACATGAATAACAATATAAATAATATAAAAACAATTAAATACTAAACATTTAGATGGAGGAGATGAGACTGTACAAGAAATAAATATGCTATGGAAACCCTAAAAAACATCCCCAATTAAAATACCCAAACCCAATTAAAATATATCCCCGGGAGGCAAAACTAAGAGAGTGCCAGGCCAGCTGATTGAAACAGGTGAGTCTTTAATTTTTGACGGAAGGAGCGGAGGTCGGTGGTGGTTCTGATGTCGGGGGGGAGGTCATTCCAGAGGGTTGGGCCCATCACAGAGAAGGACCTACTCCTAGGTGTCGCCCACTGGCATTGCCTAGCGGACGGCACCAGGAGGAGTCCCTCCCTGTGTGAGCGGATTGGTCGTAGGGACGTGTGTGGTAGGATGCGATCCTGCAGATAACTAGGTCCTATGCCATGGAGCGCTTTAAAGATGGTAATCAATACCTTGAAACGCACCCGAAAGGCCACAGGCAGCCAGTGCAGCTCGCGCAGGAGGGGTGTTACGTGGGAGTATCGTGTACTCCCCATGATGACCCGCGCGGCTGCGTTCTGAACGAGCTGCAGTCTCCGGATGCGTCCCAAGGGAAGCCCCATGTAGAGGGCATTGCAGTAGTCCAGGCGAGACGTCACCAGCGCATGAGTGACCGTGCGCAGGGCACTCCGGTCCAGTAGGGGGCGCAATTGGCGCACCAGGCGGACCTGGTGGAACGCCCCCCTTGCCACGGCTGCCACATGGTCCTCCATTGACAGCCGGGCATCAAGGAGGACGCCCAAATTGCGCGCCCGTTCCACAGGGGACAGTTGTTTGCCCCCTATGGCCAGCGATGGTGTGAGCTGGCTGAACCGAGGTGCCGGTAGCCACAGCCACTCGGTCTTGGAGGGGTTGAGTTTGAGTCTGTTGTCCCCCATCCAGACCCCGACGGCCTCCAAACACCGGGACATCACTTCGACAGCCTCGTTGGGGTGGTTTGGGGTTGAAATGTACAGCTGAGTGTCATCGGCGTACAGGTGGTACTCAACCCCAAAACCACGGATGATCTCACCCAGCGGCTTCACATATGCGTTGAACAGGAGAGGCGAGAGGACCGACCCCTGTGGCACCCCACAAGTGAGTGGCCTCAGGGTCGACCTCTGCCCCCCTGTCAACACACATTGCTTCCGGTCGGAGAGGTAGGAGCCGAACCACCGCAAAACGGTGCCTCCGACTCCCATCCCCTCCAACCGGCGCAATAGGATACCATGGTCGATGGTATCAAAAGCCGCCGAGAGGTCTAATAGGACCAGGATAGAGGAACAACCCCTATCTCTGGCCCTCCAGAGATCATCAACCAACGTGACCAAGGCTGTCTCTGTGCTGTGCCCGGGTCGGAAGCCGGACTGGCGTGGGTCTAGATAATCGGATTCGTCCAGGTGTCGTGGAAACTGCTGCGCCACCACATTCTCAACAACCTTCGCCAAAAAGGGGAGGTTGGAGACTGGACGGTAATTAGCTAGCTCCATTGGGTCGAGCGAAGGCCTCTTGAGCAAGGGTCTCACCACCGCCTCTTTCAAGGCGGTTGGTAAGTATCCCTCACCCAATGAGGCGTTCACCATGCCCAGAAGTCAGCCTCGTGTCACCTCCCAGGCTGCCAGTACCAGCCAGGAGGGACACGGGTCCATTGAACATGTAGTGGGCCGCAGCCGTCCACGCAACCTGTCCAAATCCTCAGGGGCAACAGAGTCAAACTCCTCCCAGAATGGTCTCTCGAGACTCGCTGTTGACGGTGTAGAATCCCACAGGTAGGGCCCCTGCGGTTCAAGAAAGGGTTCAGCACAAGTCCCACCTGGGGAGATGGGAAGAATAAAGGTATGTCCTCACACATACCTGATCACGCTCCACTGGGGTCCCTGGGGTGTGGTCCCAGCAGGCAGTTTGGGGTCCACTACTAGTACAGGCTATCTTTGATGGTAGCCCTGACCATGTGGCCCTTTTCTTAAGCCAAATAATAAGCACATGAATCCTTATGGAAGATATTACCCATCTCAATGGGTGGTGGTGGCGGCGGCAGTCACCTTAGTGCTTACTGGGGAGGCTGCGGACTGGGTGGCTGACCTCCACACCGATCATGCCAGAGAACTCGCCAATATGGACTTTTTCTGGAAGCGCTGAGGACAAGGTTTGAAGATAGGTCCCAAACTCAGCTGGCGGACAGGGAGCTCCTGTTGCTTAGGCAATGGAACAGATCAGCCAAGGAGTACGTGCAAGACTTTCGGAAAATAGCTGGAAGACTGAGATCATGGACAGAATGCTTTTTAGTCCACCAATTCCTAATGGAGTTGGATTAGGATATAAGGCAGGTCTGTCTCTGCCAGGGTTTGCCGCCCCGGCTGCACAAATGGTTCTGTGCTGTTATTGATTTGGATGTAGGACTGAGAGAATTTAGGTTGTGTGGGGAGGGTGCCTTGGACCACCGACTGTGGACAGACCAACACCTCCTAGAGTTACCAGGCCTGATGTTGTTATCCCAGATGTTTCTGACCATGCCGGGAGGCCTCCGATTCGTTGTTTTAGATGCAACCAGATGGACCATCAGGCAGTGGAATGTCTAGCTCCAACTGAGAATGGCCGTATCCACCCTATCACCACCAGGAGGGAAGGCCAAGGAATGACCCTGGCCAATGACTGAGAGATCAAGAGATGCGGAGCCATCTTATTACAAGCCAATCAGCAGGGTAGACTGCACCCGTGTGCTTATACATCCAGGGAAAAGGCCTATGCCATGCGTTGTGCGCTTCTAACATGTTGGCATTTTCTGGAAGACACTAGAAAACAATTCAAAGTGCGGACAGACCACAAAAATTTGGAAGCTCTGCAGACCCCATGAAGGTTATCACCCCAGCAGGTTCACTGAGCACAGTATTTCCAACCTTTTTAATTTTAAGTTGAAGTATGTTCCGGCTGAGAAGAACTTTTTAGCCAATGCATTGTCTCACATTCCTCAGTATAATAGTAATCATGATGAGGTTGTGCAGGCTATCATTCCTCCCTCTCAGCCAGTGCGAAGAGTGACAAGTACTTCATCTATCAATCCTTTGCACAAGGAGCTGCGAAAAGCATTAATGGCAGATCCCTGATTAGCTGAAAACAGAGCCATTCTAACCCATAGAGATGAGTTGGCATGGAAGGGGGGCAAATTTTATGTATCTGCAGCTTTGAGGTCTATTGTATTACACCATTGTCATGATGTTAAACCAGCTGGCCACTTCGGCTTCCTTAAGACATTACATCTAGCGTGGTGACAATTCTGGTGGCCTAAAATGAGAACAAAAATTGACTACTTTAAAACCTGTCACCTTTGTGCAGTCACTAAGACAAGGTCTGCAAAACCCCTTGGGCTGTTATAACCAATGTCTGAGCCCATCTGTCTGTGGGAAGAAATCGCTATGGATTTTATCATGGAGCTACCCAGTAGCAACAGACATACAGTGATATGGACGGTGATAGACTTGTTTTCAAAACAAGCGCATTTCATCCCATACAAGAGTATACCGTTGGCATGGAAATTGGCGAGGATGTTTCTCCAACACTTTTATCATTTGCACAAAGTGCCATGTTGAATTATTTCAGACAGGGGGTGCAGACTTGAAGCGGTTGCAAGGAACTGACTCTTGGCGTTGATGGGTGATGATGTCACATCAGTGCCCCCCCCTGCACCAGCGCCACGCTGAGCAGCCAAGCAGGCTGTTTGAACTGACTAAAGAGCAATCAGCTGCGAGAGGGAGCAACATTGGATGGTGGCTACTAGGAACTATGAGAAGCGCTGGAAAGTAGAGGCTCCCAATACTGGTTTTAATTGGTTCTCCTAACTAGTTGTGTGCTAAGGTCTTGTCTGTAGCACGAATAAAGCTCAAAGGTTTACTTGCAAATAAAGGTTCCTGAGCATTTTTGTTATTTCTGCACAGGCTGGCCTAGACCAGCTGTAAAAAATCCATTTCTGGGAGCTCCTTTGCTCGAGGCCATGCAATTTGTGCCATGCTTCCAGTGAAAACCAGTCCCGAGAGAGTTGCTCCTGTTAGCAAACTTGCATGGATGGAGACACGAAACAAGTGATTGTAGTGGGCTGTCTGCCAGGGCCCCAGTGGGGAGGTGTCCCTGTGCACTCACACCCCTGTATTGCGCCGGACTGGGTTGCACTTAAAGACTTATTAGGAATGGGGTGAAGTCAACAGCAGACAGTCTAAGGTTAAAGTTTTGGGGGTTTAGGACAGAAACCACAGTGTCAGGTAGTGCATTCCAGGCATTGACAACTCTTTACTGAAGTTGTCTTTCTGCATATCATAAGTTTGTATCGATTGTATTCTGTTGTGGTTGAAGTATTCATTGACAGGTAGAACATTGTAGCAGATAATTTTATGTACTACGGTTAGGTCGGATTGAAGACGGTGAAGTCCTAAATTGTCTAAGCCCAAAATTTCAAGTCTGGTGGTATAAGGTATTCTGTTGTGAGCAGAGGACTGGAGGACTTTTCTTGTGAAATATCTCTGGATTTATTCGATTGTATTAATGTCTGATATGCAGTGTGGGTTCCAGACAGATGAGCTGTATTCAAGAATTGGTCTTGTATGTTTTGTATGACCTAGTTTGCAGCTCAATATTACCAAAGAAGAAGCTACACAAGATTAGGTTAATAACTCTTAATGCATTTTTGGCCATGCTGTTACAGTGAGCTCTGGCACTTAGATCATTTGATATGAGTACTCCAAGGTCCTTGACAGAGTGGTATACGAGGTCATATCCACCCAGCTTGTATTTTGTGTTCTGATGTGTAAGACAGAGCATTTGTTGGTTTAAATTTGGAGTTGCCAATTGTTTGACCATTCTGACACAGTCAGTGTCTTTTTGTACGGTAACAGCATTGTCAGTGGTGTTGAACAATAATTATTTAAATCCCACACTGATATAAACACATCACAGGATTTAGAATCTTTTATCTACAAATCTATTGGATTTCTGTGGATTATTTTGTATAGTTAAATGATCACTTCTCATTCAGAAATAATTCTTATTTATGCCTATCACTTCAGCAATGCACATTTGGCAAACTATTTTGGTTTGGACTGGGAAGCCTTTGGCCCATAATAAATAAATACACATTTTTCTGAACTCATTTCATTTCTACTATACTAGATGGGGCTTGTTTTGAAATAGAATTTAATTGGCTTTTAAATAAGTGAAACTATTTAACTATGGTTCAATCTAACTACAAAAACAATGATGCAGAAATCTAAACAAACATTAACAAAGTAGTAGGCAGAGATAAACTGAACAGCATTTTCTTAACTTTGCCCTTAATGCATATAGTATATAAATTTCCCATGTGTAAGAATTGAGCACTTTGCCATTCATATGCTAATTATTCAGAATAGTCTTTAGAGAGTTTTTGAAGTTTCTCTGCTTTTGTATACAAACACATATATACATTCAGTCTAGTCAAAATATTGTTTTGGATGGAGGTGAGTTGGCAAAGTAGAAAAATTTCAATAGATTAGTATGTTAATCTTATTGCAAAAGGAATGAAATGTATTGAATGAATGAATCAATGATACTTACCTCTTTTTCCATGAAATCAAACTCCACAGCACAAGTATACATTGATGTATCAAAATCTCTATAACCGGTAAGTTTTGCTTTTAACAAATTACTTATATGGACCTAATTGAAAAAAAATGACAGTGAAACATTTATTAGACAAATTAGTATTATGTGAGCTGTAATGTAAAATAGAGAAGTAACCATTATTGGCTGAAAACTACATTAAGTTTTGTTTGTCATATCAGAGTACACTGCAAGAATTCTAATTTTAAAAAGACTAGGAAATTGGAAGGCATATATGTTTCACTGTATTCATTTCCACATTATTTACTTCTCCTTTCCATGAAACAGCAATTCATGTCTAGATCACTCTGTAATTAGCTCTGGGGCAGCCATTGGAGATGACCTGGAAGCTACAACTAACGCAAAGTATTGTGACAAGATTGGTAGTTGAATGAATCTGCCGATTAAAAATAACACCAAGTTTAAAGTTGGTGCATTGTTACTAGTAGCCTTCCATGCATGTTTAAAGTGCTGTTACCTTTAAAGCCCTACACAATATTGTACTGGACTATGTGAAACAATACTTTATTGAATAGAATATGCCCATCCAATCTGGTGTCCCGGAGGTGCTAAGAATCTCTGTTGTTTGTGAGGTACATGGATGTCAACAAGCTAGCAGGTGTTCTTAATAATAATCTCTACTTGCAACGGTCTTCTCCCTTTGGAGGTCTTTTCCACCAAGTTTTTGGCTTAAACTGACTAGAGGGCAAAGTAGATTTTATGATTTATTGTTCTAATTATACTATTTTGTATTAATTATATTATTCAAATTCAAATTTTGAAATTGACTTTTCTTCTTGTTTTCACTATTTTCCACCAGACAATTCAGGATTTGAATAGTTTAGAAATGCTGCTAAATAAATAAATAATTTAATGGTGCCTAAAATATTGCTGGTAAATCACCACAGGTATACATTTATTCTCACAACACGTAAAACCATATATGGGGTTTTCCCCCTTTTATTTGCTTAAGTTATTTGAAGTTCAATTATGCTTCCTATTCTCATTATTTATTTAAAATATATTGATTAATTATTTCTATCATTATTACACTTAATATAAGTGTCTCTTACCCCCTATTTTTAATAGATACTTCTGCAATTCACTGGGAGCAACAAAACATGAAACCTACATAATTCCCAGAATCTTCACCAGCATAAAAGAGTGAAGGAAAAAGGACCAGAAGAATGCCCCTGCAAAAGTTTCAGTAGCTTCTGGGTGTTAGGAACAAATGGAGGCTACGTTTTTCATTCCAAGATCAGGATATGTATTACTTGACACTTGCTTCAAATCTCCAAGGAAGAGCGCTGTGAAACTCAACTACATCACTCAGAGAGTACACCTGATACAGCCAGTTAAAGACATTTACAATCTGTCAAATAACTTACTACTGCACAATAATTGCTGTGTTCTGTAACTTTCTTCAGGTAGTACACCCAATGAAACATAAAGATATTCAAGGAGGGTGATAATTAATAGATTTAATTTTAGTATTAATTTATTTTTAAACTATACTATAATACTCTATTCATAGGCATAGTTCTCAAGTATACTTTTACAACTTCAAGTAAAACAATGACATCTGATATGAAATTTTAACATTATACATATTACCAGAAGAGAATACAAAATATACAAAGCTAGTAAGCATTACTCTGATAGCAAACATAAAAACTAAGTTTTAACTTACATCGTCAGATATTCCAAATATTAGACACATCAAGAATTTCAAGATAATTGTCCCAAACAGGCAGGAAAATCCTTCCAAAGCCTATAGAAATGATAAGAACAGATGGAACAGGGACAATGTCCTCCAGATTGGATCTATTACATTTGATTACAATTTCCATAAACTGTGTTTGCATTTATTCTGCTTCTAAACTGCAAGAAAATATTCAGTCATCACTGTTTAAGGTTTGAAGGAAATACTTTAAAAATTGACCAGTACTAGTGGCAGTATACATTTGAAAGATTTCCACATAGGTACAACTATAATTATTATAATAAAATAGCTATTTTAATTTTACATAATTGTTTGTTCTGAATCATATTCTAATTTTAAATAAATCAGCAAGTTTTCATTTGGGATGTGCTATAAGGAACTGAATAAAGATTTTTTTGCTGATGTTTCTCTGAATGGTCAAAATTATTGTCTCAGCCATTCTTTTATTATTAAATCTAATTGTAAGCCACAATTTTACCAATTTAAAAACTAATAATTTAAAACTTGCCTATTGCTGCAATGAGATGCAATAGCAACCTGTTTACCCACAAATAGGAAGTAAATTGAGAAAATATTTTGATGGAAGAAAAAGCAGCATGCTAGCTAAGTATTTTGCTTTGCCTGTGCTTGCAATACTATGTTTATTGAATCAGTATTTTTTTATTTATAACATCATTGAATAGTTGAAATAGAATATGCGAATGACATTGTAGGATGAGGGAAAGAGATCTGACCAGGAAACAATCAGATAAGAGAAGGAGGAGCTCCCAACGGCCTAGCTGTCAGAGAAAGAAAATAAAGAAGAATCCGCCTTAACAGATCAAATATTAAAAGTGATGACTGAAAGTTTGTACCTTCAGACTCATAAGAGTCTATTAATATAGCTTTTACAATGAAGTAGATATAGCTAATATAGTTATGTTTCCTATCTGGTTAATCCAGGAGGGCTGACAGTAGCTTACCAAACATAAAATATATCCTCTCCTTTTTTAATGACTGCATTCTGTTCCAACAATTTGGTTATTAAGTGAACATGTGCCAGAAAGGGAGTAAATGCAAGAGGGAGAGAGTGTCAAGATCATTGGTTGCTGTTATTTTATTCAGATAAAGTTCTCCATACTGTGTTCTGTGCCTGACCTTTCCTTTTTTTACTCTCTCACATTGAGGATAAATTGTTTAAATGAACTATCTTTTAAAGAATTGCTTTTCTTTGCAACACAGCACATCCCTAAAAAATCCTAACCATGGCAATAGCACTTAAGACTTACATACCACTTCACAGTGCTTTACAGCCCTCTCTAAGTGGTTTACAGAGTTAGCATATTGCCCCCAACAATCTGGGTCCTCATTTTACCCACCTCAGAAGGATGGAAGGCTGAGTCAACCTTGAGCCTGGTGAGATTCGATCCGCCAAACTGCTGGCAGTTGATGATCAGAAGTAGCCTGCAGTACTGCACTCTAACTACTGCATCACTGCGGCTCTTAATTAACCATAAGTTAACATGCTCAGCTCAGTGACTTATATTGGTTTGGCTAGCTTACACTGCTGCCTAAAACTGACCAGACCTTAATCTATTTCATATGGTTTTTGCTGTCAGGGCACAAAAAAACATGATCATAAATAAACACTTTGATCAGAAAATAAATCTCAGAAGGATGTAAATCAGAATTTAAACAAATAAAAATGAGGATAATAAACAAATGGACAAATAGGGAAAAAAAGATCAAATTTACTATTAAGTAAATAAAGAAGAGGGAGTCAAACTATTCTCCAAAGCACCTGAGGGTAGAACAAGAAGCAATGGGTGGAAACTAATCAAGGAGAGAAGCAACTTAGAACTGAGGAGAAATTTCCTGACAGTGAGAACAATTAATCAGTGGAACAGCTTGCCTCCAGAAGTTGTGAATGCCCCAACACTGGGAGTCTTTAAGAAGAAGTTGGATAGCTATTTGTCTGAAACGGTATAGGGTTTCCTGCCTAGGCAGGGGGTTGGACTAGAAGACCTCCAAGGTCCCTTCCAACTCTACTATTGTATTGTAAATCAGATAGAATAACAGATTAAATAATACAATTTACTTGAAAAGACCAATATAACATTAATATTTATATAGTTTTAAAATATGTCACTGATAAAATATCTGATAATATTTGTGCAATAAAATATTAAACGTACCCATGAAGGAATATTTTTAGTATACAATTTCAGGTACTTAGGGCCCAGTTCCAGAATACTCTAAAATAAAAAAATTGTTGCATTAACACTTGCAGCTTAAGCATTAGTTCCAGAATATTTCTGTAAATGTGATTCAAAAGATGAAACAATAGTTAAAAATGGTATCAGATATACTTGAATAGGTATTGTAAAACTATAAACATAACCTTTTTGCCAAACTGATTATTGCATAAACTGATAAGTATCACTGCTGCTAGTTCAATTTTAGAGATTGAGTTACTCAATTAGGCAGGCACGATTCTGTGGAATTTTAGTATACATAATTTGCTTTTCATGTAATCTGATAGAGTCATTGTAAATTCCACTTTGTAATATATAAAACTAATTAACTTCAATTAAAATATTTTTAAAAATTGGTCTTAAGAATATTTAGAATTGTTTCAATCATATGTAAAACATATCCATTCACTATGCATTCACAGTGAAAGAGGAGAACTTCAGGAAGCCAATAATATTTTGCCATCTTAATTTGATTTGAAATATAACTTATAGCTTTCCCTAAGCCTATCAATACCTTTCTTAATTTAAATTAAATATTAATCTTTAAGCTACTAAATATTAGCATTAGGCTAATGATTTTATCACTATATTACAAAACCCGTAACATTTTCTGCAAAGGGTTACTTTCAGCATATCAATTTAACAAACAAATACCGCATTTTTCAGAGTATAAGATTTTGAAGAGGCAATTTTTTTAAAAAAAATTGCACTCTGCAGACCTCCCCAAAACGGCCTGTTTTTCGTGAAAATGGGCCCGGTTTTTTGTCAAAAAAATGGCTTGCATAGCCTTTAGGAGGCTTATAGAGGGCTCCTGGGGGCAGGGAAGGTTCAAAAAAGAATTTGCACAGGAAAATTGGATAATGTAAATTTCTGTCCAGAACTTTTGTCCTGGTTGCTAGATCTTCATGGCTTGAAAGCTCTCCTTTTGGGGGCCCTAGTAGCTTGCAAAATCACTTCCCATCTCATGAGACACCCAAGTAAGGATGCCAGTCAAAAATCCCTAAATGATGAGCCAAAGACAACAAATATCAAGTCTACTCAGACAGGACCTAAATTGTGCAAAATACAAATATTTCAGTAAATATTTGAATTAGCACAAAATGGGGGTCTGGTAGAAGAAATCAAGCCCTCTGTGGCTTTTAGACTTTTAGATATTGATGGCCAGCTATTAAGTCATTGTTTGTTTCCTTATGCTGATTGTTCTGACCTAGGCTTCCTGATATAGTAAAAAGCACACGTTTAGTCCCCCAAACCCTCTTTTTATTTCAAAGGCTGTGAATTATGTTTATTCGCACTCCCCAATAGTTGGAATGAGTCCTACAGTAGGCTGCCAAAGTCCTTCGGGATAAGGCTGATAAGCACCCACCTTTATCTTCCTGGAACTGCTGCCAAAGACTTAATTGGCAAGGCCACATGGAGCAAAGAGTCAGAACGGAGCTTCAGAAGGTAAACTGACCAGCAAGAACCATGTTGCTTCCTGCAAGGGCTCATGTTTTTTTGCTCCTCCTTTTATGTCCTATGGGAGGGGCCAATCACCTCCAAGCCTTACTCCTGAGTTGTCCCTTCTGTCTTAACTGTTCTTGCCTTCTGGCAGCTCTGTGCATGCATGCACTGGGAACTGGGGGAGTCTGTTCCTCTGCCTCACTGCTCTCCGACTCTGGAGGCTCCGGAGGCAGTACATAACTCTCAGATGGCCCTGGCCCCCTCCCTTCCTCTGATGCAGAGCTCCTGTCCAAGCCTTCCCCAGATTCCAGGACTGGCCCATGTTCCTCTCCAACCTCTTCGCAGTCCGACTCTGCTGCCAGCTCCACAGGCTGCCGCCGGACCACAAAACTGAAGCATCCTCAGCTTCTAAGTACCTGGCAAGCTGGTGGTAAATCAGCACTCTAACTGACTGACAAGGGGCCTGTTCCCAGTTCAATAATTTCTCTGGCTATTTTTGTCCCTGCGTGGCCAACAATCTTAGTAGCTGCAAAATTGAAATGCATGCCTTTGTTAACTGCAATGTGAGACTACCAATGAGTTCAGGTCTCCTTATCTAACTGCTCATGTTCTTGTATTCTGGTGATTTGCTTCCTCCCCATTTTTCCTAGTCACAGGGACAATCCACATATGGAATCCGGTAAATTACATTAGAAATTTCCCCCACCTCTAAACAGTATTTCTACCACATGATTTAACCTTATATGGTAGCCTCTGGGCAGTGGGCAATGCCTACTTGCAGATTTCAGAAGCTGCATTCTACTGCTTCTGAAATGTTTTTCATTGTGGCAGGATATACCTTCTTTCTTGGACCTTTCTCTCCCCAGCATGTTGCTCAGGCATCTTGTGATAAATGCTTGTGAGTACTCTTCTGCTTAAATTGTTCACATAGGTACTTGCTCTGCAGTTGTTTTGTTTGCTGGGTACTACAGTTGATTTCACCATCCCATATAGTATTCTGATGCAACTCTTTTTATATGTGGACAGTGGGTGGTTATTGAAACATAGAATGCATGGAATGTTGATAGCCTTGCAATATATTATGGTTTCTCAGCTTCCATCTTCCTGTATTTTGAAAGCACATCTAACAAATGGCAATAATCTAACCATTGTTTTCCTCCACTGTGAATTGTTTATCCAGGAAAATGGAATTCAGAAGGGTATGAAAGTCTTTGAGCATATTTCTTTTGATGATGACAAAGATGTCATTCATGCCAAATTTTAGGTCTGTAATTATGAAATACATAGTGTTCTACTTCTGATAGGACTGACTCTTCAGTGACTCCTAATAGTGTGGATGATCCCATGGGCATCCCTTTTAATTGCTCATACATTTCTCTTTTAAATGTGAAGAAGGTATGGTGGCAGTACTACCATGTTTCCCAGAAAATTAAGTCCCAATCTTATTTTCTTTTGAATTCCAAAATAAGCACCAGGTCTTATTTTCAGGAGATGTCATCCTCCCACCCCATGTATTTTAAGAATACATGGGAGGCGCTTCTTCTACTTGCTTGTGATGGGGCAGGAGTGCCAGTGCTGCCACAGTAAGGTAGTAGGGTGGAGCTGCCCCACGTACCCAACACCAGCTTGCCTCACAGCCACAGCACTAGCACAGCACAAGCGAGTCCCTTTTGGGAGAGGGGGCAGTCTAGAAATACGAAATAAAGTAAAGTAAAGTAAAGTAAAGCATATTGCTCAGCCTCCTGCTCTGTTGCATTTCTTGAGCAAGCAGAAGGATGGACCAGTGGCCACGTGAGGTACTGCTGGATGGGGCTTGTGGAGCTACCATTGTGAGGCAAGGGAGGTGTCAGAGCGTGGCTGGCCTTGCTGCGGGGGCCCTGAGGTGAACCACTGCGGGACACATGGGACAGCTCCATCCTTCTGCCTCATCTCACGGCCACAGCACAAGCAACCAGGTGGAATGGGCAGGCGGTAGGCTGCACAGGTGCCTAAGTGGGGCTTATTTGGGGGATAAGACTTATGTTGGGTGCACACACAAAAATATGGTACGGCTTATTTTCTGGATAGGTCTTATTTTGGGGGAAACATGGTAGCCATAGGCTACCCTAAGAAGATAAAGCATGCAGAACAAAGACTATTTGAAGGTGAGAGAAACTTCCAATGTAATTTACCAGATTCCATGCATGGATTTCCCTGTCACTATGGAGGACAAAAGGGGAAGAAGCTAACCTTTTATTGCAAGGATTACAAGAACACAAGTGAATGGTTAGACAAGGAGACACGAACTCATGGGTAGCCTCACACTGCAATGAACAAGGGTATGCGTTTCAATTTGGAAGAACAAATCTCTATCCCAGTAACCGATTCAGATTGGATCCTGACTCATATTCATGACAGTTGCAGTGATCCCATGTCATGGAATCACCTTTTGCAGCCTTCTGATAAGCAAAGTCAGTAGGGAAGCCAGATTCCCTACAACTGCAGTGGTTCATTTAAACAAGTATGGCAAGAAAAGTCATAAAAGGGGGTAAAGGTCACTTTAAAATGTGTTGCTTTAAAATATAAATTTTGGGCTCTGCGTAAGCTGCATGAACAAATATTCAACTTGGATAACATGACTATTGTAATTGTACACTAAGTAAATTATTATTGGTTATCTGTTTAATACTTACCCAGCTGACTATCAAAAAGGCAGCATAATAGGATGTCATCAACATAGAGTTTCCAAACATAAAGATAAAGCATACAGCAAGTGATACCTGATGTGACATGATTAAAGATGTTAATTAAGATTAGAGGCATGACAAATATGTAGAGTATCTACACTATAAGATTTTTAAAAACAAAGTGTATAAAATGCTATCTTTAAAATGTTTAAAATAATATATCATTTTGACAAAATATTCAGAAATATAAATTACTCTTGATAACTGAGATTTTTTTCTAACTTTATATCATTGACGACATTTCAGGTTTCAATTTAAAAAACAAATTAACAACCACGTTTGTTTATTTAAAAGAGAGCAACTAAACAACTCTTGACACTGGATTGTAAGCACTTAAAAGATAATGGGGAGAGAGAGAGAAAATGAGCATTAATCATAATTTAATCATTAATCCTCATTCAATCAACAGTCACGGAAATAGTGACTGTTGATTCAATGATTCAGTGAGGATTAATGATTCAATGACGATTAATGCTCATTTCTCTCTCTCTCCCCCATCATCCATTTTTTATTGTTTCAGTGACTGTTCAAATTTACAAAGGTGCTTGAATAAGGGGGGCCTAGGAGAGGTCCTCACAGTTGATACCATTGCAATTGTAATTTGGGTGCTTGCAATCAGCATGCAACTATGTTGCAATATCCTGTAATCACCTGATCACCATTTGTGAACATCACTGTTGCTTCTTACAAATAAAATAAAAGGGAATCAAGAAGCGGTCACAACTGTCACAATTTATGACTGTAATTGCAGGTTCCATTGTGGTCATAGATTAGGGACTACCTATATTAATAAAATCTTGCAAGCCAGAGTGACCTTTATCTTCCCTTCCTGTTTTATTCCAATAGGTAAGGGAGAAGCTTGCCTGAGTCTCTTCTGAATGCTATTCTGATTTACAGGAATTAAAGAATGTTTTAGCCCTCTTTGATTAAGTAACAATTCTTGTATATTTCTGTCAGAATATCTCTCTTACATTTAATATTACCTTAAAAAGTGAGATAACATTTTGTTATTAATAAAAACAACAACTTAACATTCTTTTGAGAATAATCATAAGTACAAACATTCAGAATGGGCGTTGATCCTTACCTGATACCTCATTCTCCGTGACATGGGGACAGCAGCCAGACTGGATTGCTCTATCCAGTAAACAATTGGACTGAGTCTCCACTTGTGATGTCATCGAGCCCTGGTGACTCCTCCCAGTTTAGACGAAGTAGACTGTAGACTCAAGTGAGAATTATAAAACAAAAATAACTGTGCAAAGCAAACTCTCTCTCCTTCACACAAAAAATAGAGCTCAACTTAAAGCACATTAGGGTGGGGCTGGCTGCTGTCTCCACGTCACAGAGAATGAGCGTATCAGGTAAGGACCAACACCCATTCTCCTATGATCATGGAGAAAGCAGCCAGACTGGGACGTACCAAAGAATGGGCTGTCCACAGGGTGGGAACAATAGAGTAAGGATTGCTAAGGGCACAAGTATTTTCTGCAGCACTCTGCGGCCAAAAGATGTATCAGCCGCCGCATACTTGTCTAGTTTGTAGTGACGATAAAAACCATGGGAGATGTCCATGTGGCTGCCCGGCAAACCTCTTCCAAGGAAGCCTGTATAGACCATGCTGCCATAGTTGCCACAGTAGAATGGACTGTAATGTTCTGTGGAATCCTTAAGGACTGAAGTTCATAAGACATCTTAATACAGGCCCTGAGCCATAGCCCAAGACTCAATGGGGAGGCCTTCTTTCCTAGGATCAGGAAACCATTGACAGAAATTTCAATGATGTGGACCTCATTGGTTCATATGGGGGGAGGGGAGAGCCTCCAGGCCTGTGGTAAATCCCAAGTGGGGTATCTATGGATGACAGGAGGTTGGAGGTTTGAGGCCCCATGGATGAATCTCCGGACCAAGGGGTGCGCAGAAAGATGTTCTGAGGAAGAGCCGTCTAGAACGGAAGACAAGACGGCCATTTGTCACCGTAAAGTGTTTGGAGTGAGACCCTGATCAAGTCCCCTCTGCAAGAAGTCCAGTACTTGAGGGATGGAGGCCCTTAGTGGATCAGTAGAGATGTTAGAGCACCAGAGAGCAAACGCTCGCCACGTGACATCATAAATAAGGTTCACGGAACTCCTACGAGACGCCTGGTTAGTAGCGATGAGGGAGATGTTATCAGCTGTTAAGGCTTGCCACTCAATCACCATGCGGTTAATTGTAGCCACTGGGGATCGGGATGTAAGATTGACCCCGATGAAGAGAGGCTAGTGACTGTGGAATGCGCCATGTGGGGGGGGGGGACACACCGACAGTGTTACAAGGTCGGCAAACCAAGGCTGGCGTGGCAGGAGTAAGAGTTCTGCCTCCTGTTCCAACATCTTCTGTACTACCCTCTGGATGAGAGGAAGTAGAGGGAATGCATATAGGAAACCCCTGGGCCACTGGCACCAGAGAGTGTCTACCCCTTCTGCGTTGGGATCCGCAAACTTCGAAAAGTATCTGGAGACTTGGATGTTGTCTGCTGCTGCAAACAGATCTAGCACTGGCAGGCCGAATCGGAGCGTGACTCGGTGGAAGAGGTCCAGGTGAACACTCCAATCCACCTGATCTGTTCTGGCTCGAATCAGCCAGTCTGCCTGGATGTTGGAGGCCCCCGAGATGTGCTCTGCCCTGAGGGAAAGTAGATGAGACTCCGCCCAATGGCATAACCGGTTGGCTTCCTGCATTAGTGGTCAGGATCGTGTCCCCCCCCCCCCCAGTCTGTTGATGTGTGCCTTGGTAGTGGTGTTGTCGGTTAGGACTAAGATGTGAATGTGCTGAACTGTCTGTCTGGAAGCGAATCAGGGCAAGAAGTACACCCTTAGCTCTAGTCAATTGATGCTGTTTTGGCTTTCTTCTAGTGACCACTGACCCTGGGCCAGCAGGTTCTGCATATGCGCTCCCAACCCTGTCAGGCTGGCATCCGTCGTAAGTGTGAGATGGGCCAGCTCACTGAATAACATCCCCCGCAAAATCGCTGGGGGCTGCCACCATTGTAGAGACTGGATGACCTGCCTGGGGAGGAAGGTTCTGTGGGGGGGAGCAGCTCCTGTTGCTTTTCTGGTGCGGGAACATGAACCACTGCAGGCACCTGCTATGGAACCTGGCCCATGGGACTACCCCAAAGGATAACACCATTTCCCCCAGTAACTAGGATAGAAGAAGCAGGGACACTTTGCGTAGACACATGACCCTCCTGACTAACTCCCTGAGGCTGAGGTTGCAATCTTGGGACAGGAATACCCTCTCTGCCATGGTGTCTATGACGACTCCAAGATGTAGAATGCGAGTCCTGGGGAGGAGGTAACTCTTCTTGAGATTCACTCCGAACCTGTGATCCCGCAGGGTCTGGATTGTTTGGGCAAGATCCCTCTCTGCCTGCTGGGGTGACCTGGACAACAAAAGAATGTCATCCAGGTAGCAAAGAATTCTGATGGGCGATGACCTGAGGTGGGCGGCTAGAGCTGCCAGCACCTTCGTGAAGACCCTGGGGGCAGAGGAGAGACCGAACGGGAGGACTCGATACTGGAAGTGCCTCCCCCCATAGGAGAACCGGAGATATCTTTGGTGGTCTGTGAAAATGGGAATGTGAAGATAAGCCTCGGTCAAGTCTACCAAGGTCAGATAATCGCCCTTTCTGACTCCCTGTAGGATGGTGTGGAGGGAGTGCACTTTGAACCGCCAATAAACGATGTGGCGGTTCAATGACTTTAGGTCCAGGATTGCTCTCCAGCCCCCGGAAGCCTTTGGTACCACAAAGAGACGGGAAGAAAAGTCCTAACCCCTCTGATGGGGAGGGACTGGTTGGATGGCCCAAATCTCCAGCAGGTGTTGGATGGCCTGATTCATCAGTAGCCTCTTGCGAGGGTATTGGGATATCAGGCAAGGCACAAAGTGTCCCTGGGGATGGAGAGGAATTTCAAATGAAGATCAAATTTGACTGTTTTGAGTACCCAATTGTCTGTCTTGGTGTCTTCCCAATGGTGGGCAAAAAACGCTAGGCAGCCCCCTATTGGAAGAGAGTCCAGATAGTCACGTTTGCTTTGAGAAATGGTGGCTGCTTCCTCCCTGGTAAGACTTCTTTGGAGGGAAATGTTGGGTAGTACGATTTGACCTGTCCTGATTGGATCCCTGTCTAGGGATGATTGAATGATGTTGCGGACAGGAGAAAGAAGATTCCCCCGTCCATTGGCTGAAAGGACGACCTATAGAAAGTAGAAGGGCGGCTGTCCTGTTTTCTGTAAATAGAAGACAGGATCTTGCACTTATCCTTAGACTCAGTAAGATAAGGGTTCTAGGGAGTTCCAAAGAGCTGAGTGCCACTGAAAGGGGAGGCTGCGAGGTGCCACTTAGTACGGACATCCACCTGCCATGGTTTGAGCCATAGCAGGTGCCTGGTCATGACCGAAGCGGCCATGGCTTTAGAAGCAAACCTGGCAACATTTAAAGAAGCGTCAGCTGAATATTCAATGGCAGCCCTAATCTTATTCAGATCCCTGTGTGACCTGGTATCAGTGGAAGCAATGCGCTCCTGGAGTTATTCAATCCAGACTAGCACAGCCCTGGAGAAAAAGGAAGTGGTTGTGGAGGCCCTAACTGCCCAGGGACCAGCCTGATAACCTTTGACTAACGTTTAATCTGAGCTTTTCTCCTCAGGTTTGAGGACTTCTTTGGGGGCTCCAGAGACCACAGTGGGCGAAGATAAGGCCTCCACCGGTGCGTCCCCTGGAGGAGTCTCAAGGAATTTGGTAAGTTCTGGAGCGATGTTGTAGAGACGTTTGTCTAGGTTGGTTGCTTATGGACCTGTACCAGGGGAATCCCAATGTCATTGAACAACATTCATGAAGATCTTTGGAGACGGAATGATTTCTTTTTCCACTGTAGGTTCAGAGAAGAGAGTGTTAGGGTGATCAGAGGGAGCTGGCACAGTAGTCTGATCCTGGGTAGAAGCTGAAGAAGATAAATTAGCAGGTTTCATTGCTTTGAACAGGAGGGATTTAAAGTGATCAGTCTTGAATAATTCAGTAAAGGCCAGGGCATCTGGTGTGATTCCCTCATCATCAGATAGATCAGAGGCTCTGAGGGTGTCCTGATCCCCAAAGATAGAAACCTGAGTGGCAGAAGCAGAAGGAAGGTATTGTTAGATATCCCAAGGTGATCTATGTCTGTTTCTGTGAGATGGGCCAGGAGGGGGGCGCTGCTAGAGCCCAGCAGCAATGCCTTGTTTTATGACTTCTGAGATTATGGCTGCCATTTCTGTAGGGGAGGATAGAGAGGACTGAGGCACCCCTGAGTACTGAACTGGAGGGTGACTGGCCTGTTCAAAACTACGATCCCTATTGAGAGGGACGTCAAATAAATTTCCCCTGGTATCGGGTTCTATGGAGGAAGATGAAGAGGAAGAGGGCAGCTCCCATCTGAATCATCCAATGATGGACAGGGGCCCATGGGTGGCAACTCGGGAGACCCCAGGGAGGCAGCTTGATCCCCTATGGGAGGGGGAGGAGAGGCCTGGATGGTTTGGCTTGCCTGTTTCTGGGCCCGCTGGCACCCTTTCTCTGGGGCAGGCTGTCTTCATTCCTCTCCCTTAGCAGACGATTTGGAAGTTTTGGGGGCTTTCTCAGGAACAGGGGTCTCTTTAGCCACTCTCTTGCAGCTGCTCCTCACCCACAATGGTCCTGCTCCCTACAGATCTTTGTCTGGAATAGCCCCCGCTATTGGAAGGTCAGCCATGCCTGGTTAAACTAGCCCCTGGTTAAGAAAAGGAGCGATATCACCACAGTAGTCCACAAACGCAAGTGCCGCAGCCCGGAGCGGTTGGTGTGCTCCCCTGACGACTTCACAATGGCGAGTGGTGAAGAAGACGGCAGCTGCTTCTTCACACGCTTTTCGTGGCCACAAGATGGCGGCCGTTGATTTTGCATGCTTTTCCTCCTCCTAAGGGGCTCCAAAATGGTGGCTGTCTCTTCCAAGGCCAGCTGGAGCGCTAAGATGGCAATCCATGAGGCTCACGAGGCAGCAGTCCCTCTAAACGGCTGGGAGAAGCAGAGCGCGCTGATCGGAGAGTTTCTGAGCTGTAGCTCATGAGCTCAATAGCCAGCGCCACGCTGGTTAAGGCTGGAGCGCATCCCAGAGCAAACTCTGGGCAAGCAAGTTGAAGCCTAAAGGCAATTTTGAATCTCCCGCTCAATTTGAGCAGGAGAAAAAAAATGGAAAAAAATCCCAATCAAAAAATTTTAAATTTAGAAAAATGCCAATGAGAAAAAAATATAATTTAGATCAATTTCGAGAGGAGAGAGAAATTTTCACAGCTAGTCCAGATTGGACTGAGTCTAAACTGGAAGGAGTCACCAGGGTTCAATGACATCACAAGTGTAGACTCAGTCCAATTGGTTACTGGACAGAGCAACCCAGTCTGGCTGCTGTTTCCACGATCACAGGAGAAACTGGTTTTACCAAAGAATATTGTTAAAAATATAAAGGAAATATTACCATATGTGCATAAAGTATCTTCTGTAGTTTGGTTGAATCAATAAATCCCAAAATGTATATACCAAAAACAGATGCTACCTGCAATTGAAAAATACAGTGCATTTTATCTAAAATAGTTTAAAGAAAGGTGAAAATGAACTGAAAAAATGGAAAGAGAAAATGAATTTTAAACAGTTTTATCATATAAACTACAAACAACAGTTCAAATTTATAATTGGAGTACAGGTACTACAATTTAATTGACTAATTTCATAATTTAGAGTACAATATCTAATTTTTGATATACTGTGAATTTCCAACTGTTTCTCCAAATTTCCATCTGTTTTCCAACAAGTGAACTCTTATTCCCAGAATTCCTAACAATGATCATAGATTGGGAAATTTCAGGATCTGAAACGGTTGCTTCAGAGCAATATTTACAGACCTATACAGACTTAGACAACTAATAGTTCTATTGTGTATATCTTAACTCTTCACCAGGACATGATTATTGACATTTCATCATGCAAAACAAAAAAGTCTAAGATGTTTGACTTTCCGATCCATACGCTCTATAAATTTTCCAAAAGTAGTAAAATGGAAGACCATTACTTAAGAACAACGAATGTATTCTTTTCATATCTGATGTCAAGGCCATTTTATCTCTATTATGGGAGCAAGCCCTAACTACTAAAGATATTTAAAGAAGAGATATATCAACTGCATCCAATAGGATGACAATGGTTCTATTAGCTGACAAGAGTGGGTGGACTTTCAGCCCTGATAGGATTTACACACATGCATTTAAAAAGAAATCGAAAAAATGGGGCCAACATATAAGCTCTATAAACGCATAGATTCACTCTATAAGTTTATAACTATATACTGGAACATTGAGAACAACAGATTCTAGAAACTATATCAAATTTATGCAAAGTTGTTATTACACTACTTCATGATTAGAGCATTGGCTAAAATAGTAGACATTTTTAATAATTTAATAATTTTAATAAAGCTGGATTCCAACTTGCTCCACTATTAAGATACTGTATTGCATCAAGCAGCCAGTCACTTTTAGACTTAGTTTTACAGAGACTTTGTTTACAATGCTCACCACAATAAGCGCTCGTGAACAGAAGCCTCCGATGTTCTTCTTGCTTCAATTAGCAGCTGTAGGCCAGCGGAATTGAAAACGGGAGGTTTTGTGTTTTAAATGGCCACCGTGGCTTTGTGCTGCCAAACGGAGAGCTGCAATGTCCGTCCCTGCCTCAATGAGTAGCCGTTAAAAAGCGCATGAAAGCGGTGCTTTCAAAATGGCCACCACGCTCGTCGGAGGCTCAGAAACACTGTCGCATCGCAGGGCTCTCTGGAGGCTCCTGATGCTGTCAAACAGTCGGAAACGCACAGAACCTTCCTGTTGTTCCTGCACCTGCCGGCAGCCGCCGGACAAGTGGTCTCTGCTATCCCAACTGCTGCGTGCGATCAGCAGCAGATTGAGTTGCCGACAGTCACTTCAGCAACCTCTTAAAGGAAATCAAACTTCAAGTAAGGTTCTAACCCTACTCTAACTGAATAATTACACTAAGAAAAATAAAAAATTCTAAATCTGTGAATTGCTTGGAGTTCCAGTCTATCTGTCAAGGATAGAAGAGCTCCCCAAAATTAGTCCTAATTGAGTTTTTAAACTGCCCTCAATGAGGCAAAGGAGGCGTGGCTAAAAAAATCTACTCAGTCCTTGGGCAGATAGACTGTATTTAACCCATGGTTGGACTTTCCCAATTTGTCATTTAGACTTTTTTCTTTCCAGAAGGAGCCTATATAACTTTTTCATGGTCAAATCAGAAACTATTATTGTTCTTAGGTGTTAAATGTATATTGTGTATTCTATTCTTCTTTCAACAGTTATTTGAGAGAACAAATATACATAACGATAAAATAAAGGTAAAGACAGTTCTAATCTCTGTTTCTTAGTCGAGGGAACCAGCATTTACGAAGACATTTCCATGGTCATGTGGCCAACATGACTATATGCCAAGGTGCATGGAATGCTGTTACCTTACCACCAAAGTGATATCTATTTACCTACTCACATTTGCATGCTTTTGATCTGCTAGATGGGCAAGAGCTGGGGTAAGTAGCAGAAGCTCACATTATCGTGTGCACCAGGTCTTGAACCTGTGCTGTCAATTTTCCAACTGAAAGCTCAGTGGCTTTAACTGCTGAACCATTGTACCGCTGATAAAGGGGTATGCAAAATTCTAATAATATTTATTGATATTATGTTACCTGTGTTAAAAGAACAAACTGAGCAAACTGCCATGGAAGCATGAATAGAACATTAGAAACAGATAGTGCAATCAAGCTTCTTCTATTAACATTCTGCATCCTTGGGGAAAAGAATAAGAGATTCATTAACAATAATGGCTCTGCTAATGTATCCAAATAACAATAGTTTTTTTTCCCAACAGACTCGAACTCTGGTTAAGCTTCAAAACAATGTATAGAAAAATTCATAAAATAGATATCTAATACCGTAAAATTAAACAGAAAAAAGAACCTTCCACTCACACCTTTTATTTACGTGTAATATAATTAATAATTACCTAATAATTGGATAAAAATCCCAAATCCAGTCTAAGCAACTGGCTGACTTTGCAAAAAACATAATCATTATAAAAACTTTGGGCCAACACAGATTTTTTTAAAAATCCCATAACTTTCTTTTAATGTTAGTCTGATCTTTATTTCCCCACTTCCTCTGATAGGAAATCTTTTATTATTTTTCCTTTTTATCAGAAGTAAAAGTAAGTTTGACATAAATTCTTACTACATTTAGATGTACTCAGGATCATCCTAATCTTTCCTCATGAAGGAGAAATGATAACAGTTTTTAAGAAAAACAGACACAAAAGCTGGTATTTAGTCACATGTAAACTTTCATTTTCTCCCAGTAAAAGGAATAGGTTCTCTATGGACAAATTACAAATGAGGTTTCTAATCTTTCCCAATCTGGTGGTGCCCCAATTTTTTGAATTATCTCCGTTGTCCTATCATCTTTATTTGAGGATGATGGAAGTATACTAGACTGAAGAGACTAGAAAAGACAATACATAATAATGGCTGTAATAGGAAGGTACAGCTAAATATGAATTCAGAGCACCTTCCTGCTTTTGTATACCATTACATAAATTAAAGCAAATTATTTACATAGCAGTAATACATTGTATAACTTATGACTGTATAAATCAGTATCATATGTGAAGATTTTGTTTCCATATTTAAGAATGGAAAAGAATGGAAATTACCTGAGAATGTACGTTAAGAGTAACATCTGAACCACAAGGAAGGGATAAGAAAAGCTTTCACGGAGAGGAGGAGTCCACATCACACGAGTACTCTGAAAATAAGAATTCAGGTAATTTGTTTCATATTCTAATGTTCTTTTCTCCTTCATCAATCTTTGGAAAAAATATTTATCTGGGTTTTGAATTGCGGTTATGGATTTTTAAAAAAAGATTCAAAAATAGTCCATAATGTAAGAAAATTTGTCCATATTATAAGAAAAATATATTGTAATTTTATTTTACAGGTGAATATTGCAGCTATTTTTCTTCCTGGAATTTTTATTCTATTTTCCCAATAAACCGAACTAGTCCTTCCAGTCTAAATTGGGAACATAACTTCAAAAGAAAACTAAGATTAATTATAGCTAATAAGGTCCATGGCAATTAAAAATATACATATATGAATACATGTACATATACATATACGTATACATACATATACATACTTACATTATAAGTAAGTGGAGATGAAACAGTGTACAGGGAGATTAAAAAACTATCCACATGGTGCTTAAAAAACAACCTGCATCTGAACATCAGCAAGACCAAGGAGATGGTGTTGGACTTCCAGAGGAAGAGAGAGGAACCTGCCCCACTTTACATTGAGGGGGGCTATGTAGAGAGAGTATCCTCCTTTAAATTCCTGGGAGTACATCTCAGCAAAGACCTCACCTGGAAAAACAACATGATCCAGGTGGCCAGGAAGGCCCAACAGAGACTCCACTTCCTTAGGGTCTTGTGTAAAAACAGGGTGGAACAACAACTGATCATCTCTTTACCGGTCCACAATAGAAAGCGTCCTCACCGTAGGGTTAATTGATTAATCAGTAGTTGGCAAACCACTGTGTTAAATCAGTCAAAGTCCACATTCCTTCCTCTCTTAATCCTTTGGCTCTTAATCTCTTTTGCTTACAAGAAAAGCACGATGGAATCTACACGTAGACATCACATTCCACGCAGCAAAATATTAACTATGTAAAGAGTCTCGTATCTATATCATGAAGTGATCATGAAGTGTCCATAAGGTGTCCATGAGAAAAGCATGCATCTATAAACCAATCAATAGTTGCCAAGTGTATTTTCTGTCCAATGAGCTTTTACTATTCTGAGAAGTTTTACAATAAAAGGAAGCCCCAAACAATGCTCTGGGTGGGTGCCCTTCAGGGTGCCTTCCATCGGGTGGCCTTCCCATACAACCTTACTCCTGTCTGCGCCTGCTTTTCTACGTTACCAACACTCACTTATTGCATCATGGTATGCCTGTTGGTTTGACAGCAGTGGATAGAAAAACATTACAGAGGGTGGCGAGCACAGCACAAAACATCGTAGGCTGTCCCCTGACAACACTAGATGAGATCATTAGGCCTTGCTGCCTTAGAAGAGTGAGGAAAATCCTCAGGGACGACTCACACCCAGGTCAGTAATTCTTCACCCTCCTACCATTGGGAAGGACATATAGAAGCATAGTCAGCTGCACAAACAGGCTGAAGAACAGTTTTATCTGTGGGCTGTCAGACTTCTGAATGTGAAATAACAACATAACTAAGTAGTACGATGGACCTGCAGGGCTGGCGCAATATGCAACAAATTCACACTGTGTAATGGGATTAGATGTTTGTTAATATGATTATTGGGTATGAGATTTTTTTTTTGTCTATGAGTTGTATTTCTTTGTCTTTGTCTGTGAGTTGTATTGTGTTTGGGGGGTGCACTGAGGGAGCTCAACCAATCTCATTGTACATATGTTGTGCACTGACAATAAAGAATTATTGGATTGGATTGGATTTGGATTGGATTTATTGGATTTATCTGCCGCCCTTCTCCCAAGGACACAGGCCTGCGTACAGCATTAAAAAACACATAGTACAAAAGTTAAAAGGAAATTAGAAACAGTCCAAAAAACAAACCCAATTTATATAACACTCACATTTTAAAAATTAAATAAAATTAACAGGTCAGGCCGGCTTGCTGGAAAAGCCAACTTTTTAGGGGCGTCGGAAGGACCGGAGGTCAGGGATTATGCGAAGCTCTGGGGGCAGCTCATTCCAGAGGGAAGGCGCTCCCACAGAGAAGGCTATCCCCCTGGGGGTCACGGGCCGACACTGTCTGGCTGACGGCACCCTGAGGAGGCCAACTCTGTGGGATCGTACTGGACGGTGGGAGGCTATTGGTGGCAGTAGGTGGTCTCGCAGGTACCCTGGGCCTAAGCCATGGAGCGCTTTAAAGGTCATAATTAATACCTTGAATCGCACCCAGAAGACAACCGGTAACCAGTGCAGGCTGCCTAAAAGGGGTGTAACATGGGAGCACCTAGGTACCCCCATGATAACCCGCGTGGCCGCATTCTGGACTAGCTGAAGCCTCCGGGTGCTCTTCAAAGGCAGCCCCATGTAGAGAGCGTTGCAGTAGTCCAGGCGAGAAAGGGCGAGGGCATGAGTGACTGTGCACAGAGCATCCCGATCCAGGAAGGGGCGCAACTGACGTACCAGGCGAACCTGGTAAAAGGCCCCCCTGATCACGGCCGTCAGATGTTCTTCTAAACCAGTGGTTCCCAAACTTTTTCAGTCCACCGCCCCCTTGGTGCTACAAACTGATCCTCAGTGCCCCCCACCCAGTGGTGGAATTCAAATTTTTTTACGACTGGTTCTGTGGGCGTGGCTTGATGAGCGTGACTGGGGGAGTCATGTGACTGGGTGGTTTGCATGAAGGAATAAAGATAGTAACAGTAAAATTCAAAACTGTAACAATTAATTGCACCTTTATTCAAAATCCAATTTAAAAACCTTTGTAGTTAGTTAATTCAACAAAATTGTTGAACATGATCCAGTGATACCAGGTTTTCAAAGTCATTTATCAAGAACCTTAATAACTAGTAACTTAGTAAACTCAGTAAAATTTAGTAACTACTTCACTGTTCAGTAAATTCTTAATGTGATGGATGGCTTAATGTGATGGATAGCTTACCAGTTTCCCAATGTCTTGTTTTAAGTCACTTAGCAGGAGTCTGAAATCACCATGTTCAGTAATCTGGAGTCGATTTCTTTGTTTGGAGACCACACTGAAGCCATGTTCCACCAAATATGATGTTGGAAATGCAACAAGGAGCTTCTTAACCACTGTCCATAGTGCAGGATAGCGATCAGAAATTTCTTTCTGTAACTAAAACTCTTGGTACAATTCCTTGAACTTTGGCTTCAGCTCAATGTCACCAACATTTGCCTGAATTATTTGATGAGATTATTGCATGGTACCTAGAAACTCCCAATATGGAAAGTGAGAATGGGAACATTTTAACAGATCTATATGTTCTTGGGTTATAATTTTCACTAAAGAACCATGGGGATGGAAAGGGAAATATAGACAATGGAGTCCAATCCCCCTCCTCAACAGTTTGGAAGAATAACTCTAGCAAAATGTAGCCTTTTACCTCTTTGGGGAATCATTTATTATTATTGTTGTTGTTGTTGTTGTTGTTGTTATTATTATTGTTATTATTATTATTATTATTATTATTATTATTAATTATTATTATTTATTTTTCCCAATACAACTCATGCAAAGGGTCATCCACAACTACATTACATTTCCCACACTCATATTTGTGATTCCTTATAACTTCTTTAAACTAAACATTTTTAGTACAAATCAACGCATTGACATATATATCACTAATGCAGTTTCCTATCTCTTCCATTGACATAATTAACACCTTATGTATTGAATACAGGTATATCAAGTATAGGTTAAACATGAATTGAATAACATCTAATTCAAATGTATAAGCTGTGAATTTATTATATAATCACAGGCAAACATTGCACATATGCCTAAGTCCTCTACCCACGCACATTATAAGACAGATAAAACTATCTTAGCTGGCTGTTGTAAATATTACTCTGCTAATTCGACAAGAAATGCTACTGCATGAATTCTTAATGCAGGACACAAGTAAAAGTGATTTTAGCAATTTTCTTTCCAAGTTAATTCAAAATGTATATCCAAATGTTCCTCTTATTTTTCCCCCAAGCACTAGGGAGGATTATATTCAAAACCAGACACTTTTGCTCTGTGTGTGTGTGTATGTGTGTGTGTTTGCTTGCTTCTGGTCTCCAAAGTCAGAAGGGCTGGTTGGGACCCCCAGAGGTCATCTAGTCCCACCCCAGAGAGCGCCTCCCTGCCCCACATTCCCCAGCCCCACCTCCTCTGGGAAGCCTCCGGTGGGGGGGGGGAAATGCAGAGCCCCTGCAGAGAGCCCCTGCTGCTCTCCCTCACCCTTCACTCTTACTCCCTCCCTCTCTTCGCAGGCCGAGCGGCCGCAGCGTTACTGGGATGGTGATCATGGATGTGCTGTCGCCCCGGGGAGGGGAGGTATGGCCGCCAGCAAAGGGCTTCTGCCGAGGCACCCCATGCAGGCAAAATAGCGAGCGAGCGAAGGAGGATCAGGCAGGGCACGGAGGCCCCTTCGCCTCCCACTTTGTCTTGATGAGGTCACTGCAGCTGTGGACGGACGGAGGTAGCCGGAGTGGTGGGGAAGACCGGGGGGCGGGCGAGCAATGGAGGATCAGGCAGCTCTCTCGCTAGCTCGCCCCCCCGGCTTCCCCACCACTCCGGCTACCTCCGTCCATCCGCAGCTGCAGCGACCTCATCAAGACAAAGTGGGAGCGAAGGGAGGTGAAATGGCCTCCCTTTGATCACTCGCTCCCCCTGCCTGTCCGCAATATGCTAGCCCTGCTCTCACTGATTGGCTGGCTCACCAATCGTCCCGCCCACCTCTAAGAGCCCTATCTATAGAAAGCCAAGCAGAAAAAAAGTTAACTGGGTTTAGATAGGGCTCTTAGAGGCGGGCGGGGGGATTGGTGAACCAGCCAATCAGTGAGTGGGCAGGGCTAGCATAGTGCAGATGGGCGGGGAAAGCAAGCAATCGAGCAGCTTCTGGATGGGCGGGGGTGAGTGAGCAAACTTGTTCTGAATAGCTCGCTAGAGGAGGCCACCTCCAGAACTCCTTTGCCGCCCCCCTTGCCTCTTACTGCCCCCCCTACTGCCCCCCTTGCCTCTTACCGCCCCACTAAGCCATCTCACCGCCCCACTGTTCTAAACTAAGCTGCGTATCCAGGAGGACTCCCAGATTGCGAGCCTTCTCTGAGGGGGCTAAAATTCCTACCCCTATCATCAAAGATGGAACAAGATGCCCAAATCGGGATGACGGAAACCACAGCCACTCCATCTTGGAGGGATTGAGCTTGAGCCTGTTCCTCCACATCCAGATCCGCACAGCCTCCAGGCATCGGGACATCACATCGAGGGCATCGTTTGGGTGGTTTGGGGTAGAGATGAAAAGTTGGGTATCATCAGCATATTGATGATACCGTACCCCAAAACCACGGATGATCTCGCCCAGAGGTTTCATATATATGTTGAACAGTAGGGGTGAGAGAACCGACCCCTGGGGCACCCCACAAGTGATGCGCCTGGGGGTCGATCTCTGCCCTCCAGTCAACACAAACTGCAACCGATCCGACAGGTAGGAGGAGAACCACCGTAAAACGGTGCCCCCCACTCCCAACCCCCCGAGTCGTCGCAGTAGGATACCATGGTCGTTGGTATCGAAAGCCGCCGAGAGGTCGAATAGGACCAGGACAGAGGAACAGCCCCTGTCCCGGGCCCGCCAGAGATCATCGACCAACGCGACCAATGCCGTCTCCGTGCTGTACCCGGGCCTGAAACCCGACTGAAACGGATCCAGGTAGACAGCTTCATCCAGGTATTGGGGAAGCTGACGTGCTACCACACTCTCGACAGCCTTCGCTACAAAGCAAACGTTGGAGACCGGACAATAGTTGGCTAAAGAAGCTGGGTCCAGGGAAGGCTTCTTAAGGAGGGGCCTCACCACCGCCTCCTTCAAGGCGGTGGGAAAGAACCCCTCTCTCAATGAAGCATTGGTAATTGCCTGGAGCCAGCCACGTGTCACCTCCCGGGAAGCCGAAACTAACCACGAGGGACACGGGTCCAGCACACAAGTGGCAGCACTGAGTCTCCCCATAATCCTGTCCATGCCCCCGGGGGTCACAGGGTCAAACTCATCCCAGATTGTCTCCTCAAGATTCATCCCCATCGGCTCGCCCAAATCTACCCAGTCAGAGTCCAAGCCTGTCCGGATCTGAGCGATTTTATCCTGCAGATACTGAACAAATTCTTCAGCCCTACCCTGCAAGGGGTCTTCCCTAGTTCCTTGGTTAAGAAAGGAACGGGTCACTCTGAACAGGGCGGCTGGGCGGTTATCTGCGGACGCGATAAGAGCAGAAAAGTGTTGCTGCTTTGTCGCTTCCATCGCCACTAAGTAGGATTTAATATGAATTCTTACTGGTGTTCGATCAGATTCGGACCGGCTAGCCCTCCAGCCACTCTCTATGCGTCTTTTCCGGCGTTTCATCTCCCGGAGCTCCTCGGTAAACCAGAGGCCGCAAAGGCACAACGCGATCCAAGGTCCCAGCGGCCGCCCTATCCCAGGCTTCCACTAGGGCTTCGGTCGAGTTGTGAGCAAGGGATTCAGGAAAAGTCCCAAGCTCCATCAGGAACCTTTCGGGGTCCATCAGGGGCCTGGGGCGGAACCATCTAGTCGGTTCCGCCTCCCTGCGGCGAGGGGTAGCAGTATGGAAGTCAAGCCTGATGAAGAAATGATCAGACCATGACAAGGGTTGAATAGAAATATCCCCTAAATCTAGATCATTCATCCACTGCCCAGAGTCAAAAATCAGGTAGAGCGTGTGTCCCCCATTATGGGTGGGGTCTTGAATTAACTGAGTTAGGTCCATAGCTGTCATGGAAGCCATGAACTCCCGAGCTGACTCGGATGTCTCGCCAATGGAAGGCAGATTGAAATCCCCCAGGACCATAAGCCTGGGGAAATCAACCGCTAAGACATTCAGCAGCTCCGGCAGGGCTGATGAAACGTAGCAGGGAGACAGATACGTAAGAAAAAGGCCCACCTGAGCTCCAAGGCCCCACTTCACAAAGAGGGACTCACTATCTGAGGCACAGTGACCTCCTGAGGTCTGAGACTTTCCACAATAACCACCGCTACACCCCCGCCCCTGCCCTGGGCTCTCGGCTGGTGAAACGCCCGGAAGCCTGGTGGGCATAGTTCGCAAAGGGGCAGCCCCCCTCATGGCCCAACCAGGTCTCCGTAATGCACGCCAGGTCCACTCTACCCTCTTGTATGAGGTCATAAATGAGGGGAGCCTTATGTACCACAGACCTGGCGTTAAGCGACACCAGCCGGAGACCAGGGTCCTGTAATCCCGGGCACCCGGGGCTGTGAGAAGGGTGATGAGGGTTGGAACGCGCTCTTAAACAGCAAACCTGCGTCCTCTGAACATCATTTGGCCCTCGGTCCCCACCATATCTGCCTCTCCCACAAACAGTAGAGATGGTGAACCCCCCAATGGAATGGCTTAATGTCTCCCCCGGAATCCCAACCCTTCCTAGCCCTCCCAACCTGCGCCCATTAGTTAGCGCTGGTCTGTGCCCTGGCAGACTCCCCCCGAAGCCTGTCTGAGCCATCCGAATCAACCCACCCCTCTCCCCCTTAAAATTTGGTTTAAAAGCCCCTGTAAAAAACACTTAAGAAGTCTCTTCTTCGCATGCCACCTCTCGGGATCCCAAGATCTGTCATTAAGGAAGCGTCTTGATAGGCCAGAAGGATATCCCCGGGAAAGGGGGAGTTCCCGGAGGGAATAAAGTTCTGTCGCAGTATAGCATAGAGGAGAGTGTGGCATCAACCAAACGGGATGACATCATGGGGAGATGGAATGAGGAGATGACATGTCCACGGGGGGGGGGGGGGGCAGCCGGCAGTGTTCAAGAGGGTAGCAGGAAGCTTATGTCCATCATAAAAATTGTTGGTGTTGGGGACAATATGTAAGGGTAACGGCGAGCTGTCCAAAATCGCAGCAGATGCTAGCTTGCGAGATGGTAAAGCGGCCAGTGATGGCGGCAATGAGGACAGCAGCGGCATCAGAGGCTGCTCCAACTCCGACTCCAACAGCTAAGCTCCGCTCACGCCAGCCGCACTCACATCCATCGCCAGGGTCGTACTCCGTTGACCCAGTCCATAATATCACAGGAGGGGGGGGGGCAAATGGCCAAATGGCACACTATGGTGGCACAGGCAATGGCAGTAATACCAGGGGAAGCACAATGAAGGACCCCCCCACTCCAGCCACGTCCATGCCAGCTCCCGAAGCCATCTTTCGCTGGCGTTAGTATCCATGCCAGCTGCCTCAGCCACTCCCTGCTGATCTAATTTATCATGTTCACAAGCAAGGAGGGGGGGGGAGCAACCGGGATAACACCACGGTGTGGGGAGCGGCAGCTGTAGAGACCCCAGACCGGGTGTCCCGCCGCCACCGCTGACCATATCCACACCGGCTGCAGAGACCCCAGGCCGGGCATCCCGCCGGGCGTCCTGCCGCAGCTGCTGACCACACACACGCCGGCAGCCGATCGACACTCTCCATTCTCCTTTCACCGAAATAGAGAAACACCCCCACAACATGAATAAACGTGATGATACCTCCCGCCTACCAAACATCTGGAAACCAGCCCTAGCCAACAAACGAACACCACCCACCACCCAAGCCGTTACAATACAAAACAACAATGCACACATAGCCTGCACCAATCAGCACCAATCTACCAATCATGATACAACCACACAACCAATCATTCCACTTACTCAAACAAAGCCAGCACCCCATCCCCTCCCACCAAGACTTACAGAAAGATGGCAGCTCCGTTCCCATTTTAAGCCCAAGCTTTAAGATGGCAGGTGAGATCCTGCCGAAACGTTGCAAAGACAATCTCAACCTTACACGGGAAAAGACACGAATACAACAAAACCAGCATACCTACACCGGTGAAAATCTATGAATATATATATGTGTGTGTGTGTGTGTGTGTGTGTTGTATTTGTGCTGATAAATAACACAAACACAACACAAACACACACACACACACACACATACATCCCTCTATCTACCTAATTTTAAAATTTGCCTCTTCAAAACCTTGGTGTGTCTTATACTCTGGTGCATCTTATACTCTGAAAAATATGGTAGCTTTTTTGGCTGCTGCTGCACACTGCTAACTCATGTTTAGGTCCCTCTTTCTGTTTTTTCGGCCCAGGTATAAAACTTTGCTTTTCATTTCATTTTGTTGGATAGGGCCCTCCCGAGCTCCTTTTTGCTGGCAGAGGGTTGCAGGAGGTAGTCGCAGCTGGAAATGGAGCTCGGGAGCCTGTTTTCACTGGCATAGCACTTGGACTGACATGAGTGACATCAAGCAGGTCAAGCCCACTCTGGCCACACTCACCCAGGACTCCCAAGGTCAAATATAACTGATGTGGCTCTCAATGAAATCAAGTTTGACACCTCTGGCCTATAGCAATGTGATTTCCCCCCCTTTTATATTGACCTATATGGAATCTAGGTGGTTTTCATCCTTGGTTTTCTTTAGAGATATAGTGATCTTTTATATATAATGCAACTCCACCTCCTCTTTTGTTAAGTCTGTTTGTTTTGAATAGTTTTTATCCTTCTATCAGTATATTCCAGTCATAAGTTTCATCCCATTTAGTTTCAGTAATGGCAACTACATCATATCTGCCTTCATGTACTAATAATTCAAGTTCACCCTGTTTGTTCCCTAAACTTTTAGCATTTACAGACCAGTGGTTCCCAACATGGGGCCCAGGCGCCACAGGGAGGCAATTTGATTTTTAATGGGGACAATTTAAAAATGAGCTATTAGCTGAATCTTTGAAAGCCCGCTAATAGTTTGTATATATTTGTGATGAAACAGCTGTGTTTCATTTATCTATTGTTGTCTTTGTTAAGTGCATTTCCTAGGGCCTGGTCTGAAAAGAATATCCCAGCTGGTGGGAGGAGGGAGCAACTGCCAGCCAATCAGATGTGTTCTCGCTAAGGATCATGGTACTGGCAGTCTCTCTCTCTTTTTCCTGTAGGCTTTGCTGCTGGATGATTGCAGAGAGAGCTGACAGAGTGGGTGGCTGCTAGGGGAACCCGAGCAGTGATGATACAGAACCAGGACCCAAGTTTAAGTAAGAAAATGTTAGATTTAGTTATTTTTAGTCGGTGTTTTCCAGGCCATGTTTTACAAGACTTTTCCTCTCAGAGCAATCTGGGGATGGCCACACATGCGTAGGCCTTGCCAGGCCTGTGTGATTCACCTCCACAAACTGAAATACCAAAGCATTTCCCCACTAAGCTGCAGGTTCAAATTGAATGGGTGAGTGGGGATATTATAGGTTACAACCCCCGCTTTCGTTCATGACAATCTTATTATTCATAAATTAAGCTAAGAACCTATGGCACACATGCCATAGGTTCGTCATCATGGTCCTAGATTGCCTGATGTGCAGACTATAGTTTCTGTTCCACTAAGAATTGAGTTTCCTATCACCAATATTCATCTTTTCCCCCCCGCCAGGAATACTTTTCTTCCTGATGGAGGAATGCTGGATTGTGCTTCTTTTTTAGAAACTAGTGATGAATGCTCTTTTGTGAGTTTCTGTGTATTTTCTTCCGGGGGGTAGGGGGGGCTATGAAAGTGATTGTTCAGTTCCAGAGGGGCTTCATTGGAGTGGGCTATGGTAGATAGTAAGGACTTTACTCTTGGTTGTTTTCTTTAAGAGTGACATGTTACTATTGCTCTTGCTCTTTAGGTACATAGAGAGGCTCATGTTTTACAGAAGCTGTTTGTTCCTATTGTATTTGATTTGGGTGTATCCGTTTTCTTCTTTTTGTTCATATATAGGGTTAGCATTTGCTCCCGATTGTATTTTACTTTTGTATAGTCTTCTTGTTTAAGTTGGGATTTCTTATTTTGCTCATTGATTTTCAGAGTGGCTAGAGTTGCCTCTAAACACTTTACTTTTTCTTCTAGTAATTCAAATAGTTTACATTTAATACGTATATAGTTTGGGTCTTCTGGGGCATAAACCGAAACATAGGGTACACTTTGCAAGTATGCACTAAGTGTCTGTCTCTTTTTCTGTGGTTTTTAAAAAATAATTCCTCTTAGGTCATTAAGAATTTTAAAATTTCTAAAGAATTAATATAAGTAAACTTTTAAAAAATATTTAGTTAAAAAAGAGATTGAAAAATTGAAAAAATATATAAAAAGATTGAAAAAAAATCTAAAAATGGAAAAAGATTTAAAAATTGAAAAAAATGAAACGAAGAATTTTATTAAAATGTTGAAAAAAGAATTGAAAAATTGAAAAAGATTTAAACATTGATAAAAGAATTGTAATTTAAAAATGATATTTAAGAGTTGAAAAAAGATTAAAATTGGAACAAGGAATTTAAAAATTGAAAAAAAAAATTAATTGAAAAGGAATTTTTCTTAAGAAAGGGAATTCAGAGATTTTAAAAATGTAAGAGTTTTTGGCCCTTTATGAAGTGTTATGCACTTTTTTTGTTGGAAGTCCCAGATTATTTTCTAGCCGATGCTTTGGTCTTAACCCTGTACTCAATTTGAAAGTTAGGAACGTGGCTGTTGGCTGAATCTGGCTTCCCATTGACTAGCTTGTGAGAGGGTCTCAAAAGGTGATCAACACGACTTCTGGACTCTGCAGTTATCATAAATACATGCCAGTTGCCAAGCATCCAAATTTTGATCATATGACCATGGGGATGCCACAATGGTTATAAGTGTGAAAAACGATCATAAGTTATGTTTTTCAGTACCATTGTTATTTCAAACAGTCATTAAATGAATGGCTGTAAATCAAGGACTCTCTGTAGATATGGAAGAAAAGGAAAGAAGCAAAAGAAACTTGAGTATGAGTGGAACTCAAGTTTTCCAGACAAGTTAGAATAGAATAAACAAGCACAAAATGATAAAAAAAACTTCTCATGAATTTTAGAAAAACTTTAAAGTTTATCATGAAACTATTTCAACAACTTCTCTATAGCTATATCTAATCTATATCAAGTAAGAGTTCTATTTGCACTGCAATCAATGTTAAGATTCTTGGTCCTCCAAAGCCTAGTTAGCCTACATACATTTAGGATTAGAAGTGATTCTTTTTTGTGAGGGGTGAGGGATAATTATTTTTCCTTATTTTGATATAAGGCCAAATTTAGCATTATGTCATTTACTTTTGAACATGAGAGAATTAGCTTCGGCAACTTGCAGGAAGAAAATCTATGTAAAATGTTAGAATATAGTTAACTCTCAAAACAGAATTAATGGAAATATGATGGCAAGTGAAGCTGCTCTTACAGAGTAAGAAGTTATGTTACTGAATATCTCCAAAATGTATATAATTAAGCTAACCATATTTATGAAAAAAGGATGCTTGGTAAAATGATGAAATTAATAAGGCTGTAGAAGAAAAAAAATGTAAACAATAGGATTATTGCTACAAAAATACATAAGTTAATGAAAATGAGAATAGGGAAAGAAGAAATAATTTAAAACATAATAGTTAGAAACTGAGGCCGAGAAAATATGGAGTCATCTTGTTGAAAAGAAAATATTTTAGAAATTAGTGAAAAAGTCTAAATAAGAGCCATGAGGGTGAATGAAATTAAAGATAAGAGTGATGAAATACACATAGTCCATGCTGAATGGTCATTTTCTGATTATTCAAAGTTGTAACAGCCCTCAAAAAGCAATTTATAATTTACAACCCCATTTCAAAGTTATGACATTGCAGCATCCCCATGATCATTTACTGTTATAGCCAACTGCAGGGATGCTGCAGCCTCTCCACCATTCTCCATTCATCCATCTCATCCATTCCACTCTGCCAGATCCCCACAGGCTTTGGGTCTATTCCTGCTCACCCATCACCCACTATACACTTACCATGTGAAGACTTCCAGAGCTCATGTTGCAGAAGGAATACAGGCTACATGTCTCTGGCCTTTGTGGCTATCTCCTTGAACAGCCACCAATTTCAGATTGCATACAATCCCTTGTAGTCACAATGAAGTAGTGGCTGTTTCCGGTTAGGCAGTCATAAAGTTCAGAAATGAACTGCTCCATTTTGCTTCCCTAACACAGTCTGCACAATGCTGCAAAGAATTCCAGAGTTTTCTGCAGCACAATGCAGACCACATTAGAAGCAGAATGGAGTGGTTTTCCCTGGGACATGCAGTGGCCTCCTGAAACTGGTTGCTGTTTTCAGTGTGCCCATAACTCCATGCAATTCTGCTAAAATTGTGTTTGCTTCCACAAGGCTGTGGAACTCCTGCTCAAGGAGCAGGTGGTAGTTATGGCTCTGAGCAACTACGGGTTATTACTGTGGGTAATAAGTCTGTTTGGATTTTTGAAAGGTATTAACAGTGATAAATAAATACCACTGTGATAAAAATATAAACATCCAGTGATAAACTGGCTACTAGAAGGGACTGAAGATTTTAGATAGAGGAAAAATGCAAGCTTATAAGTGCAAAATGTTGTAATAATGAAAATACCAAACAAGACTTTGAAAATGGTGTCAAAATTAGTAGCTACGATAGTAACAATGTCAATAATTATGTCTAGTTCTATAGGCAGACTAAGTCAAAAAGATGTTACTGAAGAAATGACAGGTGTAGAACAAATTTTATCTGGCAAGATATGGGGTTGGAAATGGATTTACAACAGGCAGGCTAAGAGAATGATTTGAAAAAGGATATTTCACTGGATTGATAAAAGAAATTGACTGATGTTTTAAAATTCAAAAGGAATATGCAGATGATAAATCAAAATAATGACATGGACAATATTTTTTAATTAGATGTACAAAAGCAGCTTCTTAAAGCCTTAAAGAACTCTGTGTGATGGAACAAACAAGAAATCAAGAAAATCAAATCCATATTTGAATGAAGTAAAGCTTGAGACTGTTAGAAGGAAAAACAAAAAATGGGTGTTGGTACTTACCTGATACGCTCATTCTCACTGCAAGTGGAGACAGCAGTCATGTAGGGTTCACTCTGTCTGTCCAGTAACCAATAGGGCTGAGTCTACATATTATAAAGCCTTCCTCCTTGCTGCTCTTCCCCAGCTTTTAGACGAAGACATGATGTAGACTGACGTGTAGTTGATTTGGAGAAGGAGAATAAAAGGAAACCAAGAAAAGGAAAGAAAGGACTGACCTAATCCTAATGAAGGAGAACCTTGACCGGAACAGGGCGGGGGTGACTGCTGTCTCCACCTGTAGTGAGGATGAGTGTATCAGGTAAATACCAACCCCCATTCTCCACGATTGGTGGAGACAGCAGTCACGTAGAGACATACCCAAACTAGTCCCTAATTAAGGGAGGGATCCAGTCCCGTGGAAGAAGAGTCCAGGGAATGGACTTGCTGTAAAACCCTCCTTTCAAAGGCCGCTTCAGCTGAAGCAAACTGGTCTATCTTGTAATGACGGATAAAGGGAATGGGAGAAATCCAAGTAGCAGCCCTACAAATTTCCTTCACTGACGCCAGAGTAGCCAGGTAGCTGACATGGTCGCACTACGAGTGGAATGAGTGGTTATACCCTGTGGAGCAACGAGATCATTAGCCCTGTAAGCTTTAGAGATACAGGCTCTAAGCCAGCGACCTATGGTGGAAGAGGAGACTTGAGAACCCAGGGAAGCTGGCTGAAGAAAGACTAGCAAGCCTTCAGAACGCCTGAACATAGCTGAACGTTTGATATAGATATGTAAAGCCCTGCGAACGTCTAGGGAATGCCACTTTTTTTCTAACCCATGAGAAGGATTGGGAGAAAAATTAGAGATTATCAGTTCCTGAACCTTATGAAAGGCTGAGTAAACTTTGGGCGTAAATGTCGGATCTAGACGGAGAACGACCCTATCTGCATAAAATATACAAAGGTCGTTTCTAATCGACAGAGATGCGATTTCAGAGATTCGTCTTACCGACATCACTGCGATCAGGAAGCAGACCTTGAGCGTGAGATGTTGAAGAGATACGGTCCGTAATGGCTCGAATGGAGCCCTGAAAGACTAAAACTTTGGTTAAGTCCCAGGTTAGGTATCTGTGAACAGTCGGAGGACGAATATTGGTCGCCTCATGGAGAAACCGACATATATGTGGAAGATGAGAGATGGGCTCACCTGTCAATAGAGTCAAGACTGTAGAGAGGGCCGCCACCTGACGCCTTAATGTGTTTGGCGAAAGACCTTTGGTGAGGCCCTGTTGGAGAAAGTCTAACACATTAGCCAGAGAGGCAGACAAGGGAAGAATGTCAGAAGAACACCACCACTTGGTAAACACTGTCCAGGTTGCGTCATATATTCGAGTCGTGGAGGGGCGGCACGAGGCTTGAATGGTTTGAATGACACTGTCCGACAGCCCATCCACTCTCAGTGCCTGCCGCTCAACCTCCACACGGTTAGTTGTAACCAATGTGGGTCTAGATACTGGATCGAGCCTTGTGAGAGGGACAGTCTGTGTAGTGGAATGTGCCATGGAGGTGTTACAGATGTCATTAAGTCGCCGAACCATGGCTGGCGGCCCAATGTGGTGCCAGGAGGAGAATTTCTGCCTCCTCGTCTAGCATTTTCCATACCACCCTCTGTATTAGTGGCAGAGGAGAGAACGCATACAGAAGCCCAGGGGCCACAGGCACCGCAAAGTGTCCACCTCCTCCACTCCTGGGGACGCATACCTTGTGAAGTACCATGGGAGAAGGGCGTTTTCCCTCGAGGCGAAGAGGTTGAGTACCGGTCTTCCATATCTGCGGGATATCTCCTGGAAGAGGCTGTGTGAGATGCTCCACTCGCCCTTGGTCGACTTGAGTGCGATTTAGCCAGTCGGCCTGAACGTCGTCGATGCCTGAGATGTGGATCGCCCTGAGGGAGAGAAGATGGGCTTCTGCCCAAAGCCCCAACAGCCACGCCTCTCTTATTAGCGGTTCGGACCTGGTGCCCCCTTGCCAATTTACGTGCGCCTTCGCGGTGATGTTGTCCATGAGGATTAAGATATGGTTTGGAACCTCCGAAGGGCTACATGAATGGCCCGCAGTTCCAGCCAATTGATGGTGTTGGCAAGATCATCCCGGTACTGGCAATGATTTCCCCTTTATTCGAATCGAAGGAACTGCTTGTTTTCACGGAGGATGGGAATATGAAGATATGCCTCCGTGAAGTCCCGAGGAGAGGAAGTCACCCTTGCGGACGCTCTTCAGGATGGACTGCAGGGAGTGCATTTTGAACCGTCAATAAAGGACATATCGGTTCAAGATTTTCAGATCCAGAATTGGTGTCTATCCCCCCAAGGCCTTTGGAACCACAAACAGCCGGGAGTAAAATCCCAGATGTTCCTGGCCCTTGGGAAAAGCTTGGATGACCCTGATCTGAAGAAGATGGTAAATGGCCTGTTCCACCAACTGTCTCTTGAGACTGTCCCGAGACACTGGGCATGGGACGAAATGCCTCGGGAATGGAGAGAAACTCCAGGGTCAGACCCCATTTGATGGTCTGCAAGACCCAAGCATCTGTTGTTATGTCCTTCCATCAGTCTGCAAACACCATCAGTTGGCCCCCTATTGGAAGATCCTCCAGAGAGTTACTTCTGATGTCTGTAGGATCGATTGAAGCCCCCTCTAAAGGATTTCCTAGGAGGATGTCGTTGGAAGGTCCTATTGGACCTATCCTGCTGTTGGTTGGACCTCTGCCTAGAGAGTGACTGACGCTGTGGACGCGAGTTGGAGAAAGCCCCGTCCTGCCCTCGAAAGGACTGGCGTCTATAGAAGGTAGAGGAATTTGTATTGTCCGCCTTGCGGAAAGTCAATTGGAGGACCTCACGCTTGTCCTTTGACTTCACTAATAAGGGTTCCAAAGGGCCCCCAGATTACCCCCCGAAAAGGAAGATGAAGCCAGACGCCACTTGTGTCTGGCATCGGCTTGACAATTTTTTAGCCACAGTAATCATCTACAGGTGACTGGAGAAGCAATGGCTTTTGAGGCAAAGCGAGCTGCGTTAAGCACGGCATCTGCAGAAAACTCGAGAGCTGCTTTTAATTTGTTTAAATCCCTGTGGGCCCTACTGTCTTTATTTGGAATCCTGCTCTGAAGTTGCTTTAGCCAAAGGAGAGCAGATCTGCTAAAAATGAGGAAGAAGTGGAAGCCCTAATAGCCCAGGCAGAGGCGTTTGTTCTAAACGCTTGTCTTCAGGTTTAAGCGAATCCTCAGAAACACTTGCAGCTGCATTAGGAGAGGCTAGAGCTACCACAGGCACATCAATGGCTGAAGGTCTAGAGCCTTAACTACATTATACAGGCGCTTATCAAGAGAATTAGGAAGAGGACTGGTGCCAGGAGAGGCCCATTGCCTTTGCACCATGTTCATAAAACTCCTAGGAGAAGGAACCAGCTCATTCTCAATGGTAGTTTCTAGGAAAAGAGGATTCTCAGAATCCCCAATGTCAGAGGCTGCAGGCTTAGGATCCGGGATAGGCTTAAAACCAGAAATTTTCTTTGCCTTAAACAGCAAGGACCGGAAAAGAGCCGGTTTGAAAAACCCCACAAAGGCTGATTGGTCAGGGGCCAGATCCTCGTCCTCAGAGAGGTCAGAATCTCTGGGGGGCTGCTCATCCTCATCCCCTACTATGGGAGACCTCGAAGTCGAAGGATCAGCAGTATTCTAACTAGAAGAGTATTTCTTTTTACTCTTGGATTTAGACCCCTCCGATTTAGATCTGTGGCCAGAGGATCTCTTACGCTTGAGGCCCACAGCTATCCCCTTTTCAATGGCTGAAGAGATAATGGCAGCTACATCAGGGGTAATAGCAGGGGTAGTAGCAGGGGTTGGTTCAAACCCCAAAAATCCTGAGGAAGAGGAAGCCTGATCTGCCACCGGAGAAGGGCCTGCATCCTCTAAGGAGTCATCCCCACTTTGAGGAGAATCAAAAACCCCTATAGCATCACCTATCTGAGAAGGAGAACCAGGTTCAGAAAGGGAATCCTCTGAATCAGAAGAAAGACCCACAAGAGGAGGGCTACCAGGAGAGACAGGGATCACCTGGAAAGGGTGAGGGCTCTCTCTGCCATCTTGTGTGTGCTTGCTGGGAGCTGTCTTGTGCGATGAGGACTTGAGCTGCCCCTTTTTTTCTTTTTTTGCTGTCCTAGGAGCCTTTGCAGGGAGCTTCTCAGCTGCTATCCTTTTTCTAGAAGTCTGAGCTGATGAAGAGCCAGCAGTAGGGCTCTCTGGTGGAAAGGGCTTGGGAGAGATTACTGCCCCATCTCCTATGCTGGAAGCCATCATTAGAAGTCAAGCAGAAACAGTCACCCTCAAAGTAAATGCTGTAAAAGAGCCCTGTTACCGACCGTTGGCTTCAAAATGGCGCTCGCTGCTCTTTGCGCCAAAATCAACTGTCACACACTCTCTGCTGGCTTGAAATGGTGCCTGCTGCAATCTCTGAGGGAAACAGCGATCTTCCTGAGAGCTTTGCAATCCCAGCATCGTGTTCCTGACAACAACCGCAGGGTTACCACCCTTGGGCTTGTCACCGGGGCAACCTCCAGCAATCCAATCGAAAGATAAACATCGGAGCCACTCAGCTGCCTAATACATGCCTCTGACAATCACTGACAGGAAAAAAAGCCTCCGTCGCTTTAAAATGGCTGTCCCAGCCACATGGCTAGCTCCACGGCAAGGGACAAAGCCCCTTGCTTAATATAAGCACTCCCTCCGCCTGCAGGATCTTAAGAATGGCAGGGGTTGAAATATGAAAGTTTTAGAAATAGCCAATTAGTAAGAAAGAACAATATAACCAGAGAAATACAACTACATGTCCAGCCCAGAACTGGCTGAGTCTAAAATGCTGGGGAAGAGCAGCAAGGAGGAAGCCTTTTTAATCTGTAGACTCAGCCCTATTGGTTACTGGACAGAGTGACCCCTACGTGACTGCTGTCTCCACCAATTGTGGAGAATGTAAAGTTTTTTTGATCAAAGTTAAAACTTTGTCACTATAAAACTATAGTGATACCTCAGTACTCAACTGTTTTGAAATTCATTGAATTTGGTACTTAATGCATTTTGACAAGAAAATTTTGTCTCAGCACTTGTTGTTTGTTTGATTCTTGATACACAAACTAGAACTTGTCAGTGTCAGATTTTCCCCCCTCATCAATATGGGTAAAGTGGGCTAAATGCAAAATAGACTAATCAGTTCTCAGAATGATATTGAGATAGTCTGGTCATACAAGCAATGAATGAAGCTCAAATTGCAAAACAAACAAAAGGTCACACTTGATTCTTCACTTAGCCATCATTCAAAGTTATAACCTATCTGAAAAAAGGGACTTATGACCTGGATCCATAGTTATGATGGTTGCAACCCAACCCTATGGTCAATTGGCAACATAGCAGCATACAGCATTATTTGGAGCATCCTGCAAATTAGGTCATGTGATCTCATTTTATGATAGTTTTGTTAAAAACCCCATAGTTATTTCCAGTTTTCATCAAAATTGCACCCAGAGCAAACTTATTTCCAAATATGAATAAAATTAGTTTTACAGTTAAGAAGCATAGCAAGGAGAGCTCTGTGGGGCTTCAGATTTCATTTGTCTTTCTGGAAATGCAGGAACATAGTTTTGTGATTTAAAGCATTCTGTTTAAGCAGCAAAATGTGCATCTGATTTAAAGAGTTGCAGACAAATGCTACATTGGTGTTCTGCGTACTCCAAACCATCTTTCTGAAATGGATCTAAATTCATTTGATCTAAGAAGAAAATATGAACATCTTAATTTATTTCCAAAAATACATTCTTTAAAAATTAGTTTAATTATAACGTACTTAAATCTTAAATGTTAATTCAAATTTTAAAATAACTATTAATTTGCAGACGTACCTCCCCGTGGTTGAAAAAGTAGCATACCACTGTAAGTAATCCTCCAAATCTGTTCCCACTGTGAAGGGAGAGAAAGGGGGGGGGGAGTAATAAAATTTTCTTTTTCAGACAAGCTTAAGTGACAAAATAATAATAATTTCATTTTATGAATAATCTGCTTCAAAATTTTAGATAAGTAAAAGAGCTAAGTGATTCCATGATCCTCCCTCCCGACAGTGCTTGGAGGCTGTTAAGGGCTGGATGGTGAGCAACCGGCTGAAACTGATCTTAAGCAGAGCAGAATAGCTCTGAGTTTGTGACTTCTGGATCAATGGAGAATTGCCACCTTTGGTTTTGGATGGGGTGGCATTACCCCAAACAGATCCAGTCATAATCTGGGCATTCTCCTGGACTCAAAACTTCTGCTTAAGGAACAGGTTATGGTCAGGACAGGACAACCTCTGTGCAACTATGGGTTGAATGCCAATTATGCCCTTTCTTGGACCAACAATCCCTGCTCAGCCATTCACGTTCTAGTCATCTCCTGGCTTGACTATTGCAACACACTCTCTACTTGAGGCTGCCCTTGAAAAACATCCAGAAGTTCCCATTGGTTCAAAATGCAGCAGTCAAATGGTTTTATGCAGACCCAGGAAGGCACCTCTCCTGCAATGGCTGCATTAACTGCTGATTTGCTTCCAGTGCAATTCAAAGTGCTGGTTGTCACCTTTCAAGTCCTTTATGGCTCGGGATCAGGTTATTTGTTCCCAGTTACAGCCACCTGAGGCACTAGACAAGGAGGCATGGATTGTTGAGATTCCTATTTCCTAAGGAGATATATCTGGTAGCACCCAGAAGAAAGGCCTTTTTTGTCATAGCTCCCTCCCTTTGGAACATCATTCCTGTAGAGATTAGACTGGCCTTCATTTTGAGACAGTTTCACAAGGCCCTGAAGACTGGTTCTATCAACAGAATCCACAGTGGAATGGAGCCCATCCAGTGGCTCATTTAATTGCCTGTTGTTACCAGTGAGTAGGGGGTTATTGTTTTTATCCTTTTATATTGGGTGTTTATTGTTTGTAAGCTGCCCAGAGTCACTGACAGTTCATGGGTGGCCAAATAAATCCAACGAACAAATAAACAAATATTCATAATATACAACTAATCATATTATGAAGTTAAAAAAGATGTTTTAGGAAAAACAGGTGCAGCTTTCAGTACCTTCTTTAAGAAGATGCATTTTTTCCTGGATTAAAAATAGTCTTGTGCTCCCAGGGAAAGACATGCTTGAGTTATGGAGGTATTCGATAGATTTGATTCACTGTTACTGCCTCCTAATTCAAACATGTATTTTCCTGGCTACCATGTGAACTCATGAAAAGCATTATTACAGGTAGAAGAAATATTGAAACAACTGAAAATTCTATAGCTTGTAAATTACAGGTACACAGGGTCCTCCATTTACAACAATTAAGAACAAAATTTCTAGTGTAATCAGACCTGAATTTATGGCAGCTGTTAGGCAAATCATGCAGTAGCATTTGCATTTCTCCCTGCCCAACCAGAAATCCTGCCAGGTAGTTGCCACCCCAAGCACCACTGTATTTGCACTTTATCTTCCTAGCCACCTGCACATCCCTCTTTACATGTCTGACAGCCTGCTTTCAAATCATCTGGGACATAAATTACTGCTGGCTTCCCCACTGATTTTTGTTGTTGGAAGCCAGCAGAAAGTTGTGATGAGGTCCTTGCTTAGCAACCTGTGAATCTCATTTAACAATGTAAATGAAGACAGCAAGTATTGTTGTTGCTAAGTGAGGTGGTCACATAACATTATGATTTATAACTGCATCACTTAGTGATAGATAATCTAGTCCCAATTAAAATAATTAACTAAGATCTAGCTGTACTTTTACATGTGAATAGAACAGGAATACTCTGCAAAGTAGCTTATAAAACTCTAATAACTTTTACAAATCTGGATCACTAATTTATAAAGTAGAACTAAGAGAAATGAAGGAAAGTTTCAATCACTGTATAGCATGTGTTAATTTTTTGATTATCCACAACAATATTTTCTGTGGAATACATTTATTTCTGCATATTGCATTAAATAAATTTATTTTTAATGCATGATTTAAAAAATTCAATCTTTATTTAAAGAAAGAGGTTTTTTTCTTACATATATAATGGTGAGGCCTGAGTCACATGCTGAATCTAAATGCAGGAAGATTCATGATCGTCAAAAAGAAAAACTTTTTACACAGTACAGAATTTGCTACAAGCATCTGTTGGCCACTATATGAGAGAGAATACTAAAAAATGGACTTATTTAGCAAGGCTTTCTTATATTATTAAACTAAACTGAGAATAAAAACTAGCACTCTTTATTTCTCATTATTTCATGCACTCCGACAATGTGTTTTGATATCATTCTACATTTTGAAGTAATAGTACATGCTGCCTCATCCTACAATAGCATCTAAAAGCTGTAAGAGATCTGATATGATAACTCTGAGAGAATAGAAGTAAATGGTGATACAGTTCCCAATGTACAGATCTTTCTTTCTTTCTTTCTCTTCTTTCTCTTTCTTTCTTTCTTTCTTTCTTTCTTCATTATCTATCTATCTATCTATCTATCTATCTATCTATCTATCTATCATCTATCTATCTATCTATCTATCTATCTATCTATCTATCTATCATCTATCTATCTATCTATCTATCATCTATCTATCTCTGTCAATTTTTAATATTATCCATCACAGTTGCATGACTCTGGGCAGTTTACAAATAAAATTATAAAATCATAGGTAAAAAAATTAACAAAATTAAAACGGTTAAAAAGAAAAATTGCAGAATTAAAAGGCAGTGGGAATGCCTTTAACCCATCAATCAACCCAAGAGTTGGATGACATTACGAAAAACAGTATACAATGGGCATTTAGAATCAACAAATTATTTTTAAAGAAAAGGATAGATATTTGGATTTTCTTTCTATAGTATTAAATTTTAGTGCAACCATTGAATGAAAGTCTTTATTATGGCTAGATATTAGAATCATGACCTACAATTCAGAAGCAAAACAATGAATTTATGACTCTAAAAACATAAACACTTTTCATTGTTAATGCTCTTTGATAAAACATGTCCTCTCAGAAATTTTATCTTGACTACCCCTGACTGTAGACATACCGTATTTTTCGGTGTATAAAACATACCCCCACCCCCCAAAGAGGCTGAAAATTTGGGTGCTTCTTATACTTTGATTGTAGCTTTTTGGAAGCTTTTTTCAGCCCTAATGAGGTGCTAACAAGTGAAGCAATTGCTTCACTCCTTAGCACCTCATTAAGGCTGAAAAAAAACTTCCAATATTTTTAGTGCAGCATACTGCTTTTCCTGGTTCATTCCAGCTGGGTGAAGCCAAGGACGAAAGATTTGAAGACTGCCTTAAGAAGTGCTTCTTTTGTCCTTTTTGTTTCAATTTTTGGGAGATAATTCTCTCAAGGGCGAGGCAGAGAGTTTCTGTGACTATGTGATTTCTATTCTTTTGGGGATAATCCCTTTAAGAGCAAGGCAGGGATTTTTCCTATGGGCTATCTGAGATTTCTCAATGGTTTCCTTTAGGGCAAATGCTGGGCTGGTTTGTTGATTCAGCTTTGTTACATTTTTACTAGGTGTTAAATGCTTTGGCTGAATGCCCAGACATCTAGTTAAGCTTATTAAGTTTCCCGGATGCCTGGGGAAAGAAAAAAAACTGGCAAAAAGTGTCATTTTATTATACTATTTTGTTTGCTTGCTTTTCTGATATGGGGGAAAAAATGAATGCCTAGTAGGCAGAATTTTTTCCCCTACTTTCCTCCCCCAAAACTAAAGTGAATCTTATACTGCATTGTGTCTTATACTCCGAAAAATATGTTATATAAACTCTATCATAACATAAATATCGAACTACCAGTTATTTACCCTGTTTTCCCAACCCCTGAAATAAGCGCTTGGCCTTATTTTTGGGGAGGTCTTATTATTTTTCAGGTGCAGGAGGCGGCGAGTGTGGTCACCTCATGACTGCTGCTGTGTTGCAATATTTTCGGGAAGGGCTTATTTTCAGAGGAGAGCTTATTTTAGCGCATGCACTCAAAAGCTCGATTGGGCTTATTATCCGGGGAGGCCTTGTTTTCAGGGAAACAGGGTAGCACATTTCAAAATACATAGAAAATACAATTGCCTATAAAATATAAACCATATTCTGTTAAAGTTTTAAAGAAATAAAACTACATATACCACTTGATTTACAATTGTGAGCCAGAATTATAGTTGTAAGTTGTTACGATTGTAACTTAAGGAATCATGTGTCTGGATCTGAATTTTTAACATTTTTGTTGAGATTGTTAAGAAAACATGGTGGTCAATAAGTGAATGCAGTGGTCACTAAAAGAATAACCTTTTCCCACTAAGCGCTTTTTGTTGGAAAACAAAAGTAAAAGCCAGAAACTAGCAAAACAGTGGCAAAATCAGTCATAAGACTTTGGAACGTTGCAAATGACCATAAAACTGAGCTGGAACAAATTGCTTTAAATTTGAAACAATTATTTGAATTTCATGTGCTTTAAGCTAAAAACATTTTGAACTGCCTGTTATTCCCTTCTGAAGAATACTTCTGCATGCAGAAATATTTCTACATCAGAAGTGTTCCAGTACAGGGAGCTTTTATTTTCTCCTAACTGCTCCCCTGCTCTTTGGAATGCTAGAATGCTTACTTATTGTTTTAGACACATCAAAAGCAATATGACAGCATCTCATCGCAGATTATTCTTTTTAAATCTGTTTGAATCCAAATTCCCTGGTCTTGGAGGGTGGAGGGGAGGTGTAAGGAAAGCAATTTATGTAGGCAATCTCTGCTATGCCTAACATTTTTCTGCTGCTGGTGCAATCACATTGCTTTTGAATACTTATAGAGTGCTTATTTTCTTGCAATCCCTCTCTCCAATCTCCCTATTCTGGAAAGTGGGAAAGAAAAAGAAAACCACAGTTTAGGCGCAGGACAATACATACTGATTGTATTGATTATAATGGCGATCAGATAATAGAGAGATGCTGAGAAGGTTGTCAATGGGTAAAAATAGAACAGAAAGTTATTTTTAACATGACAAAGAAGATCTTCTTGGTATAGAGCCACTCTAGGCAGTACTAAGCCACCTTTCGAAATCTCAACTGCCATATTCTGCCCCAGTTGCATGGTACAAAGCTACAGAATCTCAGGAAACCTCAGCAGTATGGTGCCACGCTACTGTATTCTAGGAAGTTGGCAACACTGCAGGAAAAAAAAGAAATATATGCCACCTATGTGTGATGAGAAAAAACAAATCTCACTACATCAGCAGAAGTGCACTCCGATTATTGTACAGCCCTAACTCCACAACCACAATCTCCTATGTAACAGCCAACTTTAACAAGACAAAATTATGCCTTTATGGGTGGGAGGAGCAAAGATTGTGGGCATATAACTGAAGACAGAAAAATATAGCTGAATGAAGGTATTACAATAAGAGTGTCAAGGGCTAGAGTACAAATTCATCCGCCTAGTTTTCTTATTCATTTTTCTGAATGGCTCTAGATCCGTAATGGCGAACCTATGGCATGAATGCCAGAGGTGGCATACAGAGCCCTCTTTATGGGCACGTGCACCATCGCCAGCAGCTCTTTGTGTTTCTGGCACCGACTAGCTGGTCTTTGTGGGTATCGGAGCACCGGAAAATGAGAAAATTTTAGAAATGTCCAAAAACCAGGCTGCTTTTCAGCCCTTTTCCAGGCTATTTTCTGGACTGTTTTTGGCCCAAAAAACTGGCCTGAAAACAGCCTGGAAATTGGCCTGAAAATGACTAACAAAACAGACATGCGCGTGCCGGGCAGCTGGTCTTCGGGTTTCCGGTGTGTGCGCATGCACACACATTTCAGTTTGGGTACTTGGTCCCAAAAAGGTTCACCATCATTGCTCTAGATCAGTGATGGCGAACCTTTTTTGGCTCGCGTGCCACAAGTGGGGGGAGCGCAGGGGGGTTGAGTGCGGGTGTGCCGCACCCATAATGCAACGTGCGACCCCCCCCATTTTTACATGTTTTTTTTTGCCCTCCCCAGGCTCCAGGGGCTTTATAGGAGCCTGGGGAGGGCGAAATGAGCCTCCCCGGACCCCCCGGAGGCCCTCTGGAGGCTTCAGGGACTGTCCAAAGGCTTCCCTGAAGCCTTCGGAGTGCTTAAAACCACCCTCCGAGCAACCTGGAAGTCACTTCCGGTTTGCTCGGAGGGTGGTTTTAAGCACTCCGAAGGCTTCAGGGAAGCCTCTGGACAGTCCCTGAAGCCTCCGGGGGGGGCGGGGGAGGCTCTTTTCACCCTCCCCAGGCTCCTATAAAGCCTCTGGAGCCTGGGGAAGGCGGAAAATAGCTTTTAAAAAGGTGAACTCAGCTGGCCAGCATTTGCGTGCGCGCTGGCCAGCTGACAGGGCAGCGCCTTGCGTGCCCTGACAAATGGCTCCGCGTGCCACTTGTGGCACGCGTGCCATAGGTTCGCCATCACGGCTCTAGATCATATCTTTCATTAGACTGGAATTGGTATTATACATTTTCTTTTCACTATAATCATTGGAAGAAAAAAGACAAGTATCTACTCTTAAAATGTTAAAAACAAGCATTGTATCATAGTCTATCAGCTGGAAATTCCATCGATGAATCAATATATCTGTGAAAATATATTCCCATGCCCCATAATTCTATAACATCAAACTGTCCCACACAAATTAAATTTAAGAATTGTGTATACGTCTCATAAATTGTGGCATTCTGAAGTAATGTAAAGTGTGTACAAATTTTCACATTTAGTGCATATTTAACAAAATGCAGAATAATTACAATTATCCACTTAGCAAACAAACCTTTTTTATGTTATCTTACCTTAGATATGTGCCATATAGGAAGAAAACTGACACCATCAATCCATTTAGAAGAAATATCATAGCCACATAAAAAGAAGCAGGGTCTCCTAATCCTATCAAATAGCAATTCACATTGAAATAAAATACTTCATGTTTTGATTTTTAAATTAAGTTCCACTGTGCAAAAATTCTGCATATATTAATATATTGTTATATAACTAAATTCTCTTTAAGGTTGCATTATTTAACTTATCTATTTAGTAGGTTTCAAAGGCAACTTCACAAAACTTAATAAAGATATGACTGAAGTGAAAAAGTTGCATTATTCCATGCACAAAACATGTACAGCTTGTCAGCTCCACCAAATGTGGGTGCGTTATGATCTGATTACAGCAAAACCTGGAGCCTCTTGCTTTTTTAATATTTTGGCCAGATCAGAGGTGGGTTTCTACCGGTTTGGACCAGTTCAGACAAATAGGTAGCAACTTGGCCGCTCATGCTCCCGAACTGGTTCTATGGGTGGCGCCATAGGCACCACCATCTTGTTTTTGCTTCTGCGCATGTGCAGAAACATTTTTATAGTACTGCACATGCGGACATAGTGTTAATCAAATGCCCACAGAGCAGCCCTGAGCAAACCAGCAGTAGCAGCAGCCAGAACCTACCCTGGGCCTGATGAATTGTAGACTGGACTTGTTGGACAGAAGACTATTTTTCCTTGTCTCTTTCTTTTCATCTCTACTATGTCCCATGTACCCAACCATCACTGATTATTCCAGTTCTTTTCTTATCCTTTCTTTTGCTTTTGTCATGTTTAAATCCCATTCATACTTTATTCCAACTATGTTAGTGCCTTTCTTTTCTTCTTTTTTTGCTGCCGATGCACTTCTCCCAGCATTTCTCTATCTTGGAGCAGCTTGCTCATTTATGAAAGTATTCAACGTTAATTACAGGTAATCCTTAACCTATGACCACAATTGAGACCAGAATTTCAGTTGCTAAGCAAGACAGTTATTAAGTGGTCTTGGGGTGCTGCAACAGTCATAAATAAAAGCTGATCTCCAAATTTCCAAATTTGACCTTGGGAATGTTGTAACACCTCTATGTCATAAGGAAGATTGTAAATTATTTTTTTCAATGCCACTATAACTTCAAATGATCATTAAATGAATGGCTGTAAGTCAAGGACTATGGGTAATTCTATATAATGACAGAAAATAGGGGGAAACAAATGTATATCTCCTTAGAGGAAGATGATATTTGAAAAGCTTCATTATGCCACTTTAATTGGAATATGAGGGATTAGCTAGTTAGTAAAATAGATTTGTCTATATAAAATATAAATAAGAAAACACTGAGAACACTGAAAATGTATTTGGTTAGTTCAGCACCTCATCAAAAAGTGAAGAAAATTTGAAGAGATAATTTAAAAAAATCTATGGACTAGAGCTGGCACAAAAGAGATGTACTAAAAAGTTTCTAAGTGAAGGATGACTTTCCAGGAACTTACAGAAAGACCAAACAACCACTTTTGCTTATGGGATAAGTAAAGATTTAGTCAGGAAACTGCATTACATTATTGATTTTTTTTGTGTGTGTATTATTACTTAACCTTTTCTGATTATTGTTCTCTTTCTGTATAATCCTAGATTTATTTCATTTCAGGTTATGTCCACAATTTTTTTTCTTTATTAACTTTTTGTGATTGACAATAATTTGGAAGCCATCTCAAGTTCATTCTTAGGAGACCAGCACCATCTTGTGGTCTGCCAGGAACATTATAACTACTTTTGCAAGCTCAAGTAAAATATGTATGTGCTTTATTAGAGGATGGGAGATCGGATGAGATACTCATTGGAAGACACATGATCACAGTGGTAACTACCAGAAAATGTGGTCAAGTTGTGAATATACTTGACAGTGTTTGGGATAAGAGTTTTAATACCTCTAGCTGTATACCTTATGGGTTTCAGCAGAATGCTAAACCAGCTTTCATCTCTAAGGAGAAAGAACACGCTTGAGGATCTGAAATCCTTCATGAATTTAGACTGCACTATTTCTAGAAAGGAATAATTGCAGTATCATCCTCCCAGAGCTCTATTTCAAAATGCAGCTATAACATAATTTTCAATAATAACAATGATAATTCAGCTTCTTAAAGATGGCCTAGATCATATTAAAATAACTGCAGCCCAGTGGAGTGTTCCTACCGGTTTGAACCAGTTCAACTGAACCGGCATGCCATACCCCTGAACCAGTTCCCCGGTCGGCGCCATTGGTGCCGCCATCTTGTTTTTCAGTTCTGCGCATGTGCAGAACAATTTTATTTGCACTACGCATGCGCGCGCAGCAAGCATGCCCACGAGTGAATCAGCAGTAGTGCCCACCGGAACCCACCCCTGCTACAGCCCTATCCATAATGTCAATATTGCATTTTCTATTTGCGCTCTCTTCCTCCTGAGGCAGGGAATACATCTTCCAGATATCTAAACTCATTACTTTTGTCACTAAAAATATTATGTAGCCTATAAACAAAAAGAGCTGTGGGTTAGTTATTTATTTTTGGTCAGTTTATTTTTTGCACTCTCATTTCTTAACATAATTATATCTACAGGTACTCATTGAGACAATTGGGATGGAATTTCAGTTGCTAAATAATCTGGCCAGTAAGCGATATAACTACAATTTTTACCATAGTTTTTAAGGAAATGACCATGGCCATTAAGGAAATCATCATGGTTATTAAATGACCAACCAACTGGAAAGGTTGCAAATCATGATGTGATCAAAAGGCACTGCAACAATTTTAAGTACAAGACAGTCGTCAAGCACCTAAATTGCAATCAAATAAAGAAGAACTTGGATTTCAATGCCATATCCATCATTTTGTAGAATTTCATCTCCTGGATGCTGCTGGATATAATCTACTAATGTCAATTTAAAGGCAGCCTCTTTCGAGCTGAATTCATGCTGATTTAATGGATATATACATTATTCTTGACAACATGGAAGTAGTTTGCTATTGCTGCTTTCTGATTTTTTCCCTTAATTTTCTGATCTAGTCCTCAACTGTGAGTTTTCTTGATTATGTCCCATAAAAGTACTCTACATTTTCTAATATAGCCATTCATAATTTGTATTGCAATGAAAGATTATGTAGCACCAAGACATTGTAATAAACAAAATTAATGTTGAATGACTTGTATTTTGCTTCCATTTGATTTTATTTAAATTTGGAATACTAAACTTTTAAAAAATAAAAGGTCAAATAGGAAACAGGCTAGGTATTCCTCATAGGGCTGCGTATTAGTGTGATGCTGCTTGGACTCAAATCTATTTATACATGTGTTTTTATAATTTCAGGTTTCTAAATTATTTACATACCTATATATGCCAATTTCTTTATTTCCTTTTAACAAGCTAATATTAAGTATTATCCTTTCTGAAAATAAGATTTCTATTTTAACACTTCTGCAATATGCACAAATTAGTCAAATGTTAATTGATTAACTAAATATTTAATTAGACCATGGATAACCACAAATTCTAATTCTTAATACCTTTTCAAAAAGGAATTTTTATATTATTTCACACTCCATTTTGTGCAATGTTCACAATGAATAAATAAGGAACACTTGCCTTCACAGCTTTCAACAGGACTCAGACCTTCCCCTCTATTCACAGTCCAACACTTTTGTGTCTGAATGCCAAAAAAATTCATTGCTCCTGTATATATGCGGTACCAGCTGGCTAACACAACCTGTGCAGAAAATAGGATTATAATTTCAAAAGAACATTGTTTACCTCAGCAGTTAATATATTTTTTTCTATGGCTATTCTTCAGTATCTGAATATTTTAATATTCCTTTTCTTCCTTCCTGAAACTTCATTTTAAGTTTTAGTGTATTTTTTATAAAATGGTAACTGACATTATACAAGCATCCTGTTAAAAACATAAAGACACATTTGCAAACTTTCAAGTTGTTTAACAATAAACTAGATAGCACACTAAATATTCTGAAGACAATAAAGCAATTCTTCTGGAATTTACACCAACTGAAATTTTACTAATAGGTATTTTTCACAGAAATGTTTTCTTCTCTGTGGATTCATCATGTGAAGCCAAGATCTTATGTTTATAATGCAGATATTCATAGACTTGTGACCAAAAAAAATTGATCAAATTAAGATTTTTAAGATAATAATTTATGTTGCTAAGCAAGGCAATTGTTAGTAAGTTACATGCAATTTTATAATTCTTTTTGGCCATGGCTGACAAGTGAATCATGCTGTTATTAAGAAAGCACATGGCAATAACATGACTTTGCAATCATCATAAATATATGCTAGTTGCTAAGAGCCCGAATTTTGATCACATATCCCTTTGGGGAATTGCCATAGTCAGGTTTCCCCCCCCACCCCAATGCCATCGTAACTTCTAAGTCACTAAACAAATGGATATAAGTTGAGGATTACCTGTATATTCACTTCCTATTTAGAAGTCTCTGATACTAACAAAAGATACTGCATTTTTAAAACTACATGTAATTCTGTGTTGAAATTTATTACTAATATTATTATGGTTAATCTTCAATTCAATTCAGTCTGCTAAAAATTTAATAGCTAAATATCATTTTTGGGGTGCAGAGCATAGTGCATTGTCATTAGTTTTCTTGTCTTTTGATTCAAGTTATCAAGTTCTAGCTGAATCCAATCAATTCTTGCAGCTGAGTATCCTATTACAGGTACTGCCAAGGTATTATTGTTTTATGATATTTCATATCATTTAGGAAATATCATTCAGCTTTGATCTCAAGATTTTCTGGACACACTTTATGTATTTTGTCAGAAGCATGTCAGAAGCTTCCTAAGTACTTGTATCCTGTAATAAAAGTATTACTGCTTTTATCAATTCTTCATTATCAAGATTAAATCCATCATCTTCAACAATTTTTCATGGCTTAACAGCAATTGTTGCACATTTGTCAAGGTGGTTTTTTGCAATGTCAGAATATTCAAGTGTAATAAATTCAAAATGTCCATGTATGTAGGCATCCCTTTGGATATTATTCCAATGGCTCCTATTACAATTGGTACAACCATTGATTTCTTCCTCCATAATCGCTCAACTTCAATTTACAAATCATGATATTTTGTTATTTTTTCTAGATGTTTCTCTTCAATTCGTGCATCACTTAGTATTGCAGTAACCAGACTTTTTTCTTTTCCACAATAGTGATGTAAAGTGTTTGTGGGCCAAGGGAGTGTCTGTTTGGATCCGGAAGACCTACAAGATATTGACCTGTTCATTTTCAAGAACTGTAAATTTGGTGTTCCCAGTAATTTTTGCTGCATTTGAACCCAAACTTCTGGCAAAGCTTCCAATGTGCGATTTTGGCAACTCAATCAAGACGTTTGCTGCAGCCACTGATAAGGTAATTCACTGTTTCATTTTTCTCATTGCATTATCATTATTGTTGTTGTCATTGTTGTTATTAAAAATGTGGCTTACCTCTGGATAGAGATTAAATCTTTTCAGTGTGTTTATTACAAGAGGATATTCAGTTAGATTATCATTCATAATCATCCAAACTCCACTGTAAAATGATGGTGCTTCAACTATAATCTTGAAGTAGGAATAATAGAGACCCTAAAGTGAATATATTTAAAAACAATATTTAAATGTTTAATATCTAAATATATAATTTGCTTCATATTTATACATTTGAATTTAAATAATCTGCTATAGCAATAAATACAATAATATCTGTTGAAGTAATTTTACTATTTCTAGATCAGAAGTGGAATAAAACAAGATTAAAACAAATATTGCAAGTTATCTGTAACATATCAACACTTGCTTAATATGTTGAACTAGATCTGGCAAAATCCAAGTTCAAGTCTATACTACGTCACTGACATCAGTCATCAGGTATTGCTATAGAAAATATATATAGGAGCAAGCAAGTTTAGCTTAATGGTTAAGGCAACAGGAGACTGTGCATACTAGTCCATTCTTAGGTATTAAAGTCAGTTGGGGGACTTGACGTTATTGTAGGTAAAATAGGAGGAAGAAGGAGTATTAGATATTTTTACCAACTTATGTTATTTATAAACATAATAAACACGGGATATAAATAGCTAAGAAAAAATGCTACATAAACTGCATAGTACCCGATTTACAAGTTTGTTTGGTGACCATTTGAAGTTACAATAGCGCTGAAAAATGATTTATGACCATTTTTCACACTTATGACCATTGCAGCATCCCCGTGGTCACATGATCAAAGTTCAACCACTTGGCAACTGATTCATATTTATGATGGTTGCAGTGTCCCAGGGTCATATGAACAGTTTTTGTGATCTTCTGATAAGCAGAATGAATTGGGAAGCCAGGTTCACTTAACAAATTGTTACTAACTTAACAACATAGTAATTCACTTAACTATAGCAAGAAAGATCATAAAGTGGGGCTAAATTCAACTGTGTCATTTAGCAATAGAAAATTAGAGCTCAATCATGATCATAAGTTAAGGACTACCTATATTTGAGATCATGCAAGAAAGATGGGATATGAATCTAAATAATCAATCAATATATTTCTAACTAGCTTGTATTACTATTATGAGGTTCTAAATTCTTAATTTTTCAAATAGTCCAAATCAATTAACACATAATTAATTAAAAATAACAACTGAATCAACACTTAGCCATTATTAATTTAAATTCCATAAATTTTACTTTAAGCATAACTAAAATATATTTAAAATATATTTTCTATAAAAGAGAAATATCTCTCATAGTAGGAGTCCCCAACCATCCATACAAGTGTGGATGAGTGAGCAAAGGTTCATCTGTCCATGGGTGGAATTTAGGTTGCATGTGAGACTATCCCCTATCCATGGAAAGATTGTCTTTTACGAAACAGTCCCTGGTGTCAGAAAGATTGGAGACCTCTGTCTTATAGCTATATTTTTATGCTATCCAATTATGTATGATTCTTGGAGACTGCCTAAATAAATCCCTGAAGTTTTCTTGGCAAAGTTTTTCAGAAATGGCTTGCTATCGCCTCCTTCCTATGGCAGGGAAAGTGACTGGTCCAGGATCACCAAACTGACTTTGCATCTAAGGCAGTACTAGAATCCTAGTTGGTAGCCTGGTGCCTTAATCACTACATCATATTTATTGAAACAATTTACTTATGTAATTTATAAGCTGTTTGACTTCCAGTGACTCTATAAGGCAAATTAATTTAGTAAAGATATAATTTAAAGAAGCTGCATGTATTTGAAAATTTTCCAGCATCATAAAAGAAACTGTGACAAGTAATCTGTGAAACTGCAAACACCACATAAATATTAAAAAATTAAGAACAAAAAATAAATCATCTAAACAAGTACAATGTCTTCTTGATTCAAGAATACATGGTAGTTTACATTTAAAAATTAAGAAATTAAGAAAGGACATATTATTTGATATCCTTATTGTAGAATTAATATGTCTAAAAGTAATAATATCACTTAAGTTATAAGTTCTAACCATTTCAGTTCGAAATGCCATTTCCCGTTCCAGAGTTGAAAGATGAGAAAAGTGACGATCATTTTCAAAGAGAGTTGTTATGTGATACCTGTTAAAAGTATATATATTTGGTAACAAATCAGGAGAAGGAGCCAGGAATCATTTGAGTAAAGAGATTATTGGATAAAACTTAATTACAAAAATGCAGAATCCTGTCATGGAGTGGTAAAACATTCTACCTTTTCCTAGTGAGTCTACTCACCTTCATTACAATCATTTGCACATATTTTTAAAACTTAGGTGTATTATAATCCTTCATATCAGTGGTGGAATTCAAATAATTTAACAACCGGTTTGCTGCCCTAATGACTGGCTGGGTAGGTGTGGGTGGGTGGTCATGTGACTAGGCGTGGTCAACTTGATGTCATTCACGTCGAGGGGCACTTCGCCTCTCCTGGCCTCTCGTGACCATGGGGATGCTGCAACAGTTGTAAGTGTGAAAAATGGTCGTAAGTCACTTTTTTCAGTGCCATTGTAACTTTGACTGATCACTAAATGAACTGTTGTAAATCAAGGATTACCTATACAAAAATATAAACTTCTTAACTTGCAAAAAGTTGCCCTAAATAACAATCATTAGATTAGAAAGCCTTATTATCATGAGAAAAAAAAACCTAAAACAAAGTGGAAGGAGGATCCACTTACTATAAGTGAGCATGTCACGATGTTAAAAAGTTTGCTAGGCCTGAACTGAATGAATTGACACTCAAGAGTTAAACTAAGAAAGCTTTATTGCGCAGGTCATAAAACAAAATGTTATCTGAAAGTGATTTATTGCGCACGCGTTACACATTCAAAATTCTTTTTCTTCTTTGTTCGGCAGCCAACTTTGGCAGACGGAGCTTTCATTATCAAAATGTAACCATTAGTTATTTTCTGTTTCATTTACTTTTATTATTTTATTATTAAAGTTTGTTTATTAATTAGAATATTTTTAAAGACTTTTATTTTTTCTCAATATCTCAAAAGATATGCGGAAGGGAATCAGCCACGGTCCATTGATCTCAGATATCAGGCGTTTTTTCCCCTGACAACTTGGTAGCAGAGTTGGTTCGATGATACAAGCTGAGATGGCTACAATTTATGGCTGTATTTTCCCTTCATGCTATCTAAAGATAACCGACTAAGGCTAATTAGCCATGTCAAAGAGAAAGAAAAGAAAAAAACACGGACATGGAAAGCGCTCGAAAGAATCCATTCCCTCAGACACAGAGGAGCAAGATTCTTCAGGTGCCGAGCCAGATGTGGGGGAAGGAGTTACAGAAGGCAAGATCCACGGACTGAGGTCAGTAAATCTTCCTCATTATCAAGATACAATTAATGAACGGCAAAAGTCTAAACGGCAACTGCCGGCAGAGAAAAAATCCTCCCACGCAGAAAGCAAAGTTTATGAAATCTCCCCAGATGATGAGCAAGAAATGCAAAGCTATCTATATCGATTAAAGCTGTTTGAAAAATATACTAGGGAGGTGAGAGAGTGCTTTAACGAAATAAAGCGAAGTAGGAGGAGCTCCCCCACTCCCAAATGTCTGAGGACGCCATCTTGTCTTCAAAACAACAGCCTAAGACACACCCCACAGAGTTCATTGGTCAATCAGAACAAAGAGACATGTACACGTCACCGAGGTCACGTGGTCCCTTTGAGTCAACTGAACTTCCGCATACGTATAGAAAGGTGAGGCAGCCAAAAAGTGAAGCTGCACTGCCATCTGCTGGCGGAGAAAAATTATTACAGCAAAAGATGAAGCAATTGGACCAGATTTTTAGAGATCTGTCTATGAGTTTTACAGAAGCCCAAACTTTGCCCCCAAAGGTGAAGTCTTCAACACCCCCTGGTGGCGTTGAATCCTCCCTAGATGGAAAAAGGCAAAGCCAAAGGCGAATTCGAGGAAGCCAATTTGATGTTGCCACGCAAAGGCCAATGATGCAACCCCAGCATCCCCTGGTTCAACAACCAGATTTGCAACCAGAGCAACAAATTGTTCCTCAGCAGGTATTCACAGTCACCCCCTTCCTTGACTGGTGAGTCCAAATTAAAGGAGTCAGGAGAGAATTATAAAGCCTGGGTCAGTGAAATTGCGCTCTTACTTCGAAGAGAAGGCACACATTCCATGATTTTTAATCCTCCTCCTCCACCGTGGACGCCTGCAATAAGAGACCTCGAAAACAGAGCAATCACGACTTTACTCATGTCAATGGAAATTGAGATCCAAGGTATCTTTCCACCTGATGCAACTGCCCAAGAAATATGGGCTATTTTGGAAGATTGCTACAGGCCCGTTTCAATTGAATCCTCATGTTTGCTCATGTCCGAGTTCCATGGTTCGAAGTTGAAACCTGGTGAACGAATTGGTGGACATTTGACCAAACTGAAAAGAATGAGAAGTGAATTGAGACAAAATGGCCATGTAATCGATGATATCCAAATGATTAGCATCATCATTAACTCATTGAATTATGAATGGAAAGATGCTGTTGCAAAGATTAACTACGTGCCTATTGCTCAACGCACAGTTAACCACGTATGCAGACTTTTAGTAGAAGACGAAGCTATCAGGTTAGCTACCCCACATCTGCAACGGCCTCCAGCATCAAAGGCTCCAGCCAGACGTCCCTTCCGAGGAAGAGGCTACGCTCCAAGGATGCCAAAATGCTACACCTGCAACCGTGTGGGACATGACACCCGGGATTGTCCCCAACGAGTTCCAGCTCCCGCCACGTACCAGCCCAAAGGAACAGATTCCAGAGGCAGAGGTACAGGCGGAAGACAAGGTCGTTGTGGTCCAAGGCGTGATTCACAAGCTCCACTTGTGACACTGGCCATAACCAACGTTCCACAACCTGATCCAAACTTCGACAGACGTCTTTTGTGGACTTTAGATAGTGGAGCAGCTGTGCACGTTACCCACAGAAGGGAACTTTTCATAGAGATGGGCGAACCAGAGCCCGAGTATCGAGAACTGTATTCCTTCACCAACCACACTTGCAAGGTCATGGGAAAAGGAACTGTTTACATTGAAGAGCTCGATACACACATCCCTGATGTTTATTACATACCTTCAGCAACCAGTAATTTGCTTAGTCAAAGTCACTTGTCTAGAGATTTAAAGTTCCAGGTTCACCACCTCGAAAAAGCAAGTTACTTAGTTAAAGATGGTGATATTGTTGCTGAAACCATGCTGATTGGTGGTGTTTATTACTTAAAGCCAAAGCCTAAAGGGCAAGTACAGGCAAGTATGCAAACTCCAAAAAGGCACAACGCAAACCCAGAGAGAGTTGTCCCAGAGAGAGAAAGCGTTACTGTGCCAAAGGCTCCTAAAGCCAACAAACAAAGAAAACAGAAACAGATTGCTCAGAGCAAGCCTGAGGGTCCTCATGAAACTGTTAATGTTGAGAATTCACTAACTGGTAAACCTTTGCATTCCAGGTGTATTCACAAGTGGCACAGAAGATTGGGGCATGCCAGTTTCCGTGTTCTTAGAAAGATGCCGGAGTTCGCAAAAGGTTTGGATCTAAAGGGGTGTAAGGTGTTTTTGGATTGTGCGGTTTGCAAAAAGGCTAAATCCAAGGCGGCTGCAATTCCCAAACACGCTACACGCCTGTCAACACGCATTTTTGATTTGGTACACACTGACATAGTGGGTCCTTTCCCACCAACACTTGGTGGCAGAAAGTATTTTTTAACAATTGTAGATAATCATTCTAGATATGGATTTGTATATCCTATGAGAGAGAAATCTGAGACCTTTCAGATCTTTAAAGACTTTGCAGCGTTTGTTTCTACACAATACCAAGTTCGCATCGCCAGAATCCAGAGTGACCGTGGTGCAGAATTCATGTCTCAGCGTTTCCAGGACTGGATGCGTAAGAATGGAATTCTTCATCAGACATCTGCTCCATATACACCGGCTCATAACGGAGTCGTAGAAAGAAGACAAGGGGTTCTACAAACCATGATGCGTTGTCTTCTAGAAGATGCCAATCTCAGTAACGCATACTGGGGTGAAGCAATCAAATATGCAAATTACATTGTCAACCGTACTTGGAGCAGTGTAATCAATCAAACTCCTTTCTACATGCTGTATGGCTACAAGCCTGATCTTAAGAACCTCCACATTTTTGGTTCATATGCTATGGTGAACACTCCCTTAAGTCAAAGAAGAAAGGGAGGTACAGTAGCAAAGAGACTGAGATTTATGGGTATTGATGATAATTCAAAATGGTACAAATTCATTGATACTAAACATGTGATTGTCATTTCACAATCTGCTAATTTTGAGGAAGACATTGACTGGTCCAGGATTCATTCCAATGATCCTGAAGTTTATTTTCCTAGAGATGGTGTTCCAGATGCCACGCAGCCTGATGACAATTCGCAGGCAGATGTTCCTTCTACCAGTTCTTCACAACCTGATGTTCCATCTTCGCAAGCCGCGGATGCTGATGCTAGCGACGAACGTGAGGACGAGGATGATGATGATGAAGAAGAAGAAGACTGGACTGATGTTCCTAGACGCTCCAAGAGGGCCACAAAAGGAATCCCACCACAACGTTATTCATGGCAACTGACAAAATCACCATTACCTTTGATTTGCAATGTTACTCTTCCTCCTGAGACATTCACACAAATCAAACAGCTTCCTGATTCAGAACAAGACAAGTGGTATGATGCAATGCAGGATGAAATGGACAGTTTAAAGAAACTTAATGTATTCACACCTGCAAAACCTCCAGCAAACAAGAAAGTCATTGGCACCCGATGGGTCTACAGAATCAAGAAGAAACCAAATGGTGAGTCTTTATACAAAGCCAGACTGGTAGCTCAGGGTTTCGCTCAACGTTATCCTGAGGACTACACAAACACTTACTCACCAACAGTCAGAACTGAAAGTGTAAAAATTGCTTTAACCACTGCAACTATTCTTGGTTTAGAAGTTTTTCAATTTGATGTGGACACAGCTTATCTACATGCAGACCTAGATGAAGAGATCTACGTGAGAAGCCCTCCAGGATTCCGAAAGCAAGAAGGGGATACCTGGTTCCTGAACAAAAGTCTTTATGGTCTGAAACAGTCAGGTTTAATGTGGTATTTATGTTTTACTGACAAACTAAATTCAATGGGCTTTATTAAGTCCGAAACTGATGAATGCGTGTTCACAAAAAGATCTAACAATGCATATGAGATAATTCTTGTTTATGTTGATGATATTGTTTATATTGGTCCAAATAAGAAAATGAGTGAGATTTTTGCCAAAAGTTTGCAGAGATACTTCACACTAAAATCTTTAGGACACATTAGCACTTATTTAGGTGTTCAAATTGAAAAGACACAGAAGGGGTTTAGTCTTTCACAAGAGGAGAAAATTGACCACATTCTACATCATTGCAACATGAAAGATGCTAGCACAACAAAGACACCCATGCAAACAGATTTTCACAACTTAACACATGAACCAAGTCCTGAGTTCGAGGATCAAACACTCTATCGTTCAGTCATTGGTTCACTATTATACATTAGTAGTTGGACCAGACCTGACATCGCACTTAGTGTTAATCTTTTATCACGACACGTAGGTAAGGCAACACAATTTCATTGGTCATGCATTAAGAAGTTGTTGAAATACCTAAAACACACTAAGCACATGAAGTTATTGCTAGAACCAACACACACTGATCAACCAAAGCTGATTTGTTTTGCTGACGCCGACTGGGCGAGCGACAAGAAGTCACGCAAAAGCACTTCTGGTTACATGATGTTCCTAAATGGTTGTCCTGTTTACTGGCAAGTGAGAAAACAGAGTTTTGTTTCATGTTCATCTACTGAAGCTGAATATGCTTGTGTTTCAGATGCTTGTAATTCTCTAACGTGGTTTGATGCTTTGATCACAGATATCTGGACACGTCCGATTCGACCAATCACCGTGATGGAAGATAATGTATCTGTTGTCTATATTTCTGAGTCACATTTTACAGGTTCTAGGTCCAGACACATTGACATTCGTTATCAAAACACAAAGCAATTAGTTAAGCAAGGTTTTGTTAAATTGCAATATGTTTCTACACATGATCAGATTGCAGACATGCTTAACAAACCACTTGCCGCAAATCAACACGAGTATCTGCGAAAGAAGCTGTGCCTTAATTGATGATTTGATGACGTCAGCCCAGACTAGCAAAAGAAGGGGTGTCACGATGTTAAAAAGTTTGCTAGGCCTGAACTGAATGAATTGACACTCAAGAGTTAAACTAAGAAAGCTTTATTGCGCAGGTCATAAAACAAAATGTTATCTGAAAGTGATTTATTGCGCACGCGTTACACATTCAAAATTCTTTTTCTTCTTTGTTCGGCAGCCAACTTTGGCAGACGGAGCTTTCATTATCAAAATGTAACTATTAGTTATTTTCTGTTTCATTTACTTTTATTATTTTATTATTAAAGTTTGTTTATTAATTAGAATATTTTTAAAGACTTTTATTTTTTCTCAATATCTCAAAAGATATGCGGAAGGGAATCAGCCACGGTCCATTGATCTCAGATATCAGGCGTTTTTTCCCCTGACAGAGCAATCATGTACCTTGGCCACTCTGAAGCAATGCAAGAGACTCCTGTCCCAAAGGTGATTTTTCAAGAGGCAATTGGACTTTCTGGAAGCCAAGAAAGTCCAATTACCTCTTGAAAAAAAATATGGTTGACTGAAGAATCCCCATAGACAAGAGACTCATGTGCTCAGTGAACTGACAAAGCATCTTTTCCCACCCATGAGAAGCAATCATTAGATCCATTTGCACCACTTAAAAATACCAGCTGGTCTTATTCACCTCATAAGATATCCTAAGGAAATCATCCAGATTTAAGGAAAGATCACATGACCACGCAAAGGCAGTAAAAAAATCAGACAGATTGCCAAGCTTGCATCCTGCCTCTTGGAAGTACACCCCAAAAACTATAAAAAGCATTAAAAAAAGTCAAGCTCCTAATAAAAATACCAACCAACAAACAAAAAACCTCCAGAGAAGCGGCTCCAGCTAGTCTGGGCGTACTGCCAAGAACCATTAAGGGCTTTTACAATGTAACAAGGTTTAGCCTGAGAGGCAGTTTCTGAAGACATTTAAAGATAAGCAGGATTAGGCTAGAAATAACACAGAGGCATCCCAAAATGTTTCCTTCCTGCCTTCCTGACAGGATTAGCCCGGTAAAGTGGGAAAAACAAAAGATTTCTTCCAACAACCGATTCGCCAAACTGCTCAGAAAGTTAACTAATGGGTTTCCCGAACCGGTGCAAATCGGCTGAATCCCACCACCGCCTCATATGCTCTACACAAACCAGTCCATAAATAAACTTTAAATGTACATGACATTCAGAGTCATGTAAGTCTCCAAACATGGAGATTGTTGTATTAAATGAAATATATTTGACTTTAGAAAATATCTGAGTAGAACCTTCTAGATTAAAATATAGCCAAGCACGTTACAGCTATTAAAATAGCAACAACAAAGGCAATTTAAACTAGAAAGCCTTCATCTCAGCATGAAATATTAATTGTTTACTCCTTGAAATATAGGCATGCAATAAATTAACAGCCTTTTTACTTTAGAAGGGGCATTGGTCCTATCTGAGTAGCTCTGGGAGAGTGCAAGAATGGGTTGTCTCATCTGTTCTGCTTAGAGAGGAAGCTGTCAACTTTGTGGCCATGCCCCGTCGTTACCCTCTCTGGCCCAGTTTCGGTGAGGATGTAGCTATGAATCAAATCTCAACAAGGTTAAGTGGTAACGCCTGGCTTCCAACCAAGCAGTTGTCAAGGTGAGGTTGCACTCTCCTGGAGCTACTCAGAGAAAGGGCATCTCAGGTAGGACCAACGCCCCTTCTCCTGAGTGCTTCCAGGAGAGTGCAAGAATGGGACTTATCAATGCCAGCCAATCTAAGGGTGGGACGCGGCTTGGTTAGAAGCCCTCGTCTCCACATGCACTCTTTGTAGGACACTCCATCCAAAGGATGCTTCGGCTGAAGCAAATACGTCTACTTTGTAATGGCGAATAAAGGGCGAAGGAGAAGCCCATGTTGCCACTCTGTAAACTCCTTCAATGGATGCTTGCACAGCCCTTGCTGCTGTTGCTACACTTCTGGTACAGTGCGCAGTAACCCCTCTGGGAGCTGGTAAGGCCTGACTTCATAGATTTTAGTGGTGCAAGCTCTCAGCAAATGGCCAATCATTGATGGTGTTACCTTGGAGCCCATCAATGCAGGGTGGAAAGAAACGAACAGTGCCTCAGTCTTTCTAGTAGAGGAAGTCCTCCTGAAGTCACTTGAATGGCCCTCCTCACATCCAAGGTGTGCCATTTCTTCTCCAGGGCACGAGTTGGCCCTGGACAGAAGTCTGGCAGAATGATCTGCTGGGCTCTGTGGAACCAGGAGGGATCCATCCTGAGGACCACCCTGTTCTGATGAAGTATACAGAAGTCTTTCGTGACTAAAAAACGGCCAGCTTCAAAATACACCTGGCCGAAGTGATGGCCACAAGGAACGTGACCTTAAAGATCAGGAAACAGAAGCTGATAGTCCTTAATGGCTCAAATGGTACAAAGGTTAACGCTTGTAGGACCTTTAATAGGTCTCAAGTGGGGTACCTATGGATCACAAGCAGTTTCAGGTTTGCCACCCCCCTGAGAAATCTCCGAATGATGGTGAGCCAGAGATTCTCTTTCCCCACATGCCAATACCGTTGCAAGGGCTGCCACCTGCCTGCGGATGGTGTTATGTGACAGACTCTTGTCCAGCCCTTCCTGGAGGAATTCCAGGACTTGTGGCACTGATGCTGAGGTGGGAGTAATGTCTACTTTAAAGCACCAATTGGTAAACATTGTCCAAGAATTGTAGATTCTGTTAGTGGATAGTCTTCTCAAGGCCTCAATGGTCTGTATCACCCTGGAGGAGAAACTTGCCCTTCCTCAGGAGGCTCCTCTGAAATTCCAGATGATCATTTGGAGCCACTGAGGCTCCGGATGGACCAAGACTCCCTGGTTTAGGGAGATTCTCTCCTGAGGGATCCCCAGGGCTGAGATACAGAAAGGCCTACCAGGTCAACATACCACGGGCGTCTGGGCCAATGGCAAGCAATGAGCAGGATCTCCGCCCTCTCTTTCAGTACCTTCTGAATGAACCCTAGGATGAGAGGAAGAGGGGAGAAGGCATACAGCAGTCTCCTGGGCCACAGGCTGTGCAGGGTGTTGGTACCTTCTGCTCCTGGTGTTGCGAATCTGGTGAAATATCGTAGTAGTTGAGCATTCGTTGAGAGGCGAATAGGTCCACAACAGGCTGACCAAATCTCTCAGACAGTTGCCTGAAGAGGTCTGGATATAACCTCCATTCTGAGTGGTCTATTGACCTGCTGAGGCAGTCCGCCTGCACATTCACTACTCCCGCTATGTGCTCCTCTTTGAGAGAAAGGAGGTTTCTCCACTCACATCCCCAACTGCTCTGTTTCTGTCATGAGGACCCTGGAGTGGGTGCCTCCTTGATGGTTGATGTGAGCTTTGGTAGTCACATTGTAGGTAAGGAGAACATGTTGTTCCTGGATTATGGCCTTGAATTGTCGAAGGGCCAACTGTGCCACCCGAAGCTCCAACCAATTGATGTTGTTGTGCAGGTCTTCCCGAGACCAATAACCCTGGATCATGTGAGACTGGAGATGGGCACCCCAGCTGAATAGACTGGCACCCAATGTTATAGTGATGCGGCTGGGTTCTTTAAAGGCACATTCCTTGTGAAGGGCTGGGGATGTTCACCATTGGAGGGACTGTAATGCCCTTGGGTGGACCCAAACCCTGGTCTGGGAGTTGCTGCTGCAGGCCCATTGGAATGGGAGTAGAAACCAGTGAAATGGCCTGGCGTGTAGTCTTGCCCAGGGAACTATAGAGAAGCATGACACCATTTTTCCCAATAGCTGAGACAGGAGGGCTATGGGAACCATGCACTTTTCTCATATCCTTTGAACAAGGGATACTAGGCTGTCCTTGCAGTCCTGTGATAAAACACTTCGCCTAATGTGATGTCGATTACCGCTCCCAGATGCAATAGTCATATGGTAGGAAGCAGATGACTTGTTTGAAAGTTGATGGAGAAGCCGTGAACTTGCAAGATCTTGATGGTGGTTTGTAAGTCCTCTGCCTCCACTCTCCTGAGTAAGGATGCTTGGATAAGTATGTGGTCCAGGTAGCATTGGACTACTCAGGTATTGACCGGAGGTAGGCTGCCAGTGCCACTAGGACCTTGGTGAAGGCTCTGGACGCCAATGCCAGGTCAAAAGGCAATGCCTGGTATTGGAAGTGAGTTCCTTTGTAATAAAAGCATAGGAACTAGCAATGGACCGGAAGAATCGTTACGTGGAGGTAGGCCTCTATCAGATTGATAAAAGCAAGGAAGTCACCCTCCTGAATCCCCTTCAGGATAGATTGGAAGGAATGCATTTTGAACCTTCTGTAGACCAGGTGTACATTCAGGCTTTTTAGATCCAAAATAGCTCTCCACCCCACCCTCCCGAATTCTTTGGAACAACAAAGGGAACGGAGTAAAATCCCTGTCCTCTTTGGCTCTTTAGGACCGCCTTGATGGCCTGAATATCCAACAGGTGTTGGATGGCGGTCTCCATGAGACCTTGCATTTCGTTGTTCTTCGAGACAAAGCAATGAATAAAGAAATTCAAGGGTGTGGAAAGGAATTCCAGACTGAGGCCTAACCTCACTGCGTTGAATACCCAATTGTCTGTTGTTGTTATCTCCCATTGGGCAACAAATAGAGCTAATCAGCTGCCGATGGGAGGATTGGTTTTGAAGTCATCTTGGTCTATGAAGAGTGGCCTCCTGCTCCATGAAAGAACTGTTTGGCTTGGAACTGTTGTTTGGGCTAGTTGCAAAACCCCGCTCTGGCTGGCTGGTGTTCAGACCTCTGAGAGAGGAACCTCTGGTGCTGGGGAAATGCTGATTCAGTTGGCCGAAAGGCTTGTGGTAGTATGGTGAGGGACATCGGTCTTCCTGTCTAAATGATGATGGCAGAATCTTCCTTTTGTCCTTATTTTCAATAAGGATCAGGTCTAGAGCCTCCCCAAATAGTGTGCCACCTGTGGGGTAGAGGCTAGCCTCCATTTGGATTTGGAATCAGCCTGCCAGTGACGAAGCCAAAGCATCCTCCTAGATGTAACGGAGGGAGGATAAAAGAGCTCTGGAGGCATACTTTGCTGCATTCAGGGTGGCATCTGCCGAGCATTGAGTAGCTGCAATTAATTTGTTGGGGTCCTGTTGGAGCCTGGCCTCATGCAGTGGAATTCTCTGTTGCATTTGGTGAAGCCAAAACAGCGAGGTCCAATTAAAAAAGGAAATTGCAGAGGCCACTTTGATCACCCAGGCTGAAGATTGGTGCGTCTTGCACAATGTTAATTCCACCTTTTTATCCTTGGTCTTAAGCCCTTCTGCTATGTCTCCTGACACAAGGGAGGAAGAGACAAGGGACCCCACAGGATCATCTACCTTGGTATCTCCAGAGTATCAGCCAGGTTGGGAGCCAAATTGTAAAAACGTTTGTCATTTCCACTTGGGGTCCAAAATGAACCTTGCTCCGCCTACTGTTTGTGCATCTACAAAGAGTTGGGGTACAGGAATATCCTCCTGTTTCATGGCTGGCTCAGAGAAAAGGTGTTCACTAGGACAACTGAGGCCCAAGATTCTTGGAGTGAATCAGCTCCCATGCCAGATGTCATCTTTGCTTTATGCAAAAGCAGGGGGAAAGAGCCTGGTGAAGGCCTGGATATCTGGGGTTAAACCCTCGTCCTCTGATAGAACTGCATCCCTTTGGCCCTCATCAGGAAGAAGTGAATCTTCACTGTCAGAAGAGGGGTTGTGAGATGGTGTCCCATGCCAGTGGGACTAGGCTCCTGTTAACTGGGGACCCTGTTGGAGGCTGATAGATGACTGAGGAGGCATGGCTATCTGGGTAAAGGAATGCTGCAGTGCTGCAGTAATGCCCTGAGAAATAACCTCGGAAATCAATAATTTTATATCTCCAGGCAAGGCAGACATCAAAGAGTCCTCTAGCTACAGTGGCTGTAGAGGTAGCCTCTGGGACTAGCCTTCTAACAGTGGAGATTTGCTGTCCCTCACTTGTTGCTGGGCAGAAAAAGGGGACTATTTCAGCTGCATTGCAGGCTTGAGAAGTGAAAAGAGTTGCTCCCTCTGGTGACCAAGCCTGTGGTATTACATCTCCTGAGTGAGGCAATTGTTCAGCCTGAAAATGGCGGGAATCTGCTGCTTCTGTTAGAGCGGAAGCTGTTTGAATTTCTGACAGCTGTCTCTCAGCACTAAGAAATTGTTTCTCCAAGGCCTTTTGCCTTCTGCTGGCATCTTTTTCAGAAGCTTTGGAATGCCCTTTCCTGCTGGAAGCCTTAGACTTCGACTTTGAGTACCTGGAATCTGAAGTTTCCACAGAAGAACAAGATCTTTCAGAGAGCAGTGCCCTGTCTCCCTGTTCTTCAGCCCTATCCTCCATTTTGTTTCTAAACAAGCAAAGCTGCTGCTGGTGGTGATGTTGTCTGCCTGCTGTATGGGTATACTTAGCTGAGACTAGGCAGGGACTCCAAGCCTTTCTAGACAAGCAGGATGTGAGGCTATAGCATTGGGCAGGGAGGAAACTGCTGCAATTTGACGTGCCTCAACAAACTAGGGTATGCCTAGCCAAAACTAGGCAGGAACTCCGTGCCTCAAAGAAAACAACAGGTATGCCTAGCCTGGACTAGGCAGGGACTTCGCACCTCTACAGAGGCTCTTGCAATTGTGTTTGAGGCAGTGAAGGCTTTTTTTTTTTAAAGCAGGGCAACCAAGCAGTGCTAAATCACCTTTAAAAATTGATTTTTCAGCCAGGATAGGGAATCATTATAAAAACCTTTTCCTGAGAGTACAAGAAGTCCTGATACAGTTGACATGTCTGGTCTGAGCCAAAACTGGGTCAGAAAGGGTAACGATGGGGCGTGGCCACAAAGTTGACAGCTCGGTCAAAGCTGACAGCTCAGATGAGACAATCCATTCTTGCACTCTCCCGGAAGCACTCAGAAGAATTCTTAAATTTGCATGTTTAAGAACTGAATGTCTTTTTCCTTATATTTTCCGGAACAACTACTAGTATAACAATGGACTAACGTATTAAAGAGACCAAACTATGTTTATTATTGTTGATTATGCATGAACTACTATTTTAAATATATATGTATATATATATATATATATAGAGAAACTATACAGTAAAATGGACTGAAAATCCTGCTACTCTTTGTTTAAAAAAAGGATTTGTTTCTTGTTTCTATAGCAACTAGAATTTTGGACTAATTAGAAGAACCTCTATACTTTATACTTCTAATGAAGCAATGGAGTCCATAAATAGTATAATAAGAGGAAGTATTACAAAGACATCAGAGATAGGATCTGTGATAGAATCCTGCCTATAAACTTATTAGGGAGCAGTCTGGCTCCCTGGGCTTCAAAAAAAGTGAATCCTGAGAGAAAAAATATGAATGCAATTAAAAAATAAGAAGTAAAAACAGGAAGCCTATTATATTAATGAATTCAAAAATACAGAGAAAAAGTAAAAACATCAATTCTGGCCTAAATTATATACAGGTAATTTTTTTTTCAAAATTTTTTTTATTGGTTTTTACAAATGTTTTAAGGAAAAGGGTATATAGGTATAGAAAATTTTGACAGCTACATCATGCGGAAGGTAGAAATCCCCCCAAATCTCACAACTTTTACAAAAAACATCAAAATTTGAATAAACATTGGCAGCTTTGGATTTTACATTAAATCATCAATAGATGATTATATTCAATCATCTTTTGTGTCACTTCCAACAATTACATTATAACAACAATTGCAATAATGTTTCAACCTCATTTTTGTGACCTGAGTCTTTTCACTGTTGCATCCTCCACCGTCTGCTGGCAGAGCCACGGCCCCTCCCTCCTTCGTGTCGTGTAGTCCCCTGTTTCGTCTAGGAGGGCACTGTGTTTTTTAATGAAGGCCTCCGCCTCCACAACTGTATTAATTCTAATTCTAATTCTACTGCCCTCCCAGAAAATCAGCATTCCTTCTGGCAATAACCATCTGAACCAAATTCCTTTATTTTATAATTTCTTTGCTAAAGAGGAATATTTCTTCCTCTTATCTCTTACTTTCTTCGGAATTTGTTTAAGAATGGTTATTTCTTTGTCTTTATATTTTAGTGGTCCCACCCTTTGAGCTCCTAAGACCTCATCTCTTGTGGTCTTTCTAAGAAATTTAACATGTATTTCCCTTGGAACGTTGTGTGTTCTAGCGTATGCTGAGTTGATCCTATAAATCAAATCAATATCCCACCATAGCTGTTGTTTATCTCTTTTAATGTATTCTGCTAAAATTGTGGTCATGATCTCAAGATCTTCATTCTCTGTTTCTGGCAAGTTTTGAAATCTAAGGAAAAAAGACATTCTTTCAAATTCCACCTTTATCATGTGATTTTCAAATTCTATGTTCCCCTTCTGAATTGTCTTAACTTCTTCCCTCAGCCCAGTCGTGCCCTCCTCCAGCACACCTATTATCTATTTTGTGTTGCTTGTTGTTGCGTTTCTCTGAGCTGGTAATTTAAATCTGCCAGTTGTTTTTTCAGTTCATCCTGTCCCTTTATAATAGTTTGAAACATTTGGGCAACAGATAAATCCTTTGAAGTCTCTTCCGATGCTTTAGGTTGTAAAAATGAAGCCAACTGTGTCTGTTGAGAAATCGGGCTGGACGTAGAGGATGTCGAGGCCGAGGATGCCTTACCAGGTGGTAATTTTTTAGGGCCCATATTAAGTTCAGATATAGCTATAAGTCTGTACAAAGAAATGGCATCTGTGGAAAAACACAACCGGGGGAGATCGTGAGGCAAGCAAGCCCAGAAGAGAACGTTAGTCTTTCTGTACAGCTCCAAGCCAAGTAATATGAATCAATTGTTCCAAATCCAAGGGAGATACGTGAAATAGGAGGCTCCTGGAGATCTCTAGGGTGCAAAATAGTAGAAAGCCAGAAATTCTTTCAAAAGGGAAGGCAAAGAAGAAGGAGGAAGTTGGCCATCTTGGCTCAGCCTTCACAGGAGGTCAGAAAGCAACAAGTCAAAAGTTCCCGTAAAATAGTTTATAAGAATCAACTCAGCAGTCATCTCTTGCAATTGTAGCAAAAAGTCATTCTCCCATTGCTTAGAGGAAGTGAAAATAAATTTTAACTCTCCGAGAGAGAGAGGAACGCTGCTTTTCCGAGGGGGGGTGGAACCCCCCCCCTCCAGTCTTAACACTTCCAAAGATTGAAACCAAAATTTAAAAAGATTGCTGTTCATCAATTGAGTAGATTAAGAAGAGATTGAGGGAAACTTCCCACCTCACTGCACTTCAGCTGTAGCGTCCGATTAGTTGTTTCCTTCCAGGCTCCGCTCGGCGAAGACGCGCAGCGGCATGACAGCGCTGCCGCGCACCCCCCATGCTCCCCGGCTTCTGAGGCGAAGTTGGAGACCCCCCTGTGGCCGCCGCCGATCCAGGGGGTCCCAACAAGCCGCCCTAAGGCAGGGAGCCCCTCCAAGGCCCCCTGTGCTCCTAAAAGGAGCCCACCGCGTCCGCTGCACATACAGGCTACTTGAAGGCTGAACACAACCTTGGGCTACACGCAGCACAGAGCCAGTAGTGACTTCCCCAGTAATTTGTAGGTAATTGTTCTCTTTGTGGAGTGGCACTAGAAAGAACTGTGAACCAGCAAGCTCCAAAAGCTTTCCCCAGTGTCAACTCAGAAAGATCTAATTCATCAGGAAGATGTTTTGTCCCTTCCTTACATAACGAGAGGAAGAGAAAGCTAAGTAAATATGATTGGAGAAAAAAAATGGACTTATGACCAGTCCTGTAATTTTCTGCTGTTGTAGCCTCCCCATATGATCATGATCCAAATGCTCAATGCCTAGTTCACAATGATAACTTCATAGTGAGCTGTGTTATATGAATTCCATTGGCAGCTTTTCACAAACAAAATCATTGGGAAAGATGGTAGGAAAGACTGTATATTCTCCTGCTTTTTCTCCCAAGGAGTCCACTATCTCCTACTTCATAGCAGCCCCATCTATCTCAATTCTACATATCTATGTCCTCTGCAGATCAACTCATACTTCCTAGTGCTCACCCATAGCACACACATGCCCCACGTGCCCCTTATGTGGGATTCCCACATGTTCCTGTTTAATAACTTGCACATCCTGGGGTTGTGATAGCAACTGGGACTGCTGTTTCTTGTGGTCCAGCAGGATCTGGTTGAGCTGCTGATGGACTCAGATAGTGAGGAACCATATGAGTCTGCCCTGGATGATGTGGAGGACCCTGTGCAGGGTTCAGACTCAGAGCAGGGACCAGAGAGGCTGGTTGGCCACCAGGAAGCGCCTGAGGCATGGAGCAGTGGGGAGGATCAAAAGTAGTTTGTCCCTGATGGGACAAATTGAGAAGGGTTGAGAAACGGAAGCAGCAACTCCGTAGGCAGACTCACAGAAGATGATTAAGCACAGGTGGTTATGGATTGGCCCCTCCCAAGAGAGATTATAGGTGAGGCATTGGGAGGGAACATTTGCAGGAAACAACCATTTGAATTAGTAGTTAAGAAAATCTTTCTGTGTATTCTAGCCATGTCTGCTCGTTTGGACTATCTGCGTTGCTTCATTATCTGGGTTGCTCTATTGAACGTGAGTTATCTGGGCCCTCAGCCAAAGGATTCATTATCTCAGTAATTAAACAGTGGCAAACAGCCAAGCCTGTGTTCTGGTTTATTCACAGGCATGGAGAGGGGGGTCAGAACAGCTGTCACTAAGCAATGTGGTCATGCTTTATGACCACATCACTTAGCAATAGCAATTCTAATCCCGTTTGGCATCTAACCCAAGGACTGCCTGTAGGGCAGGGGTTGACAACCTTAAACACTCAAAGAGCCACAAAGGTCCTAACCAGAAGCCCCCCGTTCAATTCTGGAGCCACCCCACTATAGAGTCTCCTCCTAGCGCAGCATCTTTTTTTCTCTACCTGTCCTAACCGAAAGCCCTATCAATTGTGGAGCTGATTGAAAACCTGCCCCTTGCCCTAGTCTCCTCCTGGTGCACTGTGCTTTCCCCCCCTCCCAACCGGAAGCTTCTCTCTAAATTGTGGCACCAACCAGCGACAGAGAGCCACAGGAGAGGGATGAAAAAGCTGTAGGGGAAGGAGGAGGCCAGTCTGAAAGAGGAGGAGTGGAAGGCATACAAGGCCCATCCATCACTACTTCATAACCTCTGGCCTACCACTGTGTGCCAACCTAAGGGACTTAAGACATAAATTATAGAGATAATGCTACTGTAATTAAATGTTGATGAAGCATTTTTATTTATTGAACATAAACTTACCAGTGAAGGATTCCTGCAACAGCAGCTGTTAAAAATAATAAAACAAAACATACCACCTTAATGATTTTTAAATTATTATTTTTTAAATGTAACCCCAATCATTAAGGGCTATATACATAACAGTTCTAAAAGCTTGCACAGAATTTCTCTGCACAAGGCATGTTCTGTTTTTTGTGGAATATTCATACATCATTCTTATACTGTATTAATTTCAAATATATAATTTTAAAAATCAGACTAAAACAGATAAAATAGATACATGCATTATTGCTTTCATATATTAGTGGTTTAAAAGTATTACAATGTTATAGTTAGGATACATCTAACAAATTTCTAACTTCTCATGAAGCCAATTTTATATATTTTTAAAATGACACACAAGTATCCATGCAGTTTCTGCTATGGAGAAAAAAGAAAAAAGAGAGAAGACAGGATAAACTCAAATATATATAAAGTCCATGTGAATACTGCAGACATACTCTTGTAGTTTGGATATATCTTTATAATACAACTATAGAAAATTTCAAAGGTATAATTTCTGGATCTATAACTAAAAATATAAGGTTAACACCAATGGTGTTATCAGCCTTAAGCTATTGCCTTTAATACTAACAATTCCAAATATAAATGCAAATATATAGTTTATTAAATACACACACACACACACACACACACACACTTGAAAAACTGCTCATTTTGTCATATATTATTACACCCCTTAACAACAAGAATAAAGTGTCATAAAACTCATATTTTTCTTCAAGAGTCAGATTCAACTACCATACGAACATATTATTTTAAAGTGTTTGTAGGAAATATCCTTAAGTTAAATATCCAAATAATTTACTTGCATTATGTCTGTGGCACCAACAGGGTATCAACATCAAAATCTTAGTTTGTATCCTTATATAGTCTTATTTGGGAGTAAATCTAGGCATTGGACTGACTTTTCCACGACCCTTGTAAAGAAATAAGAACTGTAAAATTCTCACCCATTATAAGTGTAAGCCATATTTTGCTATCTGTTCTTGCAATAAAGAATCCCGTTTCTCTCAGAGTATCTATATAAAAAGAAAATAAACATAATTAACATACTATAATCCATAGAATTTATAAAATGTATTTTAAAGAATTTCCTTCGCAAAAAAGATTATTATATTTGGAAAGATAAATTTTATTTCCTCATGTTGAATTTAGTTCTTTTCTCAGTAATACTAAATACTAAAAAAGAGTTAACAAATTTTGTTAACACTAATAATGTTTTTTTCAATAGGATGATTTTTTTACTGTAAAACGTTGGGAGATTTAGCTTACATTTAAGTAGGATACAAAAGCAGCTTTCTTGCCATTATAATTCTTCCAGCTTTCCATTCTCCTTCAGGCTATACCAGTGGTCGGCAAGCCACTGCTCGCGAGCCACGTGCGGCTCTTTGCACACTTTAATGTGGCTCTTCTGTGTGCCGGGCGCCCACTCCCCTCCCTCCTCTCGGGTACTTCAAAACAAGCGCCCCTTTCCCTTTTTTCTTTTCGACCCACAATGATTAGGAAGGATCCTGAAGTCGGGCGGGGACGAGAAGCAAGGAGGCAGAAAAAGAAACGGAGGCTAAGGAGCTTCCCCCCCGTCCCCTCCCAGCAAAAATCTAACCGGGGAGCCGGGCGGGCAGTAGCAAATTAGCCGATCACGCCGCGTGATCGGCTAATTTGCTACTGCCCGCCGGCTCCCTGATAAGATTTTTGCGGGGGGGGGGGGGGGAGAGAAGCTCCTTGCCTCCGTCTCTTTTTCTCCCTCCTCGCTTCTTGGGGCTCCACCAATGGGGGAGCAAGGCCCGCCCAGCGCCAGGCTTTGGGCTAACACAGAGGTCTGCAAAGTTGGCTGTTTTAAGACTGGTGGACTTCAATTCTCAGAATTCTGGGAGTTGAAGTCCACCAGTCTTAAGAGCCAATTTTGCAGATCCCTGGGCTAATATGATTGATGCCCTTGGTGGACTTCAATTCTCAGAATTCTGGGAGTTGAAGTCCACCAGTCTTAAGAGCCAATTTTGCAGACCCCTGCCTGGGCTAATATGATTGATGCCCTTGGTGGACTTCAACTCTCAGAATTCTGGGAGTTGAAGTCCACCAGTCTTAAGAGCCAATTTTGCAGATCCCTGGGCTAATATGATTGATGCCCTTGGTGGACTTCAATTCTCAGAATTCTGGGAGTTGAAGTCCACAAGTCTTAAAGCTGTCAGGTTTGAAGACCCCTGGGTTTTTTTTTTCTAAAAGGTTAGGGGTGCAAGGGTCTTGCAACTTGACAGCTTTAAGACTTGTGTGCTTCAAATGCCAGAGTTTATTGAAACTAAAAACAGTGTACCATCCTATGTATTTTCGGTTTTAAAAATGTGGCTCTCAAAATAAATTTCAATCGTGGTTTTGGCGAGATTTGGCTCAGTTGAAAAAAAAGGTTGCCCACCATTGGGCTATACTGAAAGTTGAAAAGACTCTCCTAAATGGGAAAGGCTATGTGGTATGAGAGAAGATTAGGCAATAATATGCCATTAATGCACAGGTGTCAAACTTGATTGCATCACATAACGTGTTGTGACGTATCACAAAGTTTTTGGCCTTTGCGGAGTCAGGGTGGGCATAGCCTGCACGTGACGCATCTGGCCCGCGGGCCACCAACTTGACAGGCCTGCATTAATGGAAAGAACCTCCTCCCATTTCCCTATCCTATCACAACAAAACTACTCATTATTGGATAGTAAACCAACCAACCAAGATAGCTTTTCATTGCAAAAAAATTTAAACATGCAAATGCTGGGAGATTTTGATTATGCCCTATTAAGTCAATGTTGAGCCTTAACAATCACATACAGAGAGTATGATTCTCTTTTTCCCTTTTCCTCTTTCATTCCACTTCATTCCCAGAATTATACCTGCTCCAGGGAACTAAGTCTTTGCATAGTGTCCAAACTAAAATATAACAGAAATGTTGGAAATGGCTTTCAAAATTCTTCACAGCATTTAAATAAATATATATTTTAACATTTATTTTTTAAAGTTGCATCACACCTCATTTCTTCCTACAATCTATCTTGATTAATAATCAAAACTATAAATGACAAGGGTTTTTTTTTTCATTTTCATGAAAAAGTCTGTAAGGTTTTCCAGACACCAATAAAGGTTGATATTGTCCTTTCACTAAGCAAAGAAATCAGTTTATCCATTCCAGCAAGTTCTATCAATTTCATCAACATCCATCCTTTCCTGCTTCTTCAAAATTCAGGTTTTGCTGCTGCAGGGAACACATTTGTTATATTTGTAGTATAGGCATATTATGGCATCTAAATATCATGGCTGTTCTACCACATGCTAGTTGATAGCAAATTATTCCTTTGGTATTGATGATTCCCAAAAGGCAGAAGCTATTTATCATTTTGATACTTTTGCTATCAATTCTAAGGCTGCTTGCTGTACCTGTTGTTATTAGTTTGGTTCACTCTGTAGTTCATTTAAATCACATTTTAACATTATTATGTCTTGCAAATCATTTGCATTTTCAGCTATCAGAATAATGTCAACAACATAGCAGGGTTGCTCTTTCTTCCTTTAACTTTAAATCCACACCCATTTTGCTTCAACCATATTCTGTTCATACTGTGACTTCTTGACTTGTGTATACATTTCATATGAGCATAATTAAATATTCTGGGATTCCCATTTTTCTAAGTATATCAATAGAATCAAAGGCCTTTCCATAGCAATTTCTTTTTTGTATTTGCTGGTGGAAGGGGCAGAGAAATATCTGGTTTGATGATAGAAAGTTATGTATGTAAGAACAAGTATGAAAGTACAAGGAATGCAATGGGAATAGCTTATTAAAGAAGTGAACATTGTTAACAAAAGGTGAATGAAATATGGATTGAACACAAAATGTACAAGGTGCTTTACTAAAAAAAATGAATTTAGAATGAATGACTGAATGTCTGAAAAAAAACAAGAAATGTATAGCTGGATGGAATTGATGAGATGTTGAAAAAGAGAGAAAAGGCAATATATGAATCAGGGTACAAATGAGGTGGAGACAAGGATGATTTGCAAAGATAGAAAGTAATGTAAAAGTGTAATGAATGATATTGTCAAAACTATACTGCTACATATAGAAGAAGCCTGTTGTTTTATCTTCTGCTTTTATTAACTTCTTCTTTACCTGCATCTCACATGCAGGTATCCAAAAGACAATACTGTATAATAAGTATGCCTTCGAGTAAAATGAAACTGACCAATCTCATTTTCCTCTTAAAGCTTATCTACAACAACATTCTTTCCCCGCCATCCTTTCTATTCTAGAAGTTTGATTCGAAGACCACCGGCGGGGAAAGTGGGAATCCCCTACTCAAAATAATTTTCATTTTGTCAAACATCAGAAAAGTATTTTGATAAAAACCTTGCCCCGCCCCAAGAATGATGTTTTGTATACCCCCCCCCCCCATTGACACAGGCGTCAACAGCAATTATAAACTTCAAGAGGGTCCCTTCACACCCACACAACGACTCGGAGGACTCAAAAGGAAGCGCCACCAACCCTACAGTCTACCCTCATGTGAGAAGTTCCAACGAACTCAATTCCTATCGCCTATTCCAAGAAAGCAGGCGGAGATCGAGCTGCAGGAAGTATATTTGACTAATCCGGAGCTCCCGCGGCAGAGTCAGTCCTTCCCTCGGTTCTTGCTTTTCCGCTCCAGATCCTACGATCCCCCCACCGCAGGTCTCTCACCGCGCAGCCAGTCTTGCCATATGCCGAATTCGTGGGCCAAGCGGTCCCGCTTCGCTTGCTTCTGAGAGTCGCTTTTGGTCCCTTTCCTGCCAGGTCCTCCCCTCTTCATTACGTGAGGAGAGGCCCCACCGGGAAGCTGCCTCCCCAGCGATTGTTGCAGCCCGCGGAGTAAGACAGCGGCGGTTGCTTCGTTCACGGCGTCTCGGCTAGCGCTGCGATCGGGCTCCGCGTCTTCGCTCCGGCCCTGATACTTCTCTTCCTGAGGTGGCAGGCGAGGAGGAGGAGCTCGCCTACCGCGATTGTTGCCTTCACCACTGAGAGGCGGCGACTCTTTGCCGCTTCCTCGCCTAGGCCTCGTTCTTCTCATTGCTCTGAAGTAGGGGATAGGCGGACCGGCCCCAAAAGGGCAGATGACAGGAAACGAAAGCGGAATAGGTTACCGATGCTGGGCTTCGGATTTAGCTGAATGGGATGGGTCGCTCCTCCCCCACCGAGAACGTTAACAGTTGCCGTGAATGCGTGAAGGTAACGGCCGAGAGAAGGCACGGCGCGCGCCGGCAACTGACACTAGTAGTAACACGAGCCTAGACCTCCCCGTGGTGATGGTGCTTCTCCCACGTATTTCTTTTGTTCCTTTTCAGTTACAGTCGCGTCCCAAACTATTGCAAAACGAGGAAATCGATTCTGGAGCATGCATGTACGACAAAAGCTCTCCTTGCTGTATGGAGTAAATGGCACCCCCTCCTAATTCTGGGGTAAGAGTGTTTTCCTCACAAAGATTGTCTGTCCTTTGCGGTCATTTAGCTTTTTCAGAACAAAATGGCTGCTTCTGCCGGATAACTATTCACAAAACAATTGTTTCTAAAGCACTCATGCCTTGGCTCCCTCCCAGTTTCCTATTCCTCACCCTACCTTAGACCCCAAACAACGCTCTGAATGCTTTAACATGTCAGCTTCTCCCGTTTTTATTTCAAAGGAAAAATACGTGAAAACGGTTGGGAAGTCAGGGAACTTGTTTGGCACTAAGGGACATGCACTTAGCAGATTGCAACTATGCAGATGCTACCTGGGGGCACCTGTTTTTTTTTAAAAGGCATTTTGAATACAGGTAATCCTTGACTTACAACACTTTATTTAATGACTGTTCAAAGTTACAATGACACTGAAAAAAATCATTTATGACCGTTTTTCACACTTATGCAGCTTCCTTATGGTCATGTGATCAAAATTCAGATGCTTGGCAACTGATTGATTTATGACTACTGCAGTGTCCCAGTGTTGTAGAAAATGACAGGCTTAGACTTCTCAGGATACAGGAAAAGTTTATTTGGCAGCCAGGTTCAGAAAGTTAGCACGTAGCTAGCATTGCAAATTCTGAACAACCTTTATTATCGAAGCACGCATTCTTATACATTCTCAAAGACAGTGTAACACGGAAACACTTAACTCATTTCTTATTGGTTACCTTGAGGAAAAAGCCTTATAAGGAGATGGGGGTCTTACTTCTCCTTTTGTTACAGGTATGGGCTACGTGCCATTAACGAACTTTATTTGAACCTTGTGGTTTTGGACTTTTGACATAGGGACATTTGCTGGAACATGTTGTGGTTGAGGGCTGATGACATTTCCCTGTCCCTTTAAGCAAGCTTCCAACTGTCCCTTTTATGCCACGTCTTCATTCTTATATTTTAATCCATATTTTATTCTACTTTATTTCCCCCCTTCTAGACTCTATTAAGGCCCACAATTGAGTCTAGCCTGTTAGATTAACAATATAAGCATGCAGGATACAGAATAGCAAAAAAAAGCAAGGATACAAGAATACACATCTTAGGGCTTATCTTCCAAAATCACTTTCTCTACTTCTAAGAGGGCAATTTGACTATAGGAACTAGTATCTGAGACTTCATCTTCCTTGAGGGTATGTGGAATTAGGCTTTCCATTAACATTAATTACTTTTCACCCTGTGTTTCCTTTACAGACCTCATAGTTATTTAAGTAAGGGTATTATGCAAGGGAAGAAGGCTAAACTTGTGATTCCACATAATAAAAGAAATAGCATTTGCTTGATCCAACCTGTTCCTGGTAGCCAAGAGAACCACACATCTGTTCCTTGTATTTTTTGACCAATAGAGGAAGCACAAACTAGTTCTTGGACCATCCCCCAGACTTTCCCTGATCTATTCATATGGAAACAGCAAGCTTTTCCACATAAGAATACTCCATTTTCCCCTACACACACTCCTATGTTCATAGAAAAGGCATGGGCTCGGAGGTTATTTTCATTAGTCCAGACCTGTAAGGCTCCTGCCAAGTACATACCAGTTAGGGGCTGTAATGGAACTTCTTGGTTGGGGCCCATTTGCCTATCTCTGAGAACTGGTCCTTCAAAGAGATAGTGGGAACTGGTGTTTCCAGGGGGAAAATGAACACAAAATCCCATAGTGGATTGTATTGAAAGCCAAACAGGAAGTCGGGGTGGCTAGAATGGCCTTGGGGCAGTTTCCAGTGGTCAGATTCCCTTCCCATTGATTAAAACAAGTGGAGGTGGGAGCGAGAAAGTGATCCTCTGTTGGAAGAGCTTGTGAGCAGAGGGAGAGGAGACATGTTGTGAGTCAATTTCACATCTACAAGGGTTTTCCTGGGGGCAAGGTACATTTCAGATGGGCATTGTTCCTCTGATAGTCACCCCACAGGAATGCCAGGTTCCTGATATCGTTTGATGCACAAGAACTATCTTAGCTTTCTTGTTGTTGTTGTTGTTGTTGTTGTTTTCAAAGATCTTGCTCAACTGAAACAGCATGATAAGGTAAAGATCCAGCAGACAGACACAACCAGTATTTTTTGACCCAGGGCAGGATCAGACTGATTGATTAAGCTTTGACCTAACTCCAGCACTCTTTATAGTCCCCTTTTCTCAATTGTTGCAGGGATGTTTTCCTTATGCTTTGCCCTTTTTCTTACAGGGTTTGTCAAATAATTGACTTTGGGTGTTGGGATTGGCTTACGGTTCTGTCCCCAAGCATAAATGATGCATCGTTGGCGGAAGCAGACCTGTACCACATCCTGTAACTTGTTTCCACCCTGTTCTTTGGGATTTATAGCATCCACGGATCTTTCTTCAAGAGCAAGGGGGGTTGCTCGGCTATTTTCACAACATTCAAGACGTTATCACTTAACAAGCTCATTGCCAATAACAGCCAGAGCCACAAAAGGCTCATAATTGTCCCTCACGCAAAACTTCTCCTAACACAATTCTTTTAGCCCACTGAATCACCATGTCAGGGAGAAGGCAGGGGTTATATATAGTTTGAGGAAGGGCAATATGAGCTGTGGGCAATCCACAAAACCAAATCTTATTTGCTAAACATATCACCCACAATCTGAAAACTCCTATTTCCACGGTTCCTCAAACATAAGTGTCATCAGATGATTCATTTTCCTCTTGATTACAATTAATGATCTTAGCCTCAGCACCTGTCTTCCTCTGGAGGGGACAATTCCTGAGGGATGAATATGCAATACTACAAATAAGTACATTCACTAAAGCGAGAGATAGTACAGTTATGACTATGAATACTTGGCTTGCCATTTCCTGACAGGTGCTCACACTTTCTAATACATCTTATATCTAATAAATGAAACGTTGTCTTCCTCCTCCAAATCTTCAGCCGTACATCGAGAAGTCAGCTTCCAAGGGGGTGACTTCAGTAGGGCCTCTTCTGCCCCGTAATTCTGCCCATTGCCAGTAGGGCAATTTTTAGGTGGCGTTTCTTTAAGCATATCACTAGAGGACAGGCTTCCTGGTCTGCTCCCAATACTCATCAGCAGCCGGCTTAACTCGAGTCCAGTGAATCTAAAACTTGGATTCCAACACTTTTGCTGCAAGTGGAGAACACATGACCACAGTATATGGGCCCTTCCATCTAGGTTTCAAATTTTTCCCTTTTCAGTGTTTTACCACACTCTGTCCCCCATCTGAATATTATGACTGGAAGTTGTTAAAAATGGTGGGGGTAAGGGAGACAGAATACTGTTGGATTACTTGTATTTACTTACTCAATTCTCCCACCATTTGATTCACCCATGAGGACCCCAACTGTCCAAGGTCCCTTATATGATTTTTCCAAACATCATTTTAAAAGGAGATAATTTAAGTTCTTTACATGGAGTACATCTCACAGAGCAGAGAGCTAAGGGTAAGGCATCAAAACACACCTTATCTTTTCCTTAACAGTGCAGTTCACACATTTGCTTAATTTCTTTCCTGAGGCAGTTAAAAGACCTCTTTCCCTATAATCAGTAGTATTGATATGCAAAGTAAGGAAGGCATACAGAGTCAGTTCAGATGTTCACCCTTTCATTCTTTGTCCTCTCTAATGCACAGATTAAAGCCCATAATTCTGCTACTTGGGCACTAGTGCCTTTTGGGAGAGGTCCACTCTCAAAGACTTGGGCAAGGGAGACTGCATAATGTTCTCCCATAGTAATGAAGCTTGATCCATCAGTGAGCAAGTTATAGTCTGCATATTTCAACGGCACGTCAGTTAAGTCTGGTCTGCATGAAAACTGATTCTCAATGATTCTCATACAATTATACTCAATTTCGGGTCCTGGTATTGGCCAAAGGGTGGCAGGGTTTAGGGCATTTGTTTGCTTCAAGGTCACTTGTGGATTTTGAGTCAGGAGTGCCTGATATTTGTAAATTCTAGGGTTTGTTAACCATAAATGTCCCTTCGTTTCTAAAATTCCTTGAATTGCATGGCTGGTATAGATAGTGGTGGGCTGTCCGAAAGTTAATTTATTAGCTTCCTCCATTAGGAGGGCAGTGGCGGCTAGAATTTTTAGGCAATGTGGCCAGCCCTTTGCAACATAGTCCAGTTGTTTAGATAGATAAGCCGCAAGTTGTTGTCAACTTCCTTTTTTCTTATCAGAGCCTAAGATAATTCTGACTTTTTAGGGCTCTGTATGCTTGTTTCTGCAAGCAAGGGCTCTTCTTCTTTTTTTTTCCACCCCCCTTCGTAGATGCGTAAGGAGGTTTGGTAGAAGCACAAAATTTGAAATCTTCATTCTGCAATATCCTGCTGTTCATGGGTTCGCAATTTGGCATACAGCAGCTTCTTTTCACTCACATATTATTACTCTTAAGTATTTAACTTGGGGCTTTTTGTCCCTGCTTTCCAGCTTTTTGCCTTGGGCATGGTGTCCCTTGTCCATTAACAGATGAAGCAATTGATTGATTGGTATTTTTTTCCAACAAATCTCCTTCGTCTGTTCGGTTACTGGGATATTATCTACATATTGGAGTAGCACATTTCCATCTTGGCAAGGCTGGAAATTTTCTAAGTCTTCACCAAAAAGGTAGGTGAATTTTTTTTTTAAATCCTTGGAGAAACCTAGTCTCCAAGAGCAAACAGCCTCTTTTGACCTGTTACTTTTCCTACTCAAAAGCAAACAGTTTTTAGTTGTCTCTATGTATCTGAGATGGTGAAGAAGGCATAGGCAAACAGGCATGGCTAGAGGCTTTACTTATATAATTATTGGTGCATGATGATACGCATGGCCTGGTGGATTCTTGAACCACCATTGCCATATCTCATCTGTGGGAGTGCCTCAGCATTAGAACCATTTTATCTTCCTCAAAGGACAGTGTAGCTCCCATTTTGCATAGGATATCATGACCCAAAAGAGGAACTGGGCATTCAAGCATGTCTTGGGACATTCTTGTAGCCAGTGGCCTTTTTTTTTCTTACACCAATTACATTGACCTCTGCTTTGGGCTTTGGAATTATTTGATAATGCAACTGTCAGCAATTCAGCTTTACTTTGCATCCTGTCATCTCTCTTTCTTCTACTTTTCACAGAGACCTTTCATGCAATTTCCATTTTATTCAATCCACACAGACCTACATGCACAAATACCCTGAAACAACACTTTCAGACCTGGGAAAGAGTCTGTCCCTTTAAATCTCCTATTTTCTTTCCTTGGGAAACGTGGGTCATTCTCCAAGCATGGGAAAACTTAGAGGGCAGTTTAAATCCAACCGTTCCTCACAACTTTAAGTCCAAGCTGAGAAGCTTACTTATTTTCCAGGGCGCTGCTCTGGAGAGTCCTAGCAAGGGTTAAATACAGCCAATCTGCCCAGAACTAAATTGAAACTTTAAGCCACGCCTCTGGTGCTGATTATCTTCAGTTTTTTTCAATTCAGCTAGCCCAGTGGACGCGCTTAGAGTTTCTCCAATTCTGAGATAAATTGCTTGGACTCTCAAGAGTACTTTTAATAAGGAAATAAGACAATAATCACGCAGAGCAGGCTGGTGAGTCAAAATTTTGTATTTTTAATTGGTGTTCTCACCCTTGGCTCTCCTGGTGTCCGGGGCTTTGCTTTGGCTCCTCGAGGCCACAGGCAGCTGTTGAGGAAAGCGTGTGGGTCGGAGTGCTGACGCCAGCGCTGTTGGGGCACCCCTACTGGGGGCCATTTCCCTCTGGGAGCCCGCTGTTGCCGTTTGTGCTTCTTGCAAGTCAGATTGCGGCGCGGGCTTCCAGGGCAGCCATTTTGGCCATTTTCACTTTAAAATTTGGCGCGCAAAGCAGCGGTGAGTTCCGCCCACCATTTTGGATTGCGCAACTTTCGGTTTCGTCGAGTAAAAACTTTGCCGCAGCTGCCTGAAGCCTGGCTCTTTGCAGGAGCCACGTGGAGTCAGACTTGACCAGTGTGACCGGCGACCTGGGCCTTAATCCACTCGATTGATAGCGGCGTGGGATCATGGCCTGCTGGGTCGCCCCCTTGAATCTCCTGCAGGCGCTGGGAGCGAATTCTGCTCGCGGGAAAAGCTCCAGTGATTGAATCAGGCCTTGCAGTTTTTGTCTCCTCAGGAACATCGTGCTGCGGTGGGCTTTGTGGAGGTGGTGAGTGGTGGTCTTCCCACCCCCTACTATCCTATCCAGAGATTATTACCATGGCAGATCAGGCCTCTTAAACTTCTGAGGGTGTCTCTTCCAGAGCCCCTGTAAGACAGGCTGGGAAAGCTGCCAGGGAGGCCATTAGAGGGAGTAAGCCTTACTCCAGGCATGGTCCCAAACAAGGCTCAGGCCTAGACAGAGATGCCTTAAGACGCCAGAAAGCCTTAGAAAAGCAGTTCTCCAAGGCCCAACAGCAGGCCCATTCTTCCCTTTCGGTGTCTCCTGGGGAGCCCTCCAGGGAACTTCCTCCAGCCCAGGGAGGGCCCATTTCTGATAGTGAGGAGGAAGGCCAGGAATTCTCCCCCACGGCTTCATTTGCCATGGCTACTTCTCCAGGCCCTCAATGGCTGACCAGGCCGATCTCTTTGCCTGTCCCTCAGATATGGAAGAGGGAGCAGCTCCAATGGGACCCTTGGCTCCTCAGCAGACGATCCCAGGGCCCGCTCAAGGGGTTCGCCCCATTGAGGACCAGGGGCCTAACTTATCTAGTGAAATGCAGGATATTATTAACAGGGCCATTTCCCAGGGCATTGAGGCAGGCATGCAAAGGATGGGCAAGCGCACTCGCAAGACCCACCATTTGCAGCCCCAGGAGGATCCCAGGGAGATGACTCCTAGTCTTCCACCCCCGTCCCTGCATTCTTCGGTGGCTACCGATGATTCAGACTGGGAGGAGGAAGAGGATATCCTTCCTAGGCAGGAAGCTGAATTCTCTGGGGATGAGTCAGGCCCATCCAAAAAAAAACCCGGCCTTTTCAGGCCTATTTAAATTGGACAACTTTAAAACTATTCTAGACAAGGCAAAAATCTCAACACGTCTGGGGTCAACTCCCCCAGCCCAAGAGACCGTAGATCCTGATGACCTATCGGGGGACCTTTTTGAGGAACCTATTTCGGTCCAGGAAATTGTCCCCGTGCCCAAGATGTTCCTCAATTTAGTACAGAGGCAGTGGGCGCAGCCGGCCACCATGGCTACCCCCAGCAGCAATGACAAAAGGCTGTACACGGTGGATGCCAGCCTGGAGGATCTGCTCAAGCTACCTCCAATTGATCCCCCTGTAGCGGCTCTCACTTCCTCCTCTGTTCTCCCTCCTGACCTGTTGGAGGGGCTCAAGGCTGAGGATAAGAGAACCGAGACTGCTTGCCACAAGACTCACCAGGCAGCAGCGTGGGCTATTAAGTCATCCGTTTCTGCCTCCTTTTTCTCCAGGGCAGCTCTCCTGTGGCTAAGGCAGCTGTTGAGAAAGATACCTGCCAAGGACGTTAAAGTGAGGCAGGATATCAATAAGATCATGGCAGCCACAGAGTACACCGCTGATGCCACTCTGGGTGCTGCTAAATTTGCCTCACGCGCCCTGGCGTCTAATGTGACTTCCAGACGTCTTCTGTGGCTTAGACATTGGAACGTGGACATGCGCTCCAAATGGAAGCTTGTTACTGCCCCCTTTAAAGGGGACAAGCTGTTTGGAGAGGTCCTTGATCCAATCCTTGTGGAAAACAAGGATAAAAAAGAAGGTGATGCTGTCAGTCGCTAAAAAGTCTGATCGTAAGGGATCCAGCTCCTATAGGAGGCAGCCCTTTTGGAGCAATGAGCCCTCCACTAGCTCCGCCCCTATCATCGGGCGTATCCCCAGCAGGGCGAGCGGTCCCAGGACCGTCAGTCCTTTCGCGTCAGAGGTCGCCAGCAGCATTACTCCAAGCGGCCATTTCGGGGGGGTCCAGCTCACGGCCTTTTAGGAGATATAAATGACCATCAAAGGTCAGCTCCCATAGGAGGGCGGCTACAGTTGTTTCACGCCAAATGGGAGCAGACCATGTCGGACCAGTGGGTTCTTCAAACGGTCTGCATGGGTCTCGTTATGGAATTCTGGTCCCCCCCACCCCGCCACTTCATCAGGTGTCCAGTTCCCTCGGGCATAGTCAAAAGATCTCTCATGGAACAGGAGATAAGGCACCTCAGAGAAATCAGGGCCATAGAGCCTGTTCCAGCAGGCCAGGAGGGAACAGGATATATTACTCCATCCTATTTCTGGTTCCCAAAAACTCCGGAGGGTGGAGGGAGATATTAGATCTAAAAAAGTTCAATTACCACGTGACATATCGCAGGTTCAAAATGCAGTCCCTCCAGTCCATCTTGGGGTGCATCAGACCAGGTGATATACTAACGTCCATAGACCTCAAGGAGGCCTACCTCCACGTCCCTATCCGCAAAGCCCACCGCAAGTTCCTGAGGTTCACGTACACAGGCCGCCACTACCAGTATCGGGCCTTGCTGTTCGGCCTGTCATCAGCACCCAGGACATTTACAAAGGTTCTCGCAGCCGTGGTGGCTTTCCTCCGGTCAGACTGCACTGCTATCTGGACGATGTTCTCATTCTGTCATCGTCGCATCCACAAGCAGCCAGAGACCTGGAGCACACCATCCAGGTGCTCCAAGACCACGGATTCTCCATCAACTTGGAGAAAAGTCATCTTGTTCCAACGACCAGGCTGCAACATCTAGGAGCCGTCATAGACACCGTCTCGTGCACAGTATCCCTGTCCCCGGAAAGGGTGGCCAATCTCCGGGAAAAGGTCGTTCAGGTGCAGCAGTCACGCCTGGTCAAGGTGGTCCAGCTCTCACAGCTCCTAGGCAAGATGATTTCGTGCCTGTCCATCGGGCCTTGGGCAAGACTTCACTCCCGCCCGCTTCAGTGGATCCTGCTTCCATACCAAAGAGCCAACGAAAGCAGCTCAACAAGGCTGATTCCAGTCCCTGTAGAGGTACGTCGCTCCCTCAAGTGGTGGTTGTCTCTGGCCCTGTTAAAGGGGTCTCCATTCAGGGAGCCAGTCCATCTCACCATCACGACGGATGCCAGCCTGTTCGGCTGGGGGGCCCATTGCCACAACCAGCTTGCACAGGGCAGGTGGTCCCACTCCGAGGCCGCTCACAGCATCAACTGGCTGGAGCTGAGGGCGGTCAAGTTGGCACTCAGGCGGTTCCAGAGCACCATTCAAGGTCAGCACGTCTGCATTCTGACAGACAATGTAGCCACCAAAGCGCACATCAATCGCCAGGGAGGCACGCGCTCCAGATCCCTGATGAAGGAGGCAGAGCTCTTGGGTCGATGGGCGGAGAGATACCTTCTCTCTCTTCAGGCGGAACACATCTCGGGCACGAGCAACACCCAGGCGGATTGGCTGAACAGGTCCACGGTCGACAACTCGGAGTGGCGTCTACACCCGCTTCTGTTCCAGCAGCTGTCCCAGAGGTTCGCCCTTCCGCTGGTGGACCTGTTCGCCACCACGGCCAACACGCACGTCCCACGGTTTTTTACAAGGTTCCATGACCCGAGAGCCGAAGGAGTCAACGCGTTGCACAGCCCGTGGCCGAAAGGTCTGCTTTACGCCTTTCCCCCGCTACCTCTTCTTCCCAGAGTCATCTGGAAGATCCTGTCAGAGGAGGCGGAGGTGCTGCTGGTGGCACCGTTCTGGCCCAGGAGAACCTGGTTTGTGGATCTGGTGAGTCTCTCGGTCGCACCACCGTGGCAGATTCCTCCACAGGACATCTCTCTCAGCCAGGGGGTCCTTCAACATCCAGAGCCCCAGTGGCTGCAGCTGGCCGTCTGGCACTTGAGAGGGATCTCCTGAGCAGAGGCAGTTTGTCAGACAAGGTGATTGGCACCATTCAAGCGTCCAGACGGCTGTCTACGACGCCACCCGGAATACCTTCGCCAGATGGTGCACTACTCGTGGTACGTCTGCATCTTCCGCTTCAGTTCCTGTCATCCTGGACTTCCTGCAGGAAGTTTTGGACAAAGGTCTGGCGCCTAACACTCTGAGGCGTCAGGTGGCAGCTCTGTCAACCATCCTTTCAGTTGAGGGCTACTCCTCTCTTGGCCGGAATCCAACCATCCACAGTTTTCTCAGGGGGGCGACCAACCTGAGACCCCCAGTGGTCCACAGATATCCGTCTTGGGACCTCAACGTAGTGCTGAGGTCTCTCATTGGTCCCCCGTTTGAGCCACTTAAAACGGCCAGTCTCAAACACCTCACATTCAAGACAGTCTTTCTGGTCGCTATCACTTCAGCTAGACGCATATCAGAGCTGGCTGCCTTGTCAGTCAGGGAGGACTTGTGTCTCATTCGACAGGACAGAGTGATCCTCAGGTTGGATCCTTCCTTTATCCCGAAGATCAATTCCTGATTCCATCGGGCACAGGAGGTGGTCCTTCCGGATTTTTGCCCGCACCCTCATCACCCGAGGGAGAAACGCTGGCACATGCTGGATGTGCGCAGGACTATTCGCAGATACATCAAACGCACGGCCAGTTTTCGGAGATCCGAATCTCTGTTCATATCCTTTCAGCCGGCTTCTCAAGGCAAGAAGGTGTCTTTGTCTACCATCGGCAGATGGCTGCGAGCCTGTATTGCCCTGGCTCATGTTTTACAGTCCGTTCCTGTGCCTCGCAATATCACGGCACATTCGACTAGGAGCGCCGCCACCACAGCTGCCTGGGCTACACAGGCACCGATTGAGGAAATTTGCAAGGCGGCCACCTGGACTTCACTCTCCCCATTTGTCCGAAATTACAAGCTGGACAGTTTTGCATCAGCGGAAGGGGCTTTTGGGAGGCGTGTTCTTCAAGGCATCCATACCAGCGGAGAGACCCTGATGACTGAGCCTTCCCGCCCTAGTGACAGTTAGCTTGGGCATGTCCCTTGCTTGGACTCTCCAGAGCAGCGCCCTGGAAAATGACCATTGTCTTACCTGAAGGGTCGTTTTCAGGGCGCTGCGATGGAGAGTCCACCCCGCCCTGGGGTCTTTCTTCCGCTGGTGACTGTGTGAAGTTCCAGTGTCTTGTTCTGTTGTTGTTGTTTTGGACTATTTATTGACTTGTTACACGTTAGACTTCCAGTTGGATTCTCAGCGCGCAACAGTTCCACGTCTTCATTGAAAAAATCTGAAGATAATCAGCACCATTGGCGTGGCTTAAAGTTTCAATTCAGTTCTGGGCAGATTGGCTGTATTTAACCCTTGCTTGGACTCTCCATTGCAGCGCCCTGAAAACGACCCTTCAGGTAAGACAATGGTCATTTTGCCCGCTGGTCAAACATATCAAAATCAATTGAACACCATTCAATTCTACATGTTATTAGTATAGATACACACCTAAGAATTACATCAAATTAATCAAGTCCAATTACCTAGATCTTCCTATTCAATAGGCTTTACCTTTTTATGACCTGCTAAATTTCTTACTTTTGCTTGAAGCCCATTGTTCTATCTCCTTAAGCACTAGATTGTTAATACCTGTCTCTGCCCTGGTGTTGCGTTTCTAATTTGGATCTCTAATTTTTAAAGATCCAAACCTTTCTTGATTTCCCAGCCGCGCTGGCATATTTTTAAAGATCAAGATGTATAGAGACAATGTATAGAGATGTTTGTCCACACATTGTTTGCATTCGGTCAGGGTTCTAGGTTGGATCACCCAGCAGCGCTGGCATATTTTTAAAGATCCAGATATATGGAGACTTTCATTAACAAATAGTTTGCATCTGGGTGGGGCTTTTGATTCATCTGATGGTGGCCAGAATCTGAGGCCCTATTCAAAGGCACCTCAAACCTTGGCACAATGTCTTTTAGTACACACAAAACCAATAGATCTCTAAATCTCACTTTCTGTGGGGACATCTATTTGCCACACAGCACCTGGGAGCCCTGTAGAAGGACTTCCAAAGGAAGTTCCATCCTGTCTTTGGGTTGTTTTGTCACAACATAGACAGGCTGCAGCAATCTGATTAACAGCATGTGTGCCTCTAACTACCGATCCCCGCAACAACCTCCTCGACAATTCTTCCGGCAGGTCCCTTTGCCTCCCACTCTATCTAAGAGCCTTGGCAAGAAAAAAATGTGTTTCCTTTTGCCTTTTGAAATTCCTTCTTCTCTGAGGTTTTGAGCCCTTATATGCTCATTCTACAAGTTCAGAGATGCCTTTCCTGACCCCCCTTTTTTCCCTAATGTCATCTGCAGAGTGACCAATGAAGATACAATACAATACAATTGCAGAGTTGGAAGGGACCTTGGAGGTCTTCTAGTCCAACCCCCTGCCCAGGCAGGAAACCCTATACCATTTCAGACAAATGACTATCCAACATCTTCTTAAAGACTTCCAGTGTTGGGGCATTCACAACTTCTGGAGGCAAGCTATTCCACTGATTAATTGTTCTAACTGTCAGGAAGTTTCTCCTCAGTTCTAAGTTGCTTCTCTCTTTGATTAGCTTCCACCCATTGCTTCTTGTTCTACCCTCCGGTGCCTTGGAGAATAGTTTTTGACTCCCTCTTCTTTGTTGCTCTTCTCTGCACTCTTTCTAAAGTCTCCACATCTTTTCTACATCATGGTGACCAGAACTGAATGCAGTATTTCAAGTGTGGCCTTACCAAGGCATTCTAAAGTGGTATTAACACTTCACGTGATCTTTATTCTATCCCTCTGTTTATGCAGCCTAGAACTGTGTTGGCTTTGTTTGGCAGCTCCTGCACACTGCTGGCTCATATTTAAATGGTTGTCCACTAGGACTCCAAGATTCCTTTCATAGTTACTAATGTTGAGCAAGGTACTTGTCCATTTCATTTTTGTTGCCTAAATGTAGAATCTTACTCTTTTCACCATTGGATTTCATTTTATTAGATAGTGCCCAATGTTCAAGTTTGTCAAGATCCTTCTGTATCTTTAGCCTATCTTCTGGAGGTCATATTGACCATTCTCTTATTTTCTTCAACCTCAGGATCTAATGTGGTATATTGCCTGAAGGTTTGATAAATGCATTCTAGGAATTCCCCTGGATTCTCATCCTGTTTATGTTGAATTTAATAGACCTTCCCTAAATTCTTAACTTTTGTTTGAATCCTAACAAAACTAAGGTCCAATAGTTTTGCAGCTGAATGTACTAGGTTCCTAATCTGGTTTCTTCAGTAACCATGTCCAGTCTGGATTCTTTTTTTTAATGATCCGTCTGCAAAGGCTTATTCATGGTTACCTTTACCAGCCTTCTTTTCTCTGTGGTTAATAAAATTTCCATCAGACTTTTTATGTCAGCCCAAGCAGACTGGTGAGTTCAGAAAAATGGATGCAAAAAGGACATACATCTCATCTGGATTTTCTCTGTAAGTAGGAATTTGATTTTTCCAATTACATAAATCAGCCATTGAGAATGGAGCATATATCCACACCTTACGTATCTCCCCCTCAGCTTTTGGCAATAAAATGCCCTTAGGGCAATTTGAGTTTTTATCTCAACTGCTCCCTTGGACCAGGTTTGTGGTCCACTTGATCTATCCCTTCGATAACCTTTTTTGGTTTTCTTTCTCTTGGCCCCACCTAATGGGACCGTTTGTTCTTTCTTTTTAACAAAACAAAAAAACACTTAAACACATCATCAAGGACAAGCATGCAAGTCAAAACAGACAGGAACTAAATGTTTCGTTGAGACTCTCTCAAAGCTTTTTCTTTCCTCCTTGAGGCTTTTATAATAGGGGTGAGGGTAATTTCTCTGCCAGAGACTTTTTACTAAAACTCTCTCAAGGCTTTTTTCCCCTCAACACGCATTGGAGAGGCGTTCGAGGAACGCTCCCCACCTTCCCATGTTCTATTTCTAAGACACTGTCACCGACCTGGGGTGCCGGAATACCACGGTCGCCTTCAGGAACTGCGATGACTTAACCACCCACACAAACCTAGAGCCTCATTAGGATACGCCGGTTCCATTTGGAAGGGATGCTATCCCGGGCTCAGGGGGGTGATCGGGCCCCCTCTTCCACTCCTAACCGAGTGGGTCTACAATTCTTTTGATACTTGCCTGCAGGCGTCTTCTTTCTCAGCCGGCGTAAATTTTATTAACTTGTCCTGATCCTGGTCAGATTCTTGGATCGGTGGTGTCCTCCGGATGCCCAAGAGGGGTCATCGGCCCCCTTCCAGAGAAAGATCTCCATGGCACCTGAAGAAGGGTGAGATGGCCTCGATGGGGCACCGGTCGGTCCGTTCCGTCCTCAGCGAAATATCGCTCTAAGTCCTGCCGCCACGGTTGCCAGAATTGTTGCAGAAAATGACAGGCTTAGACTTCTCAGGATACAGGAAAAGTTTATTTGGCAGCCAGGTTCAGAAAGTTAGCATGTAGCTAGCATTGCAAATTCTGAACAACTTTTATTATCGAAGCACGCATTCTTATACATTCTCAAAGACAGTGTAACACGGAAACACTTCTTATTGGTTACCTTGAGGAAAAAGCCTTATAAGGAGATGGGGGTCTTACTTCTCCTTTTGTTACAGGTATGGGCTACGTGCCATTAATGAACTTTATTTGAACCTTGTGGTTTTGGACTTTTGACATAGGGACATTTGCTGGAACATGTGGTTGAGGGCTGATGATATTTCCCTGTCCCTTTAAGCAAGCTTCCAACTGTCCCTTTTATGCCACGTCTTCATTCTTATATTTTAATCCATATTTTATTCTACTTTACCAGAGTCATGTGATCCACCTTTTATAATCTTCAGATAAGCAATGGGGATGTCAGATTCACTTAACAACCATATTACTAATTTAACAAGTAACTTAAGTGACTTGCCACTTAATTGGCAAGAAAAGTCATAAAATGTGGTAACAACAAATATTTCACTTAGCAACAGAAATTTTAGACTTAATTATATTCATACGTCAAGGATTATCTGTATTGCTCTACTTACCAGTATGGAAAGGCAAGGTATCAGTGGTATAACAAAATAAGTGGTTCTTTTTGTAATAGGGGCGTGAAACTATAGGACAAGGGTGTCAAACTATTTCATTGAGGGCCGAATTAGGGTTGTGTTTAACCTTAGGGGGCTGGGGTATTTATTTATTTATTTATTTATTTATTTATTATTTATTTATTTATTTATTTATTTATTTATTATTATTTATTTATTTATTTATCTAAACTTATTAGTTGCCCCCTCTCCCCACAGGGACTCGGGGCGACGTACACAAGCAACAGTCAGCACAGTGTCATACAGAGGAGGTAAAAAATAAATAAATAAATTACAATACTCAAAAAGGTTAAAACCCCAATAACATTAAAAGTTTAAAAACTAAAATTAACAATTAAAAATGACCAAGGGGTGGAAAAGTTGTCGAGTTATGCCAGGCCGGCTAGCCGAAACAGGTGGGTCTTCAGTTTACTGCGGAAGGAGCGGAGATCGGTTGTTGTCCTAATGTCTGGGGGGAGGTCGTTCCAAAGGGTAGGGCCCGCCACAGAGAAGGACCTACTCCTGGACACTGCCCTCTGACAATCTCTAGAGGACGGCACCCGGAGGAGACCCTCTCTGTGTGAGCGAATGGGCCGCAGGGATGTATGGGGCAGGACACGATCCCGCAGGTAACTAGGCCCTATGCCATGGAGCGCTTTGAAGATGGTGACTAACACCTTGAAGCGCACCCGGTAGGCCACAGGAAGCCAGTGCAGCTCGCACAGGAGAGGTGTTATATGGGAGAACCTCGATCTCCCCATAATTACCCGCGCGGCTGCATTCTGGACCAACTGCAGTCTCCGGGTGCACCTCAAGGGGAGCCCCATGTAGAGAGCATTACAGTAGTCCAGGCGAGACGTCACCAGCACATGAGTGACTGTGCGCAGGGCCTCCCGGTCCAAAAGGGGTCGCAATTGGCGCACCAGGCGAACCTGGTGGAACGTCCCCCTCGCCACGGCTGCCACATGATCTTCCATAGCCAGCCGGGCATCAAGGAGGACGCCCAAATTGCATGCCCGTTCCACCGGGGCTAATTGTTCATCCCTGATGGCCAGCGATGGAATGTGCTGGTTGTACCGGGGAGCCGGGAGCCACAGACACTCTGTCTTGGAGGGGTTGAGCCTGAGCCTGTTGTCACCCATCCAGACCCGCACGGCTTCCAGACAACGGGACATCACTTCGATGGCCTCATTGGGGTGGTTTGGGGTGGAAATATACAGCTGAGTGTTATCAGCGTACAGATGGTATCCCACCCCGAAACCACGGATGATCTCGCCCAGCGGTTTCATATATGTGTTGAACAGGAGAGGCGAGAGGATCGACCCCTGTGGGACCCCACAAGTAAGGGGCCTCGGGGTCGACCTCTGCTCCCCTGTCAACACACATTGCGTCCGGCCAGAGATGTAGGAGCGGAACCACCGCAGTACGGTGCCTCCGATCCCCAACCCCTCCAGACGGCGCAATAGGATACCATGGTTGATGGTATCGAAAGCCGCCGAGAGGTCTAATAGGACAAGGATGGAGGAACAACCCCCATCCTTTGCCCTCCAGAGATCAGAGGGGTAGATGTGGCCAGCTTGACATTCCTTGTGTCAGGGGTCCCTGTGGTGGCCCGATCGCTCTGCCAGCGAAAATGTGCTCCCGAGCTCTAGTTTTTGGTTGGATAGACTCCAGCAGTCCTCTGTCCAGCCAAAAATGAAGTTCGTGAGGACTGCGCATGGCACTACCGAGTTCTGTTTTCGCTGCCAGAGGATTGCAAGAGGCCGTTGCAGTTGAAAACAGCCCTTTTTTGCTGGCAGAACACTCGACCCCCACAGGCGCCCTTGACATGAGTGATGTTGAGCTGGCCACGCTCACCCTGGCCACACCTATCCTGGCCCCGAGGTCAAACACAACCCTTATGCGGCCCTCAATGAAATCGAGTTTGATACTCCTGTTCTAGAGAGTCTTTTCCAGCCAAACTATAATTGTGAAACATCCCTTTTAATTTTATATTACAAACATTTGGAAGACTTTTTTTACTGCCCTGGGACCTTATGTAAGGGCAGAGAGGATTCATTCTTAAAACATCACATTTTGTCCTGTTCCACTAATACTCAGATCTTTGGAGATATACTGTTTGCTCTTCAGTCCTTTTATCAGTTTCTCAGTTCTTTGAGGTAATATTACATCTGCTATGTGCATTGTTGTTAGTTGGAAGTTGTGTCCGACTCAACGTGACCCCATGGACAATGTTCCTCCAGGCCTTCCTGACCTCTACCATCCTCTGGAGTCCATTTAAGCTCATGCTTACTGCTTCATCCAGCCATCTCATTCTCTCCCTTCTTCTTTTGCCCTCAATCTTTTCCAACATTAGTCTCTTTTCCAGTGAGTCCTTCTAATTAGGTAGCCAAAGTATTTGAGTTTCATCTTCAGGATCTGGCCTTCTAAAAAGCAGTCAGGGTTGATGTCCTCTAGGATTTACCAGTTTGATCGCCTTGCAGTCCAAGGGACACACAGGAGTCTTCTCCAGCACCATAGTTTAAAGGCCTCAATTCTTTGGCACTCAGTCTTTCTTATGGTCCAACCTTCACAGCCATACATTGCAACTGGAAAAAACATAGCCTTGACTATACGCATTTTTGTTGGCAGGGTGATGTCTCTGCTTTTTAGTATGCTGTCTAGATTTGCCATTGCTTTCCTCCCCAAGAGCAAACGTCTTTTAATTTCTTGGCTGCAGTCCCCATCTGCGATGATCTGGGAGCCCAGGAAAATAAAATTTGTCAATACCTCCATTTCTTCTCCAACTATTTGCCAGGAATTGAGGGGGCTGGATGCCATGATCTTAGTTTTCTTAATGTTGAGTTTCAAGCCAACTTTTGCACTCTCCTTCACCTGCATCAAGAGGCTCTTCAATTCCTCTTCACTTTCTGCCATTAGAGTGGTATCATCTGCATATCTGAGGTTGTTGATATTTCTCCCGGCAATCTTAATTCCAATTTTTGATTCATCTAGTCCCACCTTTTTCATGATGTGCTCTGCATATAAGTTAAATAGGCAGGGCGACAGTATACATCCTTGCTGGACTCCTTTCTCAATTTTGAACCAATCTGTGGTTCCATGTCCAGTTCTCACTGTTGCTTCTTGACCCGCATATAGGTTTCTCAAGAGACAAATAAGTTGGTCTGGTAGTCCCATCTCTTTAAGAACTTGCTACAATTTGTTGTGATCCACACAATCAAAGGCTTTAGCATAGTCAATGAAGCAGAAGTAGATGTTTTTCTGGAACTCCCCAGCTTTCTCCATAATCCAGCATATGTTGGCAATTTGATCTCTAGTTCCTCTGTTTCTTCGAAATCCTGCCTGTATTTCTGGTAATTCTTGATCCACATGCTGCTAGAGCCAGCTTGTAGGATTTTGAGCATAACTTTACTAGCATGTGAAATACGTGCAATGGGGTGGTAGTCTGAACATTCTTTGACATTGCCCTTCTTTGGAATTGGAATGTAAACTGATATTTTCCAATCCTCTGGCCACTGTTGAGGTTTCCAAATTTGCTGGTAAATTGAGTGTAGCATTTTTACTGCATCTTTTAAGATTTTGAAGAGCTCAGCTGGAATACTGTCACCTCCACTAACTTTGTTGTTGCTTAGATTTCTTAAGGCCCATTTGACTTCACATTCTAGGATGTCTGGCTTGAGGTCAGTGACTACCCCATCTTGGTTATCAGGAACATTAAGCTTGTTCTTGTATATAACCTCTGTGTAATTTTGCCACCTCTTCTTATTCTCTTCTCACTCTGTTAGGTTTCTCCCATTTTGGTCCTTTATCATCCCCACCTTTGCATGAAACATTCCCTTCATATCTCCAATTTTCTTAAAGAGATCTCTGGTCCTCCCTTTTCTATTGTTCTCAATAAGGGTGGAGATAGCATCCATGCATGGATTAACACTATCTGTGCTCTGATTGGACTGAGTCTGAATACTAATTAATTAACCCCTATATAACCTGCCTCCATGAGTGGTACCACCCAGTTTCCGACTCAGTCCACTCTGGGACAGTCGTGTTATCCCTTCCATCTCGGAAATATACATATAACTACGAACAAACTGATTAATTCGAAATTTCTGCTTTCATTGACTGTGAGTACTGCCAGATTCAGTGCTCTGAAGTCTGACTGCCGGCAAGGCTGCTAATTGCAGGCACGCACAAAGTCTCCCTCTCTTTGGCAGGGAGCTATCTCTTCCCCATGCTGCTCAATTCGCATAGACAACGTATGATTTGCTACTGTGAGCTGAGACGAGTGTCTCCTGGGCCCTAGCAGCCTCCTGAGTTGGGGAAGAAGCCCCGTTTGCCGCACGGCGGCAGGGCAGTGCTGATCAGATGCGTCTCCACCTCCCGCCGCACAGTGAGGCTTTGGAGAAGGAGCGGAAGCACTGGGTGAGGCAGGAGGTCGCGGAGCCATGAGGAGGCCCCTAAGGAAGCAGGTAGCCAGGCGCCGACAGCAGCAGTGCGGCCCGCAGCGTTCACAGGCCCAGCAGGCAGCTCCAAAAGGGTGTGGACGCCATTTTGGAAGGTGGGTGGAGCCTCTCCATGGCAACCATTTTGTCTTGAGCCTCCCTGCTTACCACATGACCAACAGCAGCGTGGTTGATCCGGGGAACCCAGAGGCCAGCAGGAGCACAATGGAGGTTGATCAAGGGCTCCTTGTAGTGGCCCAGGCCACCCTCTCTCTCTCCGGGCCAGCTGCCTCCCAGGGGACCACTGGTTCCAGCAAGGGCTCTTCCTCTGGCAGCAAGGGGTCCAAAGCCAAAAAAGCCACATAAGTCCTCATCCAAGAGCAAGCACCCGGAGGCCACAGGACTTCCTGCCCGTCACCCGGGTAAGGAGCCAGGGGCCCCTAGCCAACTGGTTTCAGTTCCACTTCAACTGGGGATTGTCAGGGCCATTTAGTCCTATGTTCCCAATCAATACGTCAGGACTGTGGGGCAGCTCAGACACCCGTTGCCAAGGTCACAGTGCAGCAGCCACCTTCACCCCTACCACAGCTGGCCTTTGTCCGAAGGGGATTGTGACCTCCTTAGCGACCATGTACCCTCCCCCTGCTATGCCAGCTATGACATCCGGGCTCCAGGACATTATAGCGGAGGCTGTAAAACGGCATCGTGGCAGGATTGAAGGAAAAGGTTGCAAGCCCACAGGTGGGAGCTCCTCAGACCCCTTCTCACACAGGGGGAGTCCCGGTTTCTACGACCCAGCCTCCACCACCTGAGCCTGACTGCTGCCCCTACCCGGCCTCAGAGGAAGGGGAGATCAGGGAGGCCGACCTGTGAAAGGAGGAGGGTCCCGTTCCCAATAAGCCTACCTACTCCGGCCTCTTTCCGTCTAATTTGTTTACCCCTCTACTGTGCAAGGCCAAGGCCTCTTCTTTGGTTGGAGATCAAGGGGCAAAGGAGCCCCTTCAGCAAGCTCAGTCAACTAGTGTATGGTTCACCAAGCACAAGATGGAGGCTGATGTCATCCCGGCTCCGCAATTGTTTGTGGACACGATTCGCCGACAGTGGTCCACTCACATTGGGACCAGCTCCCTCAGTCAATGATAGGTGTATTTACAATGTCGACAAGTCTCTCAACAAGTCTGTTGTGGCCCACAATCGATCCCCCTATTGCCACCCTGTATACTAACACCACGATGCCAGGGGTGCAAGAGGACATCCTCAAGCCAGAGAACAGGCACACAGACCAGGTCCTCCAATGGAACCACTAGGAGACTGCCTGGGCAGTGCAGACCTCGACGGCGGCATCCTTCTTCTCCCGCTTGAGCTTTTGCTGGCTACAACAGCTGCAAGAGTGGATTCCGGCCGGTGATTCAAGAGCCCACCAGGACAAAATTGTAGCTGCAGTACAATTTACCTCAGACGTCACTTTGAGCACTACTCGGTTCGCCTCCAGGGCAATGACATCATTGGTAGCCTCACGCAGACTGTTGTGGCTGCAATAGTGGCAGACAGATGTCAAACATAAGTGGTGCCTGGCATCTGAATGATATGCAGGGGGCATCCTATTTGGGGATTCTCTCACTCCCCTATTGATTGAGGGTAAGGATAAACGCAAAATTCATCCCTCCAACCCCAAAAAGGGGTTCTCACCCCGGCACCCTACCCTAGAAGGCACCTCTTTCGTGCCCATGAATATGGGGGGCCCTCCCAACAATCAGAGTACTCACCCTCAGGATTTTGCCCACAGGGGGGATTCTTTCAGTGGCCTAGGCAGCAACAGTATCGGCAGCAGAGGGGGAACCAATCTAAGCGTCCCTTTCGGGGGAGCGGTAACCAATACTAGTGCAGGTCATAATCCCCCTCAGGATCAGTTCCCCATTGGAGGCAGATTAAGTTTTTTCCGCTAACCAGTGGGATGCTACAACTACTGATGCCGAGTTAGGGCCACGGTCAGGTTCAGTCTGACCCTGGAGTTTATTTACCCTCCCCCAAACTTTTTCATTCGTTGCCCTGTTTGCTAGCAACCCCCAAAGGCAACTTCTTATGCAATCAGCAATCCATCACCTGCTGGACATTAGAGCCATACAGAAAGTCTCTGCGGACCAGACAGGCTGTGGGTTTTATTCCGTTCTATTGGTCATCCCGAAATCCTCTGGAGGGTGGAGGGCCATTCTTGATTTGAAATGTTTAAATATGTATATTAAGTATAGACGTTTTAAAATGCATACTTTAATCACCATTTTGGAAGGTATTTGTGAAAGCGATTTTCTTACTTCGATCGACTCACAGAGGCATACTTGCATATGCCCATCCTGAGGGAGCATCATCAATTCTTATGTTTTTGTTACCAGTCACGTCATTATCAATACAGAACGTTGCCTTTTGGGCTTTCTTCTGCGCCCTGAGTTTTCACTAAAGTGTTGGCGGTCTTAGCAGCCCATCTGCATACCATTCCTATCAAGGTATAACTTTATTTGGATGACATTGGTACAGTCATTCTCCAGGGACAGGCTGTGGGCAATCTCCATCTCAATCTGGAGGTGTTAAGGTCTCATGGGTTTTTCATCAATGAGTCTAAGAGCCACTTTACGCCCACAACTCATATTCTGCATTTAGGGGCTTGGATGTGGCAGGTCAGGTCTTCCTTTCAGAGGATCGCATTAACAGCTTCAAACAGAGGGTGACAAATGTGTTACGTAGTCAACGAGTGTCCCTGGCTACACTTTCCAAGTTATTGGGGAAAATGGTCTCTACTATCTCCATTGTGCCCTGGGCTAAATTACATACAAGGGAGTTGCAATGGTTCCTTCTTCCCTACTAGTGTTTCCTTGACTAAAGTGCCTTTACCCGAGGAGGTTCGCCAATCACTCTACTGGTGGAAGTCACTGGCTGTTGAGAGGGGGTGTCATTTTAGGATTCTTAATAGAGTGACGGTTACCACAGATGCTAGCCTGTACGGTTGGGGTGCCCATATGGGAACACAAATGGCACAAGGGCAATGGACCCAGGAAGAGGTGGAGAAAAGCATTAACTGGTTGGAACTGCGGGCCATCAGGTTGACCCTTTTGAACTTTCGGGATTCCATCTTGGCGCAGCATGTCCTTATTCTGACCGATAATATGGCGGCTAAGGCTCATTAATAGGCAGGGGGGAACTAGGTCTGGTGGTCTTATGTCAGAGGCCGATGTCCTGGTCTCCTGGACAGAGGATAATCTATTGTCCATTTCGCGGAGCATATCTCTGGCACCGCTAATGTCACTGTGGATTGGCTCAGCAGGGCTATAGTTGACAAAGCTGAATGGCGATTGCATCCTTGTCTTTTTCAGGAGATCACTCAGTGTTACGGACGCCTGATCGTAGACCTGTTTGCCACCCCGGCCAACGCCCAGCTCCCGAGTTTTTCACATGGTTCAATATGCCTGGAGCAAAAGGAGTTGATGCCCTTCGCAGTCCCTGGCCCAGGGGACTCCTCTATGCCTTTCCCCCGGTCCCTCTCCTCCCCAGAGTCATCCGCAGGGTCATCTATCTCAGGGCGGAAGTCCTCCTCCTGGCACTGCACTGGCAGTAGTGCCCTTAGTTTGCCGAACTACAGTCACTGTCGGTGGAGAGACCGTGGAGGATTCCACCAGACAGGGTTGTCCTTACACAGAGGTCACTGGAACACCCGGACCCCCAGTGGCTGCACTTGACCGTTTGGCGGTTGAGCGGCTCGCGCTAAGAGAAGGCAACCTGTCTGACAGGGTCACTTCCACCATACAAGCCTCCAGGAGACCGTCAACAGTCCATATAATGCCACTTGGAAAAAATTTTCTCGATGTGCAACCAAGCGTATTTCTCCGGTCACTTCCATTCCAGAGGTCCGCAGGTCCTCAAATTTCTCCAGGATGGTCTGTAGAAGGGGCTATTCCCTAACACTCTTAGGAGACAGATGGCTGCTTTGAACACTACTCAACTGGGGTGGGGGCAATCGCTGGCACATCATCCCAACATGTGGGGTTTCTTGAAACGGGTGGTTAATCTAAGACCTCCAGCAGTGCATATATATCCAACCTGGGATCTGGCAAAGTTCCTGGAGGCTCTGATAGATCCGCCCTTTGAACCTCTTAAGGAGGTGCCCCTACAATTCCTTACCTTGAAGGTAGCATTCCTGGTGGCTGTGACATCAGCAAGGCGTATATCTGAACTGCACGCCTTGTCAGTGCGAGAGGACCTCTGTAGGTTCCATGCGAACAGGGTGGTCCTTAGACTGAATCCATCCTTTATGCCGAAGATTGGTTCTTGGTTCCATCGCACCCAGGAGTAGTGTTACTGGATTTTTGCCCTTCACCCAGACATGAATTGGAACATCAATGGCACACGTTGGATGTGTGTCGGGCGCTGCAAATTTACATTGATCACATGGCGGAATCCAGACGATCAGAGGCCTTTTTTATTTCGTTCCAGCTTTCTTCCCTTGTCCAAAAGGTCTCGGTAACTACCATTAGCAGGTGGGTCAGACATTGCATTGCGGCAGTGTATGATTCGCGCCAGGAGAGGGTGAACACTGGGGTGACAGCCCATTCTACAAGAAGCGCAGCCACCACAACTGCATGAGCAACAAGCTTCTCTGGATGAAATTTGCAGGGCAGCTGTGTAGACCTCTCCATCCCCTTTCATCCACAATTACAAACTTCATAAGTTCGCATCGGCCGATGCTTGCTTTGGCAGAAGGGTTCTGCAGGCCGTTTGATCGGGCGGGTCAGTTTCGGAACAGTCTATCACCCACCCTTGAGGATTATATGGCTTGGGTATGTCCCATGCATGAATGTTATCTCCACCCTTATTGAGAAAGGGCGTTGGCAACTTACCTGATACGCCTCTTCTAATAGGATGGAGATAGCATCCAGTCCCACCCCGGGATTTGACTGTTCCTTGTCTCGACGAGGCTGTTTTGTTGTCTGTTTTGAAAGTTTTATCTCGGCTGGTTGGCAATGTTGCCTTGTATATTGTTTTCTGTGAATCACTAAACTTAAGAATTGTTTGGATAACACGTGGAGTCTGTCTTTTTTTCTCTTCGCCGGAAACTGGGTGATACCACTCATGGAGGCGGGTTATATAGGGGTTAATTAATTAGTAATCAGATTCAGTCCAATCAGAGCATGGATAGTGTCAACCCATGCATGGATGCTATCTCCACCCTATTAGAAGAGGTGTATCAGGAAAGTTACCAACGCCCTTTTTCATCTATTTCTTTGCACTTTTCATTTAAGAAGGCATTCTTATCTCTTCTAGCTATTCTCTGGAATTCTGCATTCAATTGGGTGTATCTTTCTCTTTCTCCCTTGACTTTCACTTGCCTTCTTTCCTCAGCTATTTTGCAAAGCTTCCCCAGACAGCCATTTTGCTTTCTTGCATTTCTTTGGGATGGTTTTAGTTGCTACCACTTGTACAATGTTGTAGGAACATGATTTAGTTCATACTTGAGTGCCTAGTGCTTTCCCCTACTTTCTTCAATTTAAACCTAAATTTTGCAATGAGAAGCTCATGATCTGAGCCACAGTCAGCTCCTGGTCTTGTTTTTACTGACTGTATAGAGTTTCTCCATCTTTGGCTGCAGAGCACATAGTCAATCTGATTTTTGTATTGACTGCCTGGTGATGTCCATGTGTAGAGTCGTCTCGGTTTATTAGAAAAGAATGTTTGAGAATACGATGACCATCGTATTCTCTTGACAAAATTCTATCAGCCTGTGCCCTGCTTCATTTTGTACTCCAAGGCCAAACTTGCCTGTTATTCCAGTTATCTTTTGGCTTCCTACTTTATTATTCCAATCCCCCATGATGATAAGGACCTCATTTTTGGTGTTAATTCTATAAGGTGCTGTAGTGCTTCATAGAACTGGTCAATTTCATCCTCTTCAGCACTAGTGGTTGGGGCATAGACTTGGATTGCTGTGATGTTGAATGGTTTGCCTTGGATTCAAACTGAGATCATTCCATCATTTGGGGGATTGTATCCCATTATTGTTTCTCCTTTTAGACTATGAAGGCTACTCCATTTCTTCTGTGCTATGTGCATGGAAAGAGTTATTTTCCCTCTTCCATCTTCTCCTTTGTTTGAAATGTGTACATGAGTCAAGGTTTTATTGGAACCTGGCATGTAGATCTGTACTTTTGTGGCTTAGCTATTAACAGAGTTATCTAATCAAACTAAGCAACCAACAAAATTCATACTAAACAAAGACCCACTTCAGATAGGCATTTAGCCAATGTTATAATGGTGCTCACAGCTGCGCAAATGTATCCCTCAATCTTCCTTCTTCCTAATGAAGGCTAGTTGAAAAGGTGAAAATGGGCAGCCAGTGCTCTTAAATAGCCAATCAGGGAGAAAGGTATAGTTCAAAATAAGTTTGCTGCCAGTACTTCCTCTTATTCCACATTATTGATTAACAATGAGATATTCAGTGTCTTTTCTACGGTAATCATTATTATGAACTTGAATTGTACTCTGCAGCTTTTTTATTTTTTAAAGAGTCCATTCTTAACCAGCTGGGCATCGACATAGTCCTACAAAACTCAGTAAATAATCCTAGTATTTCTAGCCAATCATCTAACTAAATTTAACATTCTCTGGACTTTGTAATAAAGACTTATTTTGTAGATGATTTCATAGAGAGGAAGGAAGCCTTCTCTCTTTCTACTCCCCCTTCCTCGCCTTTTTCTCTCTCTCTTTTAAAGCCTACTGCTGCATATGTTCATTCTTTTCTTCAGAGTGAGGACCCTTCTCACTGAGGAAGAGATTGTCTTGTAATTGACTTTGAACTGTAAACTGCTTTATAATCTGTAGTTTATAAAACAAAATCTTGTATTTATTTATCAACTGGCTTAGAATGTATAATCACTTCGGTAAATTGAAATCCTTTCAGAATCCATAATAATACATTCGAAAAGAAAAAGAATGTCAAATATATATGGAAATAGTAGCATTAGTAAAATAAACAGTACTAATTGTCATAAGAATATCAACTTCTTATCATTCTGCTTTTATACTGAATTGTTCAAAAAACAAAATCTATAACACCATGAAACTCTTCTCTAAAACACTGCTTAGGAAGAGTTATTTCTTTTTTTCCAAAGATTTTTTTTATTTTTTTATTCTCTTACATACCATTTTAAGTATACATTCACATGATTGTTATTCTTCTTTATTTATTTATTTATCATTCTTATACATTTATTATTTCATTTAATAGATTATAATATACAGTTTGGGTTGCTTTATTTACCATCCCTTCCTCCTTTTGTAACACCACCTTGTTTTCCCTTTCTTTTTTCCCTCCCTCCCTCCTCTTCTTTCTTCTTTCCTCCTCTCCTTCCCCTACCTTCTTCCCTTACCTTTTTCTTACTCTTACTCTTCCCCTTCCTACCCTCTCTCCTTCTCTTTCTCTCCCTTCCATTCTCCTCTCCTTACCTCTTTCCCCTGTCTTCCTTTCATTCTCTGCTCCTCTCTCCCTTTTTCTATTGTTGTTGGTTCATATTTCAAAAGTCAGTTCATGTTTCCTTGGGATGGTATTTCCGCCAACCCAGATATAATTTAGTACCATTTCTTATTCCCTTACCTTCGCTAGTTATGTTCCCCCCTTTATATCTCATTCTTGAATATATACTTATATGTTTACTATTTTCTTTTCTGTTTTCCCCTTCTTCCCCTCTTTTCCATTTAACAGTGCATCATCTGGGTACTTTATCTTCTCCCTACTTTCTTTTCTAGCTTGCTTTCTCTAGCCAATCTGTCAGCCTCTGTTTTGCTTGCTACGCTTGCTTGCTATCAGCTGCCATAGGAAGGGGTGTGTGTGTGTTGCATAGTATTAGGGAAGGATATTATATTGTACTGGAGGAGTCTTGTTCTCACCATCTTCTGCGCATGCTGGTGACTGATGTTTGGACTTGGTCAAGGCCAACCGTTCCGCATACCAACTTGATGAGGCTATTTGAAGATGCACCCCACATGACCCCTTAGGGAGTTGCAGATTGGACAGTGGGTTGGGGAATTGGGGGGAGGGTGCTGAGTAATTGTTTGATATGTATATGTTCCCGCCTTTCTGGCTCAGATTTTGCTTTCCTTTTTCACTTCATATCTAGTAAAAGTACTTTATCTATTAAAATGGAGTTGAGGTTTTCCTTTCTTGGATATTGAAGGAGGCATGCTTGACACAATCATAAAATCTTCCCCATGTCTTGAAGTACTCTGATTCTTTTTTTTTTTTTTTTTTTCAAGAAGTTTTATTGGTTTTTTTAAAAACATTTATGCGGAAAAGGGTAAGTGGAATAGTTACAAATTTTGGCAGTTGCAAGTATGGCAGACGCCCCCTCCCTCCAGACTCCTAGGTTACATCAAAATATCAAACCTTATTACATAGTCATAAAAAAAAATCAGCATATTAATTCTAGAAAAAATACTTTTCAATCAGTTTATATAATTATAATATATAGTCTAGTTGTAAATTCATTAATACTTTCGGTCTGTTTATAACATTGTGGTTTTCTTATTTATTTTTGTGATCTGAGCTTTCTTGGTGTTGCCCCTTCACCCCCCGCTGGCAGAGCTCCGGCCCCTCCCGTGTCCTGCATAACCGTTGTAGTGTCATCTGTTTTTTCTAGGTTCGCTTTGTTTTTTTCCATAAAGGCCTGTGCCTCTATGGGTGTGTTGATTCTGATTCTTGTCTCCTCCCAGAATATCAGCATACCTTCAGGCATCAACCATCTAAACCACACCCCCTTCTGGTATAATTTATTCGCCAATTGCGAATAGCTTTTCCTTTTTTCCCTAATTTTTTTGGGAATCTGCTTTAGAATGGTTATCTCCCTATCGTGGTATGTCAGTGTTTGCCCCCTTTGTACACCCAGAATTTCATCTCTTGTGGTTTTCCTAAGAAATTTAATATGAACCTCCCTGGGTACATTATGTGTTCTGGCATATGCTGAATTCACTCTATAAGCTAGATCTATCTCCCATTCCATCTGCTGTTTATCTTTGTGTATGTATTCAGCTAAAATGTTAGTCATAATGTCCCTTATATTTTCCCCATCTGCTTCTATTACATTTTGAAATCTAAGATAAAAGGACATTCTTTCAAACTCTGCTTTCATTTGTTGGATGTCAAGTTCTTTGTTCCCCTTCTGTAAGGCCTCTACCCCCCCCCTCGCCTCCGCCACCCCACCCTCCACAAGGTCCAGTCTCTGTGAGTTCTTAAAGATTTGGGCTTGATTCTGTTTAATTTCATCTTTCATTTCCCTTAACTGTTTCTTAATTTCCTCCTGGCCTTGTAAAATTTGTTGAAGCATTTGTTGGAAGTCTATCTCTGTAGTCTTGGGTTGCATCAGTTCTGATATCTTTGACTGTGTAGCTGGACTAGACGTTGCAGACGTTGGAGCAGAAGTAGCAAAGCCAGGCTTTCCAGGAGGTGGTCTTTTTGGAGACATGGTTTATGAAGCAAGGAGATCAGTCAAAGTAGAGACTGGGCAGCTGGAGAGGTAGAGCAGGCAGGCGAATTCAGAAGGCAGAGGATCCAAACAGATGGGGATTTCTTTAGTCACTCTAGCAGTAGATGAAAGTTTTTTTCTCCAAAGAGTTCAGAAAGTAGCAATCCACAAGAAATTCCTCTGGGTGACTCGGAGACAAAGACCGGAAGCCTGAATTTTAAAGGTGGAGTCAGGTTTCACAATTCATGAAGACAACGGAAGTGTGCCATCTTGCCCTGCCAGCTTTGGGCTCAGAGGCATAGTAAAATTTTTAAAAGTTCAAAAAGTTCTCAGTTCATCCATTAGTTCTGGAGCTAGGTCGAATGAAAATCACTTTTATAGGGGTGAGGCATCATTAGTTGGCTCTCCCCCCTCCTCCTCTCTGGGGATGGAAGGAAAGTCTTTTCAAGCCGCTTGTCCAAGGGAGGGGGGGAAATCCCCCTCCCTCTAGCCGCACCTCTAGCAGGGATCCGAAAGTTTAACTTTTTAAAAGTGCTGAAAAGTTCATCAATTCAAAAGCGAAGGAATGCAGAAAGGAAGCCTCTCACCATACTGCCGCTGCTTCGTTCGGAAGTGTGTTCTCCGATCGGCATGGGGCGAGACGCGTGCGCACGCACGTCCTCCAAAACTGCTCCCCGATGCCTAGAACGAAGCGGAGGAGCCCCCGCCAGCCGCCGCCGACGCCAGGACCCTCCGCGAGCCGTTCCTTCGGCAAGGCGCCCCTCCAAGGCGTCTTGTGCCCCCCCAGAAGCGGGGGAAGCCCACCGGGAGAGCTGGAGCAGGCAGCGATCTGCCTGTCGCCGTAGCCGCCGGAACCGGAAGTCGAAGTACTCTGATTCTTCTTTATTCTGTATTTTCATTGTCAATCTATTCATCTCTGCACAATCTAATATCTTCTTTATTATCTCTTCGTCTGTTGGTAGCTTATTTAATTTCCAATTTTGGGCAATTACAATTCTCGCTGCTGTAGTTACATGTATAATCAAATAAGTATCCTCTTCCTTGAATTTCTCTGGGATAATACCTAGTAGAAATATCTCTGGTCTAAATTCTATTTCTTGTTGTAACATTTTCTTTAACCATATTCTTATTTTAGTCCAATATTTCCTTGCTTCTGTGCATGTCCACCACATATGATAGTATGAACCTATTGCTTGTTGACATTTCCAAAATTTCACTGGCTTGTTTTTAAACATCTTTGCTAATTTTCCCAGTGACATGTGCCCATAGGTATCTTATCCAACTTCAAACTTCCTAAGTTAAAACCATACTCCCTTTTATCTTTTTCATATCTTGATTGTATTTGCAATTGTGAAAACCAAACTATATCAATCCCTTGTTTTTCTAATTCTTGTTTTTGTTTTAGTTCCCCCCTTTCTGTTAAGATATCTTTGTATCTAATAATATTTTTCATACTACTAATATTTGGATGTGTCAATGCTTCCATTGTTGAAAACCACATTGGTAATTTCTAAATAATATTTCCCTTTCACTCTTTCCCATACCGTTAATAATCCATTCCTTACACAATGTCTTTGAAAATAGCCATGTACCCTACTTTTATCATACCACAAAAAAGTATGCCAACCCAGTTGCAAATCATGACCCTCCAATGTCAATAATCGTGTAATTCTCAGTAAAATCCATTCTTTCATCAAAGCTAATCCCGCTGCTTAATAGTACAATTCCCAGTTTGGTAATCCAAATCCACCTCGAATCCTTGCATCTTGAAACATTTTTATATTAATTCTTGCTTTTTTCCCTTGCCATATATATCTCCCAACTATTTTATTCATACTTTCAAAGAGTTTTTTCTCTAATTTTATCGGTACTGTTTGGAATACCGTATTTTTCGGTGTATAAGACGGTCCTCTTTTCCTCAAGAAAGATACTGAAAATCTGGGTGCATTGTATACATCGAATACAGCATTTTTTTGCCTCCCGAAGTTCCGCCCCCTTTACCAAAATGGCAGTGCCTACTCTTATGGAGGCTTTCAGAGAGCTCCTGGGGGCTGGGGAGGGCAGAAATGAGAAGAAAAAAAAAACAGCTCCCAGCAGCACTCTATAAGCCTCCATAAGGCTATTGTGCAAATATTTGACAAAAAACGGGCATGTTTTCGTGAAAAACGGCCTGTTTTTTGCTCCTGCACTCTGCAAGCCCCCCCAAGGCTATTTTAAAAAAAAAAACAGGGCTGTTGTTGGGAGGTTTGCAAAGTGGAAAAACTTTTTTTCCCTTTGGAAAGCTCTTTAACTGATTGATGAGAATTACATTGATCAAGTGTTGTGACAGCAGAAACAAAGTCTTGGGTGCTATAGATTGTCAGCAATTTCCTTCTCCAGCACATGGATAAATATACCTCTACCTACCCATGGATAAACATCTACCTACCTACCTACCTACTCTCTCCCTACCTATCTACTGTATTTCTCTCCCCCCCTCTATCTACCTAGTACCTACCTACTCTCTCTCTCTCCCTACCTATCTACTGTATTTTTCTCTCTCTATTTCTCTCTCCCTCTCCCTACCAACCTACTTACTCTCTCCCTCTCCCTACCTATCTACTATATTTCTTTATCTCTGTCTATTTCTCTCTCTCTCCTACCTACCAACCTACCTACTCTCTCTCTCCCTACCTACCTACTGTATTTCTCTCTTTTTTCTCTCTCTCTCTCCCCCCCCCCCTTTACCTACCTACCTATTTTTTAAAAACTTGCCTCTTCAAAACCTTGGTGCATCTTATACTCCGAAAAATACGGTAAGTATAGCAATCTTGGTAATATATTCATCTTTACTACTGCTATTCTTTCCAGCCAGAGTTATTTCTGACTGGATTGATCTCTGGAATGGCATTGTTGAATCTCTGCATGCATTTTCTAAAGAATATAGGTCAGTTATGGTGAACCTTCTAGAGACAGAGAGCCCAAACCGCAACCCAAAACCCATTTATTTATCGCAAAGTGCCAAAACAGCAATTTAACCTTTTAAAACTTTTAACTTTTTTCCTCTCCAATTGTATTTTTGCAACCCAAGTCAAAATGGGAGAACTTGATAACACTTGCTTTGTGAGTTGCTATTATTTCTGGATAAACGGCTGACATTTTTGTGAAATATTTCATTGCTTCTTTTTATTTCCTATTTTCCTTCGAGGTAGTCCAGACAGGAACCATGACAATAAAGATTAGCTCTATCTATATTATAAAGTCACATTAATACAGTTCTCAAAGTATTTTTCCCATCCTCATCTTTTTACTTGCTGCAAAAGTAGGAGGGGTTTTTATGATTTTTTCCCACCCCTCCACCGTTATCACCATGTGGGAATTGAGACTATCTTTTAAATTATGACTGCAATCTATTATTTGTCCCCATCCTGCAAAGTTATTCCCACATACAATTACCCCATCCCCACATGTGTTGTCTGAATGTCTTTTCTCTGTGTTCATTTGCAAGGAAAAAACACTAGCGTAGAAGAGGATGAAAATTCTTCACCTGCTGCCCCTTTCTGGGCTGCGGGGCAGCTGCGGGGCTGCGCAGACAATCTTTGGCCAGAGCCACTGCCTGGGCGCAACTCTCCACCCCGCACTCCCTCAGCCAGCCCGCCAGCTCGGGAAAGGCAGCTGCGGAAGCGCCAGCGAGTGGAGAGGCTGCTTGGGCTGCTGCTTCCCCCGCCAAGCTCTCCGCCACTCCCTGCCTGAAGAGGACATCCCCAGGCCTCCATTCACTCTCTGGATTCAGTGCAGCCCTGATTTCAGAAATTTCCTCTGAGGCCGCCTTCAGTCATAATAGACCCTCCCCCACCCATGCTCCTTTCTGAGGCGGAGAAGAGTAATTGCAAATAATTCCTGCCAAAATTTCCCGTGCCCTGCTGGCCTCCCAAAAGTTCAGCCAGAAAGTCCTGCTTCCTAGAAAGTCAAAATCCTATAAGCCTCTTGGTTTATTGATTTTGGGGCGACGGTGCGCCTGCTCAAAGAGAGGGCTCAGCATGCCACCTTTGGCATGTTACATCACGGGTATAGCTCATATAAGGGGAGGGGCTTCCGGGGGGAAATGGCGGACCTTCTCAAAGCTCCGTAAACGATGGGGCTCTTTGGCAGGGACAGCAGGCGTTTTCGGCCCCCGTTGGTCATCCTGGGGGCCTAGAATTCATTAAGTGGCAACCCTGGCTATCGTTGTTAATAGCTTGGACCCTGGGCGGGGTCCAGATAGCCAGGAGGACGGAGGCAGAGGAGGAGAAGGACGGCGAAGAGACGAGAATGCAGGGAATGCAGAGGCCGAGCCACGGCAGCCAAAAAAAAAAAAAAAAAAGAAAAACAACAAGAGCAGAAAGGAGAAGGTCTATGTGGCTGCCAGGGCGGCGGAACAACGGGACAGCGTAGGAGCGACTCCAGGAAGATAGCGAGTCGGTGAGGAGAACGTGTGGGAGGCGAGCTACATCCTGCTATGCGGGGGCGGCGTCTGATCTAACCGACGATGGCGACGGGGCGCCAGAAATGGCGCTGGAATATCGGGCGCCCTATTTCTCATCTATTGCTCTGACCGCAGCCTGGCTAAGAGGCCAATGGGGCCGGTGGGACTGGAGAAGAAAGCCAGGGGGTCGCCGGAGGTTCTGGGCGACCTCCAGAAGATCAATAGGCTGAGCAGCTGGCCTTAGCACCCCGCCTACCCCCCCCGCCCATCCCCCACCCCGCACCCCCGCTGAGGTGCGATCCCTGTATACTCTAAGAACTACCTCTGGGCCTCTGGGCCTTAAGAACTACCTCTAGGCCTCGCTGGTGGTCTGTAGATTACTATGGATCCCTGTATACTCTAAGAACTACTTCTGGGCCTTAAGAACTACCTCTGGGCCTCACTGGTGGTCTGTAGATTACTATGGATTGCAAGGTCTGCTTCCTCTTCCATCTTATCTGCCTGTCAAATACTCATTGCTCTATTTTACATCTAGTTACATCTTGGACCTGCTGCAAAGAAAAACCCTGCCACAGCCATAGTCATGGATTGATTAACATTTTTATCTATTCAAGGTCTGACATTCTTCGACTGCGAGGGTCCCCCGTCTCGCAGGCATGCCCCCTTGCCCTGAAGAGGGCCCACCTCGATGAGGGGTTTATTAACCCAGAGAGGTGGAGGAAGCGGGGGATTAGGGGTTTTTTAATAAAATGTTTTTTAAAGGTTTTAAGGGGTTCCAGGGAGGGGGGGAGGGCTACTTTGCCTTGGGATATGGACATTGCCAGGTCAACAGGTGGGGTCAGGACGGAAGGGAGCGGAGTGAGGGGGGTGGGAGGAAACACCATTCCTACAAGGGGAATTCCAATTGCGACGGTCGTAGGGAGGGGTGGGCGCGAGGACACTAGAAGAACATATAATCGGTTGGGAGACCGGGGCCGCTGGATACGCCCGGTCGCTTGTACCAACCCCCGCAGGCTAGGTGGACAGGATCGGCAGAACCTGGGCCTTAGGCTGATGTTATGTAATGCGAGGTCCGTGATTAATAAGGCCCCCCTCATCAGTGACTTGATCACAGAGGGGGAGCCGGACCTCGCAGGAATAACGGAAACCTGGCTGGGCCCAGAGGGGGGGTTGCCCCTCAGGGAAATGTGCCCTCCAGGTTACCGTGTATTCCACCAGCCACGGGCCCAAGGTAGGGGTGGTGGGGTAGCGATAATCATCCGGGAAGATTTGGCACCGAGGGAATTCACTGTGTCGCAGATTTCTGGTTGTGAGTCTCTGGGTGTGAAATGGGGCCCAGGGAGTCAGCTGGGCCTGTTGATAGTATACCTGGCTCCCCGCCATACATCAGCGGCCCTGCCCGGGCTCCTCGAGCGGATCACGGAGATGGCGGTTGAAACCCCCAAGCTATTAGTGATGGGGGACTTTAACCTGCCATCGACGGGAGAGGCATCCGGGGCAGCCCGGGAATTCATGGCCTCCATGACAGCCATGGATCTGACTCAAGTAGTTCAGGACCCCACACACGAGAGAGGCCATATACTTGATCTTGTGTTTGTCTCCGACCAGTGGACGAGTGATCTGGGAAGAGGGAATTTAGTCATCACGCCCCTGTCATGGTCAGATCACTCACTTCTCCAGCTGGACTTCCCTGGCGCTGCTCCCCACCGCGGGGAGGCGGAACCAGACTATCCCAGATGGTTCCGCCCCAGGCGTCTGATGGAGCCAGATAGGTTCCAGGCAGAGCTTGGGCCACCTCCTGCAGACCTGCCCCACCCCCGGGCAGAGGACCTGGTAGCCGCTTGGAATAATGCGGCCGCCGGTGCCTTAGACCGGGTGGCGCCTTTGCGGCCTCTTCGACGGCCACGTTCTACCCGGGCCCCCTGGTTTAACGGGGAGCTAAGGGCAATGAAACGCCTTAGGAGACGCCTAGAGAGCAAGTGGAGGTCCTCCCGCTCCGAATCCGACCGAGCACAAGTAAGAGCCTACGTAAGGACTTACCTTGTGGCAATAAGAGTGGCCAAACGTCAGTATTGTGCCACCCTTATAGCATCCGCGGAGAACCGCCCTGCCGCCCTGTTTCGGGTGACCCGCTCCCTTTTGTCACAGGGGCAGCGGGACCCCCCATTACTGGGCCGGGCAGAGGAATTTGGAGAGTTCCTGCAGGATAAAATCGATCGGATCCGAAGGGGATGGACCCACCTCAGTGCTCCAGTGGGGACGTCTGAAGCTAGTCTTGAGAGACCATGCTGGGAGGAGTTTGACCCTGTTGTCACCGAAGATTTAGACAGGTTGCGCGGGCGACTGCGAGCCACTACATGTTTATTGGACCCGTGTCCCTCCTGGTTGGTACTGGCCTCCTGGGAGGGCTCACGAGGCTGGCTACTGGAGCTGGTGAACGCTTCGCTGGGTGAGGGCCTTTTACCAGCCGCCTTGAAAGAGGCGGTGGTGAGGCCCCTGCTCAAGAAGCCTTCTCTGGACTCAACGGAGCTAGCAAATTACCGTCCTGTCTCCAACCTTCCTTTCTTAGCGAAGGTTGTTGAGAGTGTGGTGGCTCAGCAGTTTCCGCGTCACCTAGAAGAAGCTGATTATCTAGACCCGCGCCAGTCCGGCTTCCGGCCCGGTCACAGCACGGAGACAGCCTTGGTCGCGTTGGTGGATGATCTCTGGAGGGCAAAGGATGGGGGTTGTTCCTCCATCCTTGTCCTATTAGACCTCTCGGCGGCCTTCGATACCATCGACCATGGTATCCTATTGCGCCGTCTGGAGGGGTTGGGGGTCGGGGGCACCGTATTACGATGGTTCCGCTCCTACCTCTCTGGCCGGATGCAATGTGTGTTGGCAGGAGAGGAGAGGTCGACCGCGAGGCCCCTTATCTGTGGGGTCCCACAGGGCTCGATCCTCTCGCCTCTCCTGTTCAACATATATATGAAGCCGCTGGGTGAGATCATCCGTGGTTTTGGGGTGGGATACCATCTGTATGCTGATGACACTCAGCTGTACATTTCCACCCCAAACCACCCCAACGAGGCTGTTGAAGTGATGTCCCGATGTCTGGAAGCCGTACGGGTCTGGATGGATGACAACAGGCTCAGGCTCAACCCCTCCAAGACAGAGTGGCTGTGGCTTCCGGCTTCCCGGTTCAACCAGCATATGCCATCGCTGACCATTGGAGATGATCAATTAGCCCCGGTGGAAGGGGCACGCAATTTGGGCGTCCTCCTTGATGCCCGGCTGTCTATGGAAGATCATGTGACAGCCGTGGCGAGAGGGGCGTTCCACCAGGTTCGCCTGGTGCGCCAGTTGCGGCCCCTTTTGGACCGGGAGGCCTTGCGTACAGTCACTCACGCGCTGGTGACGTCTCGCCTGGACTACTGTAATGCTCTCTACATGGGGCTCCCCTTGAGGTGCACCCGCAGACTGCAGTTGGTCCAGAATGCAGCCGCGCGGGTAATTATGGGGAGATCGAGGTTCTCCCATATAACACCTATCCTGCGCGAGCTGCACTGGCTTCCTGTGGTCTACCGGGTGCGCTTCAAGGTACTGGTTACCACCTTCAAAGCGCTCCATGGCACAGGGCCTAGTTACCTGCGGGATCGCTTCCTGCCCCATACATCCCTGCGACCCGTCCACTCACACAGAGAGGGACTACTCCGGGTGCCGTCCTCCAGAGAGTGCCAGAGGGCAGCGCCCAGAAGTAGGGCCTTCTCTGTAGTGGGCCCCACCCTTTGGAATGACCTCCCCCCAGACATCAGAACTACAACCGACCTTCGCTCCTTCCGTATGAAGCTGAAAACCTACCTGTTTCGACTAGCTGACCTGGCATAACTCTACAACCTCCCCAGCCCAGGGCATTTTTAATTGTAATTTTAGTTTTTAAGGGTCAATTTCACTGGGGTTTTAACTTTTTAAGTATTGTAACTTATTTATTTATTCTTACCTCCTCTATACGCTATATAATACCTTTGTACGTCGCCCCGAGTCCCTGTGGGGAGAGGGGGCGACTAATAAGTTCAAGTAATAAATAAATAAATAAATAAATAAATATATCTATTAAATTATATATTTAATGGGGAACTGATTTTTCTTCAGTGGGATTTGTGTTTAACAACAAAAAGTGCAAATATATCTAATGATTAGTGTGACAGATTTGATATTTATTTCCTAATTGCAATAATAATTACAATATTAAAATTAATTTATTGTTCAATTTGTTGTTTGATTATTATAAGATATAAATACATATATTCAGGAGTTGGAATATAAATTGTAATATAAAACATAATACTATGTTTTATTATAATTTTTAGCAAATATTTTAATGAATATTTTAAAGATGCAACCTTTTGTAATGTTTTCTAGATTTTAATTATAGTGCACTGTTTTGTGTCTATCTGTTTAACAAAAGGCTAGTAATAAAAAAATAAATGGAGAAATTATAATTAAATGAACAAAAATACCACATAATTCAATTTTCTTGAGAGAGAACTGAATTATTTGTGTAAAAGCTATACCAATTTATTAATAATAACATCATGTTGGGTCTTGTTCAGGAATCAAAGCTCAAGAGGATTTTCAACCAACGTAACATATATACACACTTGCAATCTAAGAATACACTAAAGCAGAAGCTTGTCCACCCCAAGGATAAAACTACCCAGACACAATCTGAGCAATGTGATATATGCAATACAATGCAATGAGATGTGTAGATCTGTACTTTGGAGAAACAAACAACTACTTCACGAATGGCACCGTCTAGGAGAATAAATCCACCAGGACAAGATTCAGTAGTCCATCTGCATTTGAAAGACAAAGGTCACTCTTTTGAAGATAGCAAAGCCCACACTGTGGATAAAAAGAACCATTGGTTTGAAAGGGGGGTAAACGAGGCCATTTATGTTAACATTGACGAGCTGTCTCTCAACAGAGGGAGAGGGATAAGACACCACATATCTCCTGTCTACAATGCAGTCCTTTCAGCAGGTCCAAGAAGATTCCACCCCCATTTGCACTCATTTGTATCAGTGACCCCAAGGGCACAGATAAATATCAAGTGACCTCAAGAGGTGTTAGGGGGAGTGCTGGTTAGATGACTGCAAAGAAATATGATCCTTCCACTCTTCCTTCCCTGCTGTCAGAACTAATCCTTCCATAGCCTGCACCATTCTGCCAGAGCTGATGAAGCTTCTTGAATGAGAAGCAAAACATATTTCTCAAGGGGAAAAAGTCCAGCTATATTTTGAAAAAGCATGTTTGATTTTTCAGGGGTAGCCTCATGTAGAGTGCATTGCAGTAGTCCAGACAAGAGATAACTAGGGCTTGGGTGAGAACACAGGGAGTCCTGAACCAAAAAGGCCACAGCTGGTGCACAAACTAAAGTTGTGCAAGGGGTTCTAGCAATACCTGCCACCTGCTCTTCAACCAGGAGCCAATGGATTTGGAAGAATCCCTAAGATGCAAACTGGGTCTGATCAGGTAGTGCAACTCTGTCCAAAACTAAAGATATCAAAGATCCAGATCTTGAAGCTCCATGCACCGAAAGCCATTCAGTCTTGCTAGGATTCAGTTGTAGCCTTGTAGCCATCTAGGCTCCTACAGTCTCCAGACACCATGAGAGGGTAATAACAGCATAATTTGTTCATCAGATATGGAAATGTAAAGTTTTAATCAGACCTTAACCCATAGTGATGGGTGATCTCACTCAGCAGCTTCCTGTAGGTGTTGTAGAAGTGGAAAGAATACCAAGCTCTAGAACACATCATAAGAGATAAGCCAGATGTTAGATCTCTCATTCCCTATCGTCACCAATGGAGAAAGAAGCCAAACCAATGCAAACTGCATTGCACTGCCCAGCCCCAAACCCCAGCCCAAAGGATGTTATTTCATCCAAAAGATAAGCATTAGTTGACAAAATGATGTAAATAGCAGTCCACTGTATTGAGAGGGCACTAGATGATGATGATGATGATGATGATGATGATGATGATGATAATAATAATAATAATAATAATAATAATAATAATAATAATAATAATAATTTGAATTTGAATTTATTAGCCGCTCCCTTTCCAGACAGGACTCGGGGCGGCGTACAATGGAGCATATAGAACATAAAACATGAGTACAAACACATAAACATACATATATACAAAGACACACATGCACGGAGGAGGTAACAAATTACAACATTTAGACAGTTAAAAATCACCATTAAAATACCCCAATTGTATATTTGGAAAGCTGGAGAGAATTACTATAAGGATCCATTAATAAATCATATTAGTCCAATAAATCTGAACCTGAGATATTAGCAAAGTAATAAAATATTACCATTCCTTTTTTTTTATATAGAGTAGAAATGTGGCAACAATCACATTTTATGGAACAGCCTTCTTCCAAAAATTCATTTTGGCATCATTTCGGAAGGCTGGGGAAAATGTTTTGTTAAAAATCCTTCTTTGTTGCTCTTAAGATAGAAGTTGGTATCTATGATTCTTCATTGTCTCATTATTGTTGCCTTTTTGCCTTACCCTTGTTACATTTTATTGTATATTTTCATACTTTATATGTGTTGTGAATGTATATGTATAATATATACAGAGTGTATACAGAATGATTAGACTGATATATAAATTACGTTTTTCCACTTCCACTATCAAATATAAAATATATGTATGTGTGTATGTATGTATATAATTCAGTTATACTGAAAATATCTAGCCACTGTAGGAAGTTATCACCCAGCCCTCTCCCAGAAAAATGAAATATCCTAGGAAATATTGAAAAGGCAGAATATTATATTTTCCTGGATGTGAAAAAGGGAGAAACACGTTTTAAACACAAAGTAAATTCCTGCAGCTTCCTGCCCATCCCCACTTTGTCAATGGGCCATTAAGAAGGCCAAGCTAGTCCACTTTACATAATAAAGAGTTCTCCCCATCAGCTCCAGGGGGATGGGATTAAGGCATGATAATATTGGCACTTTACTCAACTGACCACATGGCATTTAACTCAACCAAATCTGGATTCAAAACTCAGCCTAGAGAGTTGCCCTTGCATGGGCCCATGTGAGTCTGACAACCAATCAGAATACATTTCTTACACAGGAACAGGAAACAGATAGGTGGGGCCGAACAGATTATAAAAAGTCCTGCAAGCCCTTCTTCAGTCTCTCTTCTCTTCCTTTCCCTTCTCTTCTCCACCAACATTGAAGCATGTGATCACCTTTTCTGTTCAGGACTCAAGCCTTGTGGTCCTGTCCACCATTAAACCATCTTTCTAAGCAGCTTCCATGTCTCCAGTGTCTTTTCCCCCACTTGGAGCCGAACCCAGAAGGACATTTCTTCCAACACCACTTCTACAGATTTATTAAATGACTGAAAATCATTTCAGTTTAATTTGTTATGGACTAGCTGAATATATGTGCTCTGCTAAGAACCTATGTGATTGGGCTTGATAAATCAACACAACTTGAAAATTAAAGTGTAGTTACAATCGGCCTTTCCTCTTCCCTTCTCTCCCTCAGGCTTGCCTATCCAATTCTGTCCTATCCTATTCCGTTCTCTCCCTCAGGTTTGCCCCACAGAAGCTTCTCCTCTCCCATTCCCTTCTCTTCTTCAGGCTTGCCCCACAGAAGCCTCTCCTGCCCTAGCCTCTTCTTTCCCTTAGGCTTGCCTCACAGAATCCTATCTTACCCCCTTCTCTCTCTCAGGCTCCTCTCCAAACTCACAGCCCACAGGCCAGATGAGTCACGTGCTGGCCACACCCAAGTGCCAATTGGAACAGAATTATTTTCAAGTTGGGAGGGGGAAGCATTAGAGCATGTTAATAATAATATAAGAAATACTAATGATCTGATGACCATTTTGAAAAATCATTTCTAAGTAGCACCAAGAAGCCAAGAGGAACATACACGCCAAATTGCAAGTTTGTAAGCTTTACTGTTCTGGAGATTTCATGATTGCACGATTCACGATTAACATTTTTTCACCAAATAAACATTAATAGAATAACTATATTCAGTTGCTGAAAAACTGGGACATCTTTTTGTTTTTAATTTTTATTTATACATTTTTCTTTAATATATATAAGTATTTAGCAAACAGTGTATTGTCTGGGTCATTTTACATATACATAATAATAGTAGTAATAGTATTCTTTACTTGTATGTAATAGTATTCTTCCAATTTCTAATTTCTACCTTTATTATCTAGCCATTGATAACACAAATCCCAAGTTAAAAAATATTATGTCGTCTTTGTCCTTAAAACTTTAATGACAACCTATCCATTTCCGCAGTCTAATATTTTTTAAACTATATATTCATCTGTAGGAGTTTCCTCATTTTTCCAGTGTTGTACAAATACAATTCTCGCTGCTGTCAAAACATGTAAACATGTAATATTAAATATATATTTCCTTTGTCATATTTTTCTGTCAATATACCTAACAAAATATTTCCAGCTTTATGTGTTGCTTTATCATTTTCTCTTAATTATGTATGTGTTATTATCCAAAACTTCTTTGCCTTTGGACATTTCCACCACATGTAGTAATACCAGCCCAGTATCTGATTGCATTTCCAACATTTGGTGGACATGTTTTTAAACATCTTTGCTAGCCTTGCCGGCAAAGGAGAATTGGGATTTCTTGATGATGCTATCCGTTCAATCATGTCTTATTCTCAGCAGTTCTGTGGACCAACTCTTTCTACATTTTCCAGTCTTGTACATCCTCTTTCAGTTCTTTTATATTGTAACTTTTGTCAGCTTCAATGGTGTGTAGCCACCATGTATTTTGGCAGTCTCGTTAACCATGGATAATTTTTTAATCAGAGAACTTAAGGATAGTGAAAAACAATGGGTTTCTTAAAAAAGAAAAGTGATAAATAAACTAATCAGTTTATTTAGTTATCAGTTTTTAAAAAATAACTCGGTGGCTATTGGTTTGCATAGGGCCAATTGTAATAAATGATTCTGAACATTGGGAAATAACATATATGCAAAAGTATAAAATATGGATTCTTTAAAAACCCTCAGACCTGTACTTCTAAAATCCCAAACATAGTTCTAGTGGAAACTGAAGCTATAAAGAATGGATTGGTAAAGCTCAGGAACCAGAAAGTAGGCAGACTACAATTTTAGGAAGCCTATAGCTGAAAACCAAATCAAGTATTTAGTTGAAAGTTAAACACACCGCTATGGTGCAAGTGATGAAAAGGAAAACATAGATTTTCAAAGTCTGGGAAGGAGAGGGTATGAAAATAGCAATTAAAAAAGAAGGTTCTGAAAGCTCCCTCCCCCACCTTCTTTCCCCCCATATCCAACATTTTTCATTACTAATGTCTTGCCACTTTGAATGTCTATGTAATGATCAATTTTATATTTGCTATGCACTGCATTCATGACTATTTTGGCTGCAACTGTAAGGAAGCACAAAAAGCTGCTGTTGCAAAAATATCTGCCTGCATGATGACTGTCTTTATATTATTTCAAAGTGCTTGTCAAATCTCACATTGGCTGCTTAGACAGTTTAGCATCTTTTGAACCAGACTTCCCTTAAAGATAGATTTAAGAGTTCTAGTCTGTGTTGCACTAAAGGTCAGTTTTAAACTGGAGAATAGAGCCAGGTTGGGGAAACCTGTCATATCTTTGAATGATTGCTAAGTGACCAGTCTTAGGTCAAGGAGATTTGGTGTGACCATAATTTCCTTGCTTTTATTCGGTGTGAAATTGGCATCATTCTGACTACTGTATGAATTATAACTACTTGCTGCCATCACTATCATTCTCTTGCAGCAATACTTGAGATTGGAATGTGCTCAGTATCGGTTGCTACTCCCCATTTCATTCTGAAACTCTCCTTCATATCTCTGATCTGTCAGCTAGGCTATTTTTGATATTTCAAAAAAGTGGGGGGCCTTTGTTCAAAAATAATGTGACCGAAAGGTCACAGGTCTGGAGATTATTCAGTTCAAAAATTTCATTTAGATAAGCCAATCATTCTAAGCACCTTCCCACAGATGCTAACTCTCACTTCACAAATTAAAAATAGTGATGATGGTCATTTCTCTTGCTCATAGGAAATATTCAAGAAGGGAAAGAAGTAAAATTAGAGGAATCTACCAATAGCTTTCAGTAATTTGAGCCGATTTAAAACAGTAATGAGAGCACCACCTCTGACCTTGTTAATGAAACAGAAAAGGAATCAGCAATAAAGGCAGCATACTTTATGCTAACATATTTTTGTGCTTTTCATGGACTGGACGATAACATTTTAATGCAACTATCAAATTATAGCCACTGATTAAAGATAATGAGTATTTCCTAAGGCCTGTAGAAGCCTAGTTTTGTTACACTTACCTACATATTTCCTTAGGTTCATCGCTATATAGACATAGACTTCTGAATTAGCAAAAGTTTTGTTATGATTCAAGATAGCCACTATGCCTTTGCATTTTATTGAATGTCCTTTCATTTTAATGAAGTTGCTTATATTAAGTGGTTGAAGTCTATACCCTCAAACTTAGCTACACATTTCAGTGGAATAGCAATGCCACCTTGTGGCTAATTTTAATAAAAGCTGCTGATTGAAGAGCAACAATAAAATAATTTTGTTTTCATCTTTAAAAGCTAAATAAAATGCGTGACTGAGAGCCCATTTCAATTAAGAGCTAAAAAAGAGAGAGAAAGCAGCATTTTTGCTTGCCAGTATTTTTGAACATAGTTACATAGATAGGCATACACATATACATACATATATATTACTTTAAAACCTTTAAATTTCTCACATATTGCCACATATTGACATTGGTTAGTATCAGTTTTGATAGTTGTGGGTTTATATAAACAACATTTTTCTTACTTGTCTCAACCGAAATAAATTGACCGAATTTTTTATAAATCAAATATTTCTTAACTTTTGTATGTGCATTAACAAATCATATCTTGCTTTACGTTTTTCAAATAATGAAATGCCTTTTATTTACTAGGGAAAACATTTGCCCCATTTTTATTCCATGTTATGCATTTAAAATCCATGTTTATGCTGTGAATTTAGCAAAGTGTATAGTTATAATACCCAATGTAGTAGTCTCTTCCTCATCACTGCACTTATTGCATGTAGATTAACATACATTCTCTAATGACTCATTAAATTTTTCAAAAAAGTTCTTTGCCTTTTGGATTCAGTTAAGTCAGAAGCCCTGTTATTCAAAAGTTAAAATCTCTCCTTCCATCAGTTAAACAAGGACCTCACTGATCATAACTTCTGACTTCTTGCCAGCTTCTCCATGTCAGCAGAGAACATTGGAATTCTGCACATCTTAATGTTGCTGAAGTTCACAATATTGCTGAAAGGAGTATTAATGAAATTGTGTAATTTACTGAATGATTTTACCCATTGACCTTTCTTGAATTCTCTATTTAAATAGCTTTAAAAGAAAAATTATAAATGTCAGTGAATCATGATACTAGCTCATGAAACAAATCTTTCTTACTTATTCCATTGAGGGTTTTTCCCCCCATCCTGTAGAATGTGGACACTATTAAATGTGCAGTGAACCCTCTAATCATTTTAATTACAGCTGCCCCACCAAAAACAATGCACCATAGACATCAAATGTCCATGGGTATACAGAAGGTGTGAATATTCAGGAATATGAAGAACTAGTCGGTTGGATGTCCATGCTTCGCTATGGAACTGGAACAGCAGTAGGTAGCATTCTTCGCCATCACACTCCATTATCCTGTAGCTGTAAAAGGCAGCAGCAGGTACGGTCTTCTTGAGAGAAACCTTGGTGTTTGGGTCGCAGTGAGGTATATTGATGTAGTAGCCATTTTCTCCATGGCAGAACATCAGAGGGTACTGGAGAATGTCATAGGCACAGTGTGTCTCACTGATTCGTAACAACCTGTTGTCTCTACTGTGAAGAGCGATATCTCTCTTCTCAAAATCCTGGCCGACAATGAGAACAGCCACTTCTGTAGTCATGGGGGCATTGAAACGACCTCGGTGCTCTCCAGAAGGCTTCCTATTGATGTTAATCACCACTTGGAAGTCCTTGTGGCCCTTAGGAACAGAATCAACAACAGCCTTAAGTTCCAAAATATACTTGTTCTGTTCATGCAGCAACTTCTGCAGTTGGCTAACCACTTGTGGATTAACGCCTGGGTAGATTCCACAATGGATGTCCTTGTCATCATCACCAACAAAATGTATCTGGAGAAATGAAGGCTGTTGCTGAGACCCCTCCATGATACTCCCTATCTGGTGGTAGACCTGACCCTGCACTTTGAATGTTGGCATAAAATTTCCCTCCTCCACCTCTGTGGCTCCAAAAGATGACATTTGGAAGCATCCGTCATACTTCCGGACAGCAGGAAAAAAGGTGCTTTGCCATTGAATGCTGGTAGGTGAGAAGGCTGTGTATAAGTGTTCAGGGTAGGGCTGAAGAGGAGGGAGGTGGACTTTACCACCACTGCAGTACATCCCGGGATTCTCATCCTGCCACTTTAGAGCATGGCACAAGGCACAGGGTAATCAGGGTCCAAGATTTAACAACCTTGTCCCTGGAGTAATAAATCTGAGGTTCATATTTAAAACCAGACAAATGCTGACTTGGGGCTGAGTTTGATGATACTTGTGTGCAGCTTCCCTTACTTGTGTTTTCCTAATCGCATCTGTAATAAATCTGTAATAAATCTGAGGTTCATATTTAAAACCAGACAAATACTGACTTGGGGCTGAGTTTGATGATACTTGTGTGCAGCTTCCCTTGTGTTTTCCTAATCGCATCTGTAAATCTTTTTCTGCGTTTTTTTGCCTCTTTTCCCTTTAACTGGTGTTACAGTAGAAGGAACAGATTAGTCTGAACTGAGGAGGAAAATAAGGGAAAAAATTCTGCTTCTGCATACTAGCATCCATCGGTATTTATCTGACTAGTGTCCTGTCAGTGGGTGAGAGAGTTGAGGGGTGTTTGGAAACTCAAAACAGTATTTGCTGTGAGCAAGGAGGAGACAGGAAGGAGCCTGGGTGTGGCTTAGCTCAACTGTTCTGTAGTAAAGCTGCTTCCTGCTGTGAAAGTAAAACTGAAACTGAATCTCCTCTCCTGTACTTGTGTTTTGCATTTGGAACAGATTTATTTTCAGGTTGGGAGGGGGAGTAGAACTCCTTAGCATCAGAGCGTGATAATAATAATATAGGAAGTATTAATGCTCTGATGGTTATTTTGAAAAATCCTTTCTTAGTGACCACCTAGAAGGCAAAAGAAACATACATGGCAAATTTGTAGGCTTTACAGTTCTGGAGATTTTGTAATGATGTATGAATGGTATTTCGCTTTTATATACGTATATAGATAAGCTCACTAGTAAAACAACCAAGTCAAGAACTGCATTTTTAGTAGCCTGCAAGGCCTCAGATTGCAGTAGTAATAATTTACAGTTCCTGGAAATGCTTTTGAAGGTTTGGAGGGAAATTAAATTAAATATGTATTTAAATCTGTTTGGATTCAACTATTTTTTCTTACTTACAAAAAAATACAAAAATTGTAGCTTCTAGGAAAGTACTGCGAAAGAGTGACAGAGGAGAGATACAAGTCTTATATCTTGCAAATGATTTAAACCCCAAACATGAAGTGCAAAGTTTAAATAAAATATTCATGTTATATTTTAAAATCCCAATATTTTAATGAAAGAAAATGAACATCCACACATTTGCACATGTACAATTTTATGATATATAATTTTTTTAAGCTGTTTATAAATTGTTTTAGGTGTTTACAAACCACTTTAGTAATTCCAATAACAAATAGTGTTGACATATTTTGGCAGAAATAAATATATTGCACTTAAAAATAAATGTTTTTGTTGGGTGTTAATTTCTAATTTATGTAGTTGACTCTTTTTTCATAAAACAATGGCTATTACTTTCAATATACATATGGACACACATTTTATATGGTGAATGTGTTCACACAATTAAAACAATTTAACACAGCAATAAAGAGACTGATTGTATATTCTGCTAAGAGAGACCATCTCCAGTTTCCATACACAGTCTTTCCTCATATTTCTGGTGCTATAATAATAAACTAGATGCTAATTTAAAATATGTCAGAGATAAAATACAGCAATCTGTATTTTGTGCCTAAATTCCTTTAAAAGAAGTTATGAATAAACCCATTTATTGATTTAAGTCATTGCTTTGTATAAAAAAGCCAAACTCTGACAATTTTAACCAAACCTGAAAATAATTTTATTACTATTAAAATACATATATTCCCCATTAGGATATGGGAAAATATCAAAATTATGTTTCCTGCTACAAATGAGTAACAAAAACCAAAAAAATTGATTTCACTATAAAAGCAAACTGCAATAATTTAAACAAAACTTTTAAAATCTATTAAACATTTTCAGTGTCTATACAGATCCTGGTTCAGCAATGGACTCTACTGGGATTAATTTAGGAAAATATTCAGTTCACACAGTATGAGGAAAACACATAGATCATTATGAAACAAAAAGGCAGTTCATCTCTATATTCCAAAACTGCAAAATTGCCTAAAATGAATTTGAACAATATTTAATTTTTATCTAGCCTAAAATTAGCATAAATTAAGTACAATACCATTTCCACAGATTTCCAAACACCATAAACACAGCAGCAAAACCATTTAATTCACCTCCTTTTACAGCAGCCAGAGAGCAATAATGAAATAGTTGGACAAAAACTTTGTAAGAATGGAGTCAATCTATGAGATGCTGATCTTAATCAGTCAAAACTCAAACCTTTTAAAAATTAATTATTCTTCCAAAGATAAGGAGGAAAGCATTAAAAAAGTATGAATAGTGTAATTAGAATTGAAACTTATTCCAAAGCCAGTAACTCCTCATGGACAAGATGGCTAAAAGTCATAAAGTACATATTACATCACTGAAGAGATGAGAAACATTTTGACACTTTTGTTATTTTGAAAGAGTTTAATTAAATAGGGAGAAGTTAAATCTAACATAATGTACCTAAATTTCAATTTTTGTCACCAGACAATTATGCTGGCATGAATCAGTGTTTTCTATGTGAATTTCAGAGACATTATCTTTGTACTCTCAAAATGGAGCTTGAAGCATGCATGGGTTGCCCATTTTTCCTATAAAACATGTAATAGGAGTCAGGAATTCCATTCCTATCAGTTTGAGTTCCCACCAATACTCTGCTTTTAGGGCTAGAAGATTGAAAGGAAAAAACTGGAACATCAAACACCTGATGGGAAGAAAGCTTTCATTTAAGAGAATATTGGCCTTTGATACTCTTCAATTTAAAACATTAAAATTCTGATGTAAAGAAATATAAAGGAAACCTACCAATGATCTCAACTTCGTGCTTTCTATAAAACCATTGTTTAGAAATATCTAGCAGCATGAAAGAGACCTACTATTCTATTAAATTGGCAATAATGGGTCTAATTGGGGATTATCTTTTGTGAGTATTAATCTTTGTTTTTCTAATTGGTAGGACTCTTTCATTCTTACATTAATACTCTTCTTTGTATTTTAAACAAATCCAGAATTGCAGTTGGATGCTAGCAATCTTTTTTCAGAATATAGTATCAAAATTAGCAGATGACTTCTCACTTAAAGTTAGAGCTGGCCTCAAAGGGTGCTTCAAAATTTCTGTCTAAATTTGTGGGCAAGGAAATTGGGTGGACAATTTCTTCAGGAGAAGGAGATGTTTGAACCACTTTCTAAGATGTAGATTTGTCACATCTCAAACTTGTCGGGTTGGATAGCTGAAAGAGAACAAACATGTAATCTGATTTTGGCTGCCACTTCTACAAGATGAGTTTATACTTTATCTGTTGAGAGGCATGGTGGTAAGTCTGGCTTCCAGCCAAAAATCAAAGAAATGAAACAAGAATGTAACAGAATGTTCCTTCCAAAATGAAGGGAAAACTTCTTTCAGAGTACTTGAAGTTTGGGGCTATTTGTTATGAGTTCCAGATAATAGGCAATGACATCAGTTACAGGCTATTTTGCACCAGAAACAATAGCCCCCATGTATAATGGGCGAGGCGTGGCCTCAGGGGTTTTTTAGCAAAAATTTTAATTTGTTTTTTAGGGGGTTCTAGGGTGGGGGAAGGGGTTAGCCGGGCTGAGGGAGGGACAAGTGCCAAGCCGGCGGGTGGAGTTAAGGAAAGGAGCGGAGCCATTAAGGGGGGGGAGTAGCGATACTCCAAGAGAGGTTCTTTTCATTCCAACGGTCGTCGGGAGAGGCAGGTGTGAGGGTAGACAGAGATCGCATCACCGGTTGGGAGACCGCAGTCGTTGGGTACAGCCGGTCATATGTCCCAACCCCCGCAATCTAGGTGGTCAGGACCTACAGAGCCAGGGCCTGAGGCTGATGCTATGCAATGCCAGGTCCGTTGTCAACAAAGCCCCCCTCATTAACGACCTGGTGTCGGAGGGGGAGCCGGACCTGGCAGGAATTACAGAGACCTGGCTGGGCCACGAGGGAGGCCTCCCCCTTGTGGAAATGTGCCCGCCAGGCTACCGCGCATTTCATCAGTCACGGGCACTAGGCAGGGGTGGTGGGGTAGCGGTCATTGTGAGGGAAGGTCTTGAGCCGAGACAGACCACTGTGCCACAGATAGCTGGTTGTGAGTCCCTGTGTGTGAAGTGGGGCCCAGGGAAGCAGTTGGGCTTGCTAATTGTATACCTGGCTCCCCGCTATGCATCAGCAGCCCTGCCCGAGCTCCTTGGGGTGATCGCTGAGATGGCAGTTGAAATGCCTAGACTATTGGTCATGGGTGACTTCAACCTGCCATCGGTAGGGGAGGCATCCGAAGTAGCTCGGGAGTTCATGGCTTCCATGACAGCCATGGACCTGATCCAAATAATTCAGGCCCCCACACATGAGGGAGGACACACACTGGATCTTATTTTTGTCTCTGGCCAATGGAGGAGTGATCTGGGAGTAAGGGATTTAGCTATCACCCCTCTGTCATGGTCTGATCACTCACTGCTCCGGCTCGACTTTCCAGCCGCTACTCCCCACCGTGGGGAGGCGGAACCAGAGTGCCCAAGATGGTTCCGCCCCAGGCGCCTGATGGAACCTGATAGGTTCCAGACGGAGCTCGGGCAATTTCCTGTAGTCCTGACCCACACCCGTTCGGAGGATCTAGTGGCTGCATGGAATAGTGCGGCCGCTGGGGCCTTGGACCGGGTGGCGCCTTTGCGGCCTCTCTTGCGGCAGCGAACCACCCAGGCTCCTTGGTTCACCGAGGAGCTGAGGGTGATGAAGCGCCACAAGAGACGCCTAGAGAGCAGATGGAGATCATCACGCTCTGAATCTGACCGAACTCAGGTAAAAGCCCATTTACGGACTTACCTTGTGACGTTAAGAGTGGCCAAGCGTCAGTATTGTGCCACTCTTATTGCATCCGCAGATAACCGCCCTGCCGTCCTGTTTGGGGTGACCCACTCCCTCCTCCAACAGAGGCCGCGGGAAGCTCCTCTGCAGGGCAGAGCAGAGGAATTTGGGGAGTATCTGCAGGACAAATTTGGGGAGTATCTGCAGATTCGAAGCGAGTTGGTCCCTACTAGTGGTCTGGAAGGGACGTCGGAGGCGGGTCGTGAGGTCCCATTCTGGGAGGAGTTTGATTCTGTTACTTCCGAAGATATGGACAGGTTGCGTAGGCGACTGCGAGCCACCACATGTTTATTGGACCCGTGTCCCTCCTGGCTTGTACTGGCATCCTGGGAGGTCACACGAGGCTGGCTCCAGGAGTTAGTCAACACTTCCTTGAGTGAAGGGTTTCTGCCGGCCGCCCTGAAAGAGGCGGTGGTGAGGCCCCTCCTCAAGAAGCCTTCCCTGGACCCAGCTTTGTTAGCCAACTACCGTCCCGTCTCCAACTTTTGCTTTCTGGCGAAGGTTGTAGAGAGTGTGGTGGCACAACAGTTTCCGCGCCACTTGGAGGAAAATGATTATCTAGACCCGCGCCAGTCCGGTTTCCGGCCCGGCCACAGCACGGAGACGGCATTGGTCGTATTGGTGGATGATCTCTGGAGGGCCAGAGATGGGGGTTGCTCCTCCATCCTGGTCCTATTAGATCTCTCGGCGGCTTTCGATACCATCGACCATGGTATACTATTGCATCGACTGGAGGGGTTGGGGGTGAGGGGCACCGTTTTGCGGTGGTTCTCCTCCTACCTCTCTGGCCGAGTGCAATTTGTATTGGCAGGGGGGCAGAGGTCGACCTCGAGGCCGCTCTCTTGTGGGGTGCCACAAGGGTCAGTCCTCTTGCCTCTCCTGTTCAATACATATATGAAGCCGCTGGCCGAGATCATTCATGTGTTTGGGGTAGACTACCATCTATACGCGGATGATACCCAGCTGTACATTTCTACCCCAAACCACCCCAACGATGCTATCGAAGTGATGTCCCGGTGTCTGGAAGCCGTACGGATCTGGATGGAAAGTAACAGACTCAAGCTCAATCCGTCCAAGACTGAGTGGCTGTGGCTACTGGCGCCCCGGTTCAACCAGCTCACTCCATCACTGGCCATTGGGGGTGAATGTCTGGCCCCCGTGGATCGGGTACACAATTTGGGCGTCCTTCTGGATACCCGGCTGTCCATGGATGACCATGTGAGAGCCGTGGCCAGGGGGGCATTCCACCAGGTTCGCCTGGTGCACCAATTGCGTCCCCTATTGGACCTGAGCGCCCTTCGCACAGTCACTCATGCGCTTGTGACGTCCCGGCTAGACTACTGTAACGCTCTCTACATGGGGCTCCCCTTGAGATGCACCCGAAGGCTGCAGCTGGTTCAGAATGCGGCCGCGCGGGCAGTCTCGGGAGTCTCTAGCTACTCCCACGTAACACCTCTCCTGTGCGGGCTACACTGGCTACCTGTGGCTTTTCGGGTGCGCTTCAAGGTGTTAACCATCATTTTTAAGGCGCTCCATGGCACAGGACCTAGTTATTTGCGGGATCGTATCCTGCCCCATACATCCCTCCAGCCGATTCGCTCACACAGAGAGGGACTCCTCCGGGTGCCGTCCACTAGGCTGTGCCAGCAGGCGACGCCTAGGGGAAGGGCCTTCTCTGTGATGGGCCCGACCCTCTGGAATGACCTTCCCCCCGACATTAGAATGACTACGGATCTCCGCTCCTTCCGTCAGAAACTTAAAACCCACCTATTCCAGCTAGCCGGCTTGGCCTAATTCCACCTATCCCACCTCAGTTCTATTTCTAAATTTTTAAGATTGGTTTTAAGGTTTGTTTTTTAATTTTTATAAATTGTACAGGGGTTGTTTAATTTGGTTTTTACCTATGTGTATGATTGTTTGTATGTTTTAAATTTATTCCTGTACACCGCCCCGAGTCCCTCCGGGGAGAGGGGGCGGTCTAGAAATTTAATAAATTATTATTATTATTATTATTAACCCTCAGGAGCACTACTGTTGTAAAAGCTCAATGGAAGAAATTCTTCTGGATGGCTTCCTTTATGCTTTAATTAAAGACTGAGGAAGACTGCAGACTGTCAAAAAGATGATATAGTATGAAATCAATATATTCCTACACTTTCCATTTGTTTATAACTAATATAAATTCACAAGTTGCTTATATCAAATTGATTGCAATGAATTGGCAATGGGGCCTAGCTAATGTTCACTCTGGACTATGATTACCACAAACATCTAATTATTTGTTCCCCGGATTTCCATCAATGAAGGGATACCATGTTTGCAGAGACTGGGCTATGGCTGTCTGCTTTTTATCCCCTTTACTAATCTCTGTGCCATTATTTTCCTCTCCAGATATTTATACACATGAATGTCTTCATTTCCACTTCCTATATCATCTCATTTGATATTGAATTTCCTCTTTTTTCCCTTTTCCCTTGTTCTATTTTAGTCTGATACGACAATAATCAAAGCAAAAGGAACAAGATTTTCTTTTGTTCATATATTCTTTAGGTCAATGCAAACTTTTCTAATTGTTCATTTTACAAAAGAAAATATTCTTACATTGCAACTTTAAGATGTTACAAAATAAGCAAAGGAAAACTTTGCAAGGATTGTAAAGCAAGGAGAACAGAAATCAAAACGGCACCTACCAAATGAAAGTTGAATGGAACATGACTAAGATTCACAATGGCTCATTCCTTTATTTGGCCATTATTGGATCAATTGGAAAATTATTTTTTTAAAAAAAGTAGAGAATGTAACAGCTCAGCAGAAAACTGCTGATCAGCTAAATGACTAGATGCTAGATGAGGAGGGAACATGCCAGGCACTGCACCCAATTGAAGTTGGGTCTGCTACTAGAATGGAATGAAGCATTGAAGACCATCCTTCTGAAGAGCTTAAGTCAAATCAGAAAACAGCAGTTTGAATCAAAGCTGGAAAAGTTTGGTGCAGAGTATATTTGTAATGGGTTGGGAGTGGAAATACTATCTATTCCTGCACTCAGAAAGCAATGATTGCCCATAATGGTGATGACAAGTCCAGATCTGCTCTAAGTAACCACAAGAACTACCCATGAGAGTTTCTGTGTATTTTTATTCTTTGAAAGAAACTTTGGGGAGTTCATTGAACCGAATGAGTGCAGTATGGGTAAAAAATCAGAACTGTAAGATTAATCTGGTGTACACGAGTTAAAATATTCAGTTAGTCTTACTTTTGGGTTTGCCTGTCCCATTTTGCAATTTCTTTGCACTGCTATAATTTTCTGATTAAAAATTTAACTATGTAATGTTTCGATTTGCTAGATAAGTGAAAAGATTCATAGTAAGATACAAAGTTATTTTATGTTCACATTTTATTTAAGATATTGAAATCTTGTTCCATTCCAGGAAGCCAATGTTTAAATTGCTTCATTTCAAGATTTCCCAATGAATGTTTCTCGGCTAAGTATTTTATGTACATATGTATATGTACAGTATTTATGTTGATGCGCTTCAGCAATGCTGAGTTTGAACTAAAATAATATTTAACTTTATGATTTTTTGTTTTAGCTTTGTCATTGAATTATATTTAGTGTCTGGAACACTGATCGGACATAATCCACTGGAGAAAAATTATGTACAAATCTTTCAATTCTAAAAAGAGTAATACATGCATGCATGCATGCTCTACTTTCACAAAAGTGTGTGCTGACTTGCACAACTTTCATTCACTGCACTCAATGAAACTGAAAGAAAAGGTATTTCAGTGGTTTATAGTTTCCATCTAATTAGGGATTGATATTTTAAGGAATTAAAAGGAAGGGAGAGGATAATGTTGAATAACATTTCCTTCTGTTTTTTTCTAGAGAACTGCAATGGCTAAATATGTTCATTCACTCCCAATGAAATCACTACACCAATATTGCCTCTTTTGCCTTTGTTGAGAAGGAAATCTAGAAACAGCACTGCTATATACTATTGCATGAACATAGTGTTTTATCTAGTGGTTATGATGCACCTTCACATAATCTGTCAATTGGAAACCTTGCTACATTCAAAACCCATTTGGCAACATTAGGTTTAGATTTCCCAGCCACTCTGATTAGCACATTTTTCATGTAACTTTGATTCCTTCATCATCTCATGCAAGCTAGTTTTCCTCTTCAATTCTTACAATGTTTCTTCTCAGCTCTTTGCAATATATCCATCATTCTTTCTGTGCCTAACCTTGCCTTTCCTTGACTTTGATCAGTCATACAAAAGGTGTCATCACTGTAGAAGAATGGCGTAGTCCCTGAATTGCTGCATAAGGCCCTTGCTGAAAATAATGGTGATATCTGGGCATATGAAAAGATGGGAATGTGGGGCCACTTCCTTGCATTGAGCTAGCAATGGCAGAAGGTGTCAAAGGCATTCCCAAGTGGCTAAATGGAGGCAGTGATCCTTGAATTGGATGAGGAATTGGAGTGGCTATTGAGGCATTACTGGAACCAAAAGTAGTCAAGGTCTGTGGATGTTGAAATCCAGGAAAATTTGAAGAGGATGAGACCCAGGAACTGAGGGATAAATTATCAGACGTAAAAGCTGATGCTGTAAACAAGGAGAAGCAATATAAATCTTTAGGAAATTTGAAGCAGTTGTATGATGTTTATAACACAGCTTACAATAGCAATTCTAAGTAAGCTTTGTGAGCAAAAGAAAAACATTGCAAGATGCCAGCATACAGAGCTGTTCCTGAAGTAGCCATTGCATATCAGGAAGATCACAAAAGTTAACTGTAATATAATAGCATAATCAGTAACCTCAGGAGATTAATCCACAGGTCTATTTTTAACTATACAGAATCAAAGCCAATGCAACTAATCTTTATAACACTCATTTGAAAGGTACCAAATAGTCTGTTTAATATTAACAATAGCCACATTTAAATGTGTTTGAAAGTATAAATTATCTGATTTGGGGGGAGGAGTATCATTTGAGACTTCTAGGTACTATTTTGTCCTTGTGCACCCTTATATAACAGCACCCAAAAATTTATCTGCAACACATACATCCCAGTAGAGTATGTGTAGAAAACGAAAAATACGATGCTGCTATGTTAGAAGAGGCTCTAAACATGAATGATGCATAAATATATGGCATTTTAGAACCCATATTGCCCCCAACAATTCTAGAGATATATAGTCATTTTTCCCAGAATGCTTTCAGGCATAACTGAAAATAAGATTTGATTATGCTGGGGAATCAGGGTTATATTTAGAAAAGCATAGAGAAATCCAAAAAAAGCAAATAGACTTGTGAATAAGTTCAAAGAGATCTGTTTCCTCTGTATCTAGAAATCAAATATATTGTTACAGATCTCCGTCCTTTTCTGCAACCTTCAATAAAGCTAGCACATATTTTGGCTTTCTAATAACTATTTTGGACTTGCTTACCAGGCAAATACGTTTACTAACAATATAATTGATTAACCAAAAACAAATTAAGAGAAGGGTGGGAGGGAGAAAGGAAGAAAGGAAAGGTTAAAAAGACAACATTTACAACACATTGTTAAATATACTCAATATTACGATAGGCAATTAAAGTTTAGCAAGGGAAAAAATAATCTATTTTTTCTATAAAAAATAAGGAATTCTACAAACTACTTCAGAAAAGTCAAGCACCTCAAACATTGCTGCTGATTCAGATAGAGAAAAATGGACAGAAATTTATTTAGTCATCCATGGAGAGGAGAGAAATTATTAACTAGCTACAAGCTTCTCTGCAAAATCAGAACAGGTTCCCCTAGAATAAGGAATCTTTTTGAATCTACCATTGATCTGCAGATGGTAGAATGCCATAGATATAATATTACAAAGCATAGAATGCCATAGGCAAAATATTACAAAGATTCTGCAGTATTGTAAGTACAATCAGATGGGAAAATATTGCAGAAGCTTACAGTCCAATTCCTCATATCCAAGAAGATTAAAGTTAGACCCTACCTTTTGGACTAAACTGTAAATTTTAAGTATTAAAAATGGTAATCTGTGTTCCTTGGTTGGGACAAGACACACCATTTGAAACAGCTTTCTCTAAAATACATACTTAGGAATCTTAAATATATAAAAATCAATGTCCAAACTTAACTGAACCTTTCTGAGGCATTCTACTTTTGAGCATTTGTCTCAAACAGGTTAATAGCTGCTGGAAAATATTTAGATCCTCTTAACTGTACAAAGATAGTTAAATAATATACTCCTTGCAGTTTGGGGGAAGCATAAGATGAAAAGGGGAATATTTATTTAAATATTTAAAACACATCATCTATTGATATTTGTTGATATGTTTCAAATAGCTGCACCTGTCTATGAACCAAACTTGTGGTTTTTGTTTTTTTTACTTTTGTGCAAACATAAATGTGAATATCAGGGGTGGGCTTCAGGTTCTGGAGGCCCTCTGGAGTCCAGAAATGGGCCAGTTTCTGATCATCCAGAACTTCGGGGAGGCCTGTTTCCCCCCTCCTCGAGCTTCCGCGTGGGCCCTACACTTACCTTGCATCCAAAATGGGCCACGTGGAGACTCCTGGGAGGGGTGGGTGGGGAGGGGAGGGGCTAGCCAGGGGTGGGATTTGGAGATTCTGTGAACCAAATGTAACATTAGCTACTGGTTCTCTCGAACCCAGGCAAACCCATAGCAGCCCACCCCTGGTCAATATCCATTTTATTAAAGTTAAGGTGCAGTCATAAAGGCTTACAAAAGACCCTCATCATCTTCATCTTCTAAATCAGTGGTTCTCAACCTGCGGGTCGCGACCCCTTTGGGGTCAAATGACCCTTTCACGGGGGTCACCTAAGACCATCGGAAAAGACACCTGCGTGCCAGTGTTTGGAGGCAGGGGAGCAGCGGTGATGAGCACTGCCTTGCGAAAGGGTGGGGCTACCTGACAGGAGCAGCAGTGTGAGGACAACCGGGGCCCAGCCAATTGCGACACAAGAGGCACAGGTGGGCAGATCAGACGGCTGCGCTTGATGAGGGGAGGGAAGGGGGGGGAGAATGGAGCACTTGAGCACCGGCGAGGCAGCGCCCTGAGAGGTGGATGGGCTGAGTTTGGTCTCCCAGCAGTGAGGGGAGGGGAGGGGACGCAAGGAAGAAGGAGCTGAGAACCAAGGAGGGAAGGATGGCGACGATGTCCCTTCCACCTCCTCAGAGACTCGGAAGTTCACATGGGTGTTCTGCAGCAACTGGCTCCAGACGTTTGGGTTTTCCCTTTTCTGTAAAAATTTCTGTCCATTCACAAGGAGACCCGCCTTCGTTTCCTTCCTGTGATATCTATGAATGAATGAGTGATTGGAAAACTTGGGAGCGAGAGGATTCCAAGAGTTTAGGGGTGGAGGGGAAAAAAGGTAGCCTTCACAAAACATCTTCAGCAGCCGCTTTGAAAAAAAATAAAGTACTACATCTTTTTAGTTTTAAGTTTTAAGCTTCCATGCTTAGAACAGAATGGAATGGAATAGGAAAATGGAATGGGAATAGGAAAATGGAATGGGAATAGGAAAATGGAATGGGAATAGGAATGAAATAGGAATAGAATAGAATAGAATGAAATAGAAATGTTTATTGGTGAAGTGTGATAAGACACGCAAGGAATTTGTCTCCAGTGCACCAAATCACAGTGTACATATAAACAGCAAGTAATAGGTCATAGGTCATAATAGTTACAATCATTAGTTACAAACAACAATTGATAAATCATAAAGAACCAGTAGGACAAGATGAAAAATAGGAGGGGATATCCAACCTAGTACTGTATTTCTCTTTGACCCATTTTTTTACTGTCTTCTCCATTTTATTTTTATTTTGTCACCAACTGAGATGTTTCATGGACTTTTTGTAACAAGGTTAGAGGTTATATTATATTATATATATTATTTTCATTAGCAAACCATTTCACAATATATAATTACATATTCTTTTTGTGATTAATCACTATGCTTTAATTATGTTCAATTTGTAATAATGAAAATACATCCTGCATATCAGATATTTACATTACGATTTGTAACAGTAGCAAAATTATAGTTTTGAAGTAGCAATGAAAATAATTTTATGGTTGGGGGTCACCACAACATGAGGAACTGTATTAAAGGGTCGCGGCATTGGGAAGGTTGAGAACCACTGTTCTAAATTGTGTCATCTGCCTGTATGAGAATCGCTATGCATTATTTGATAGCTTATAGGTGTAATGTTTGACTGTCTAAATAGTAGACTATTGAATTGCTATAGAAATTAGATAGTGGTAGAATATGAATGCAAATAAATGGCTCAGTTACATTACATTCAAAGAGATGCAACATTGCTGAGTGGAGGTGGAGATGTGCGTCTATTTTTCAAATGCAGCTTCTTCACATTCTGAATTAGCCTATCTCAGGCTGTCCCATAGACTGCCTGTCTTTGAAGAGTACTTCAGGCTTACTTCCTCTTACCTCGGCTTTGTGTTGTTTGGTTATCATCTCCCAGAATTTCATCTTCTCCTCCATAGGTTCTGATGGGGGATCGAGCATAGGAATGCTTTTGTATAAGACTCTCTACACTTTCTCTGTAAAAAACAAAATAGCATGCTATACACCAACTGAAAATTTACCTTTGAACTTAACCAGTTACTGCTCAAATAGTCATGTTATTGGAATCCAACTGTGTACTGCATGTATGTAATTAACATAACAATAAAATTAAAGAACGTTATTCTATATTCTTATTAAGGGCACTTTAAAAATATCTTTCTGAATTTACTATTTTGTCATTTCACCAACCTATACTAAAATGTTCATAATGATTATTCTTCTGATCTAGGAAAACAATGCATGAAGTTTTTACATGTGATCAGTGTCTCAAAACAAAGACCATATTTGCTGAAGTTGTCTGTGCCTGCTAGTCGAAAGTTTTCTTTTCACTATTTTTTAAAATAGTCATTGTGGTTGCAAAACAAAAACATGTGCAATGTGGAACAAACACCAGTCTTTCGGCTGGAACTAACAGTCTGTGGGGGAGGCACAATGTTGAATTGGAAGGATCAACATACAACTAGCTTCCAAGGAATCTTTTCCATTCATGTTCTTCTAATGCTCATTACAATTTAATAGCTGCAATAATGGCCATGAAACATAGTTTTGAATCTGAAATTTAAATCTTTTTTTAAAAAGTTTTTTTTTGTACAAACACATCGTTGTGTGAACAGTGTGGAACCAGAGTTACATTTTAGTACAAATAAAAAGGATGTTGGTACTTACCTGATACGCCTCTTCTAATAGGGTGGAGATAGCATCCATGCATGGGTTGACATTGTCTGCCTTCTGATTGGACGGATTCTGATTAAAGATAGTTAAGACACGCCCCTTGTTCCTAGCCTTACCCAGCTTTTCAGCGAAGAACTTAGACAGACTCAATGTGCCATTGAACAAAGAGTTTAGTAAACAATAATTGATCAGTCAAGGAACAGTATTTTACAACAATTCCCTGAATGCAGAACCCTGCGTGCAATCAAGAATTTTACAGGTCAAAACAGCGAACTGTATGTCCTGGCTATGCAACTATGGATCCACCTGCCAAAGGTCAAGGCAGACACCTTCCTACCTAGGGTCATGGGCTGGAACGATACAAACAACATTTCCGACCTCCTAAAGTCAGAATTGTGATTGATGGAGACCTTAAGGGCCTGTCGCATATCCAGCTTGTGCCACCGTCTCTCCAAGGGATGATTAGGTGTTGGGTAGAAGTTGGGCAAAATGACCTCCTGCGCCCTGTGGAACCAGGAGGAAACTTTGGGTGTAAAGGAAGGGTCTACCCGTAGCACCACTCTGTCGGTGTGGAAAGTACAAAGATCCTCCATCACTGACAGAGCCTGCAGTTCCGAGATCCTCCTGGCAGAGGTGATGGCCACCAGGAAAGCAACCTTCCACATAAGTAACTGCAGTTCCACAGAGTGTAAGGGTTCAAAGGGGGCTCCCATTAGAGCCGATAAAACTTTAGAAAAATCCCACGTGGGGTAGCGGTGAACCACCAGAGGTCTCAAGTTGACCTCCCCCTTTAGGAACCTCCTCACAGTCGGGAAGTGGGATAAAGGTTGCCCCCCAAGTCAGAATCGTGGCCAGAGCTGCTACCTGCTGTCTCAGTGTATTGGGTGATAACCCTTTCTCCAGCCCGTCTTGGAGAAATTCCAATATCTAGGGTACAGGAGCCATTGTAGGTTGGATAGTCTTGGTGTCACACCATTTGCAGAAATTATGCCATGTATATGCGGACCATGGAAGGCCTCCTGGAGGCCTGTATTATGCCTATGACCCTGGAGGAAAAATTGTCCTCCCTCAGAGAGTCCCGCTCAGGTGCCAGGTGGTCAGCTGGAGCCACTGAGGGTCTGGATGCTCCAGCGACCCCTGGCTGTGGGCACCCTTGGTCTGAGAGATCCTCCAGGGTCTGGCCACTGACAAGGTCTGTAGGCCAGTGAACCATGGCCAATGAGGGGCCACCAGAATCACCTCTGCTTTTTTGGTGATCACCTTGTGCAACACCCGAGGAATCAGAGGCAGCGGGGAAAATGCATAAAGAAGTCTTGGGGGGCCATTGACACCAGAGAGCATCCATCCCTTCCAACCTCTGCATCCGAAACCTCACGTAGAAGTGAGGGAGCTGTGTGTTGTCTGGGGTGGCAAACAGGTCCATAACTGGTGAGCCGAAGCGAACCAAGATCTGTTGGAATAGATGAGGGTGGAGGTGCCATTCTGCATGGTTCACCCTGGCTCGGCTGAGCCAGTTGGCCCAAACATTCCCCCCCCCCCAAATGTATTCCGCTGTCAACGAAGCCAAATGCCTCTCCACCCAGAGGCCCAGTTCCTTGGTTTCCTTCATGAGTGGACTTTGTGCCACCTTGATGGTTCACATGGCCTTTGGTGGCCACATTGTCCATCAAGATTAACACATGCTGGCCAGCAACAGTGCTAAGAAGCCTCTGGAGGGCCAGGTGGATGGCTCTGAATTCCAACCAGTTTATGTTGTGAGTTCTGTCCACCTGGTCCCATTGTCCCTGGGCCATCTGTGCCTGCAGATGAGCCCCCCAGCTGTAAAGGCTGGCATGCATGGTGACCCTTACCCTGTGAACAACCCTGAAATGGCAGCCCCTGGAGATGGTTGTCGACCTCCACCAACGGAGAGAGCGGAGACGTCCGCAGGAATAGTGACCTTCAACAGTGACATACTCCTGGGTGCCTTCTGAAAGGGTAAGAGAAACCACTGTAGGTCCCTAGTGTGTAGGCATGCCCAAGGCACGATGTTGATAGCCGATACTAGTTTCCCCAGCAAACGGGACAAGGTGGCCAGGGAGACCCTTGCTGACTCAATATCTCCCCAACCAATTGTTTAATACTTGCTTGCCTATCCTGTGACAGAAAACCTGCCCTGAGATGGAATCAATCCACTCCCCTAGGTGTAAGATCCAGGTGGTGGGTTCGAGATGACTTTTATATCTGTTTATAGAGAACCTGTGGGCCTCCAAGGTGCAGATTCTTATGTCAAGGTCCTGCCTTGCTCCAGATAGTGACCTGGATTGTAACAACATATCATCAAGGTAGCATTTGACAAGCACGGGCAAGGCCCTTAGATGTGCTGCCAATGCTGCCAGCACTTTGGTGAAAACCTGGGGGGGTGGGGGGGTGGAAGAAAGGCCGAATGGCATAGCCTTGTACTGATAGTGCCACCCCCCATAACAGAACCTCAGAAATTTGTGGTGTTCATGCAGAATAGGGATGTGTAGGTAAGCCTCCATTAACTTGATGGATGTAAGGAGATCACCTTCCTGCACCCCTGCCAGAATAGAATGTAGTGAATGCATTTTAAATCTGTGATATTTTAGGTGATGGTTGAGCTGTTTTAGGTCTAGAATTGTTCTCCAACCCACCTGAGGTTTTGGTAATAATGGATGTAATTGGTCATCCGGAACCAGTTGGACAGCCCTGATGTCTAGGAGGTGTTGTATTGCCGAATTCATTAGGGTCTGTCTGTCGAGATTGCGGGACACTGGGCAACAAATAAAGAAACTCAGGGGTATGGGGAGGAATTCCAGAGCTAAGCCTGACCTAATGGTACACCGTATCCAGTCGTCGGAGGTAATCTCATCCCACTGGTCTGCAAAAAATGCTAAACACCCCCCAATGGGAATGTGATTCTGGCGGGACCTAAGACTTGCAGAATCCGTGACCTCCGCCCCCCCAAAAGGGCTTCTTGGCTTGGTTTCCCTCCTGGTATCTATAGGACTGCTGTCACTGCCTCTGGTGATATCCCCCTTGGGCCCTGAAACCTGAGGAACCATAATCGTGGCCTCAAAAGGAGGTACCGTAGTCCAGGGACAAAAAGGGCTGCCTCCTGGTGTAAGGTGTTGAACGGGCACCCCCTTTTGGGGAGATTGAGGGCAAAACCTTTCATTTATCCTTATTTTCAATCAGCAGTGGCTCTAGAGCAGTGATGGCGAACCTTTTTTGGCTCGCGTGCCACAAGTGGGGGGAACGCAGGGGGGTCGTATTTGGGCGTGCCACACCCATAATGCAATGCGTGACCCCCCAGTGCGCATGCACTGGGAACAGGCACAACGCCCCCATTTTTACATGCTTTTTTTACCCTCCCCAGGCTCCCGAGGCTTTATAGGAGCCTGGGGAGGGCGAAAAGAGCCTCACCCCCCCCCCCCCCCGAGGCCCTCCGGAGGCTTCAGGGACCGTCCGGAGGCTTCCCTGAAGCCTTCAGAACATTTAAAATGACCCTCCGAGCAAACCGGAAATGACTTCCGGTTTGCTCGGAGGGTCGTTTTAAGCGTTCCTAAGGCTTCAGGGACGGTCCGGAGGCTTCCCTGACACCTTCAGAGCGTTTAAAACTACCCTCCGAGCAAACCGGAAGTCACTTCCGGTTTGCTCGGAGGGTCGTTTTAAGCGTTCCGAAGGCTTCAGGGACCATCCGGAGGCTTCCCTGATGCTTTCGGAGCACTCAAAACGACGCTCCGAGCAAACTGGAAGTTATTTCCGGTTTGCTTGGAGGGTCATTTTAAGCGTTCCGAAGGTTTCAGGGAAGCCTCTGGACAGTCCCTTAAGCCTCCGGAGGCCCTCCGGGGGTGCAGGGAGGCTCTTTTCGCCCTCCCCAGGCTCCTACAAAGCCTCTGGAGCCTGGGGAAGGCGAAAAATGGCTTTTAAAAACGGTGAACTCAGCTGGCCAGCACACGCATGCATGCTGGCCAGCTGATAGGTTCGCCATCACTGCTCTAGAGCATCCCCAAAGAAGGACCCTCCTTTGTAAGGTGCAGAGGCCAGGTGCCACTTATGCCTCATGTCCACCTGCCACTGACTGAGCCACAGCAAATGACGTGAAGCCACTGCAGAAGCCATGGCCCAAGAAGAGAAACGTGCAGTGTTGAGCGTAGCATTAGCCGTAAACTGCACCGCAGCCACGATCTTGTTCAGATCTTGATGGGCTCTCAAATCCATGGCCAGAATTCGCTGCTGCAGCTGTTGGAGCCAGAAGAGGGACGAACGTGAGAGGAAAGATGCTGACGTGGAGGCACGTACCACCTGATTACCTTGTTGCATTGTAAGGTCAGCTCTCTTGTCCTCTGGTTTGAGGACCTCCTCCTGTGACCCCGGCATGGTGGTCGCCGTGTAGAGGGCCACCACTGGGGGTGTCAACAGTCAGGATCTGGAGTAACTGTCCCAAGTCATTGGCCACATTGTAGAATTTTTTTGTCAGCCGATGAAGGCATAGGGCCTGATGTTAGTGACGCCCATTGCCTTTGCACAACGTCGAGGAATGGCTTTGGAGTAGGAACTGTGTCCATCTCAACAGTTTGTTCCGTGAAGAAGGAATCCCAGAGTGGGATTCGCCGCAGGTGCTGCTGTTTGCACCCCAAAACTGGCCAAAACTTTGGCCTTGGTCAGAAGAGTCTTGAAATTGGCTGGCTGGAACAGACCTGAGAAAGCTGATTTCTCTGGAACATTCTCCTCATCCCCAGAGAATTCAGCATCTTTGATCTCTCCATCCTCTGACACCCGAGACTGACTACGCTGAGAGCAAGGTGGGCACTGGAACTGCACTTGGCTGGACCATGGGAACCACCGAAGGACTACTCCTAACCCTTGCTGAATCCCTGCTGTGATGCCCTGGCTAATGGCTGATGCTATAATGTCCTGAATACTGGGCAGGGCTAGAGGGGTCAGCTGTGTGTCCAAGCAAAGGCCCACAGCTGTAGTGGTGAATGTAGCTTCAGCAGGCCTGGTACTCCCAGTCCCTCTCTGTTCATTTGCCAGAATCTGCCCTGGGAGATCAGAGTATAATTCCCACAGGCCTGTAGTGTTAATAGGAAAGAGTGAGCTAAAAGGCCCAGGGTCCTGGCCCAGTCCAATAGGGGACAGCAGGAATGATCTACTGCTGGCATGGGAGGCTTGCTCTCCTTTGGGGGATGATGAGTGAGACCTGCGAGATGCAGTAGTAGAGCCCTGCCCCTTGGTTGCCTTGTCCTGTTTTTTTCTGATTTGGAGGCCAATTTTGAGGACTTTTTTTATTTGGAGTGGCCAGCTGATTTATCTGACATCTTGCGCCCCCTGGACTCTGCCCCAGCTTGGGATGTGGATGGTTCCACTGTCATAAGAAGACCTGGGGCAACTGGCACCACTTCTGGATGAAGTATCCCCTCGGGGTTAATACGGGCCTTAGTAGGTACGAAGAGGAAGCCTCCACCATCTTGTAGCCACTTGCAGAAACCAAAACGGCACTTCGTGCCTTTTCTAACGGCCTGCTAACTGACAAGAAGTTTTTCTTTGTGCTTCGGAGCTGCCTCGATGGCCAGGGAATGCAGCCTAGATCCCAACGCTGCCGCTCACCTGCTGCTGTCAATCTGCCCAGGCAATTAAGCTCCAGAGCTGCTCGCTTCTCACACCGCCTCCTAAACGCTGTCAACAAGAGCCCAGACCATGAGGGACAAAGGGCTGGCTTCAGAGACTGTGTGGCTGCTGGTAAAAGCCGCGCTTCACAAGCGGCACAGAAGGGCACTTTGCGGAGCCTTCTGCTTCTGCCTGTGGCCCCAGAAGCAAACTGGAGATTGTGAAGTGCTGTGAGTGCACTGTAGCTGCAATCACCTCAGCCGCAGCACTTCTGAGACCCAACGAGACTCTGAGGTAACAGGGCAGCTTCCGTGGCTTGCAGGGTGCAAATTTATCTGGCCTGGAGAAAAGTGGGGATCTGTTCTAGCCTTTTTTTGGAGGCCCAGACAAAGAGCACTAAGCTCTCTCCCACTTATCAGATGTCAATGGGCAGCAAAGCCTCCATCAGGCAAGCAACGGGCCAGGCCCTTCAGCTCCAGCCTGCCTGACAGCCACAGGAATATGTGGATTACTTTCAATCACTCCAGGCAGCAGAAGAAAGTCAAGAAAGTGGAAATTGATCTCCAATTCAGTCTAGTAATATTAATTAAACCAGGAGCTAACGATGACACTGTCTTCTTTTCGAAGTGGACTGAGTCAAAAAGCTGGGTAAGGCTAGCAACAAGGGGCATGTCTTAACTATCTTTAATCAGACTTAGTCCAATCAGAAGACTGACAATGTCAACCCATGCATGGATGCTATCTCCACCTCTATTGAGTACAATACTCTTCATATTCAACACAATTAACAATCTTACAGAGTTTTAGCAGTAATACACATATTTTGTTGACTTATAATTTTTCCTTAATTATTCAATATTTCAACATATTGATTTTTTTCCAATCTCCATATTCTTGATATCACTCCTTTTACTACAAATAGAATACCAATAATAGTATTTGTTATGTTTAACAAATTTATATCATTCTAACAGTAATACACTGATTTATATTGAATTATAATCTTCCATTGTTCCCCTTTCTAATTTTTAATTACCGTATTTTTCGGAGTATAAGACGCACTGGAGCATAAGACGCACCAAGGTTTTGAAGAGGCAAATTTAAAAAAAGTAGGTAGGTGGATAGAGGGAGAGAGAGGGAGAAAGAGAGAAATACAGTAGGTAGGGAGGGAGAGAAAGAGAGAAGGTAGGTAGGTAGGGGGATAGAAAGAGAGAGAAATGCAGTAGATAGGTAGGGAGAGGGAGAGTAGGTAGGTAGAGAGAGAGAGAGAGAGAGAGAGAGAGAAATACAGTAGGTAGGTAGGGAGAGAGAGAGAAAAAACAGTAGGTAGGTAGGGAGAGACAGAGTAGGTAGGTAGGTAGAGGGATAGAGAGAGAGTGAAATACAGTAGGTAGGTAGGGAGAGAGAGAGTAAGTAAGTAGGGAGAGAGAGAGAGAGAGAGAGAAATACAGTAGGTAGGTAGGGGGAGAGAGAGTAGGTAGGTAGGTAGGGAGAGGGAGAGGGAGAGAGAAATACAGTATAGATAGGGAGAGGGAGTAGGTAGGTAGGTAGGTAAATAGGTAGGTAGATAGACGGATAGAGAGAGAGAGAGAAATACAGTACATAGGTAGGGAGAGAGGGGGGTAGGTAGGTAGGTAGAGGGATAGAGAGAGAAATACAGTAGGTAGGTAGGGAGAGAGAGAGAGAGTAGATAGGTAGATAGGTGGATGTTTCCAGGTGGATTTATCCATGTGCTGTAGAAAGAAATCGCTGACAACCTGCAGCACCTAAGACTTGTTTCTGCTAGCACAGCACTTGATCAATGTAATTCTCATCAATCACTCTAATTAAAGAGCTTTCTGAAAGGGAAAAAAAAGTTTTTGCACTCTGCAAAGCTTCCCAAAACGGCTCATATTTCGTGAAAACGGGCCCGTTTTTTTTCAAATAAAAGGTACGAATAGCTGGGGGGGGTTGCAGAGTGCTCTTGGGGAGGTTGGGGGGACAAAAATGAGCACAAAATGGCTGCTTTTGGGAAAATGGGCCCATTTTTGTCAAAAAAAATTGTATGCATAGCCTTATGGAGGCTTATAGAGTGCTGCTGGGGGCTGGTGCGGCAAACAATGGCCCATTTTTTGCTTATTTCTGCCCTCCCCAGCCCCCAGGAGCTCTCTGAAAGCCTCCATATGGGTATGCACGGCTATTTTTGTGAAGGGGGTGGGGATTCGGGAGGCAAAAAATATGCTATATTCGATGTATAAGATTTTCAGCCTCTTATACTCCGAAAAATACGGTATGCCATTGTTATAGTTTTAAAAATGTTCCCTTTCTAATCCCATTTTAAAACAACTAAAACAATGTTCATCTTAGTTATATTTGACAAATTACATAATTCTAATAATAGTAATAATACACCTGTTTTGCTGAATTATAATCTTTCATTATTATCTTATTCAATATGTTGTTTTCATGCCAATCAAATTCTACATATTATTCCTTTTACTACAAATAAAATGTTGATAGTCATGAAATTTAAATCTAACTACTGCCACAAACTCACTAATCAGCCATTGTCAATTCTTCTTTGTCTCTGTCACTATATGTCTCTCTCATTGTTTTTACCCCAGTCATTCTATCTAATACAGGATTATAATGAAGACATACAGAACCCTCTGATTTATTATATGAAATTCTCTGAATACCTGACAGTTCTAGTACAACTACAAAATATTATAATTGCTTTATTTCTCTGCTTTGTCTGCTTTGTTAAGATGAAATCATCAATTATACTGTTGGTTCATAAATTTTGCATTCATTATATGATTTTATATTGAGTATTCTCTCATCAAAAAGCTTTTCTTTTTAAAATGATTATTTAAAGAAAGTCTTTATTAAAACACGCTGATGCTTTATTTAAACTAAATTTCTATATCAGTGATTGCATGATCTCTTTGTATGTCATATGCTAAATAAAAATAAAGAAATATAACAGCTCAGAAAATAGCATCATATGAATCAATAACTTGATGTTATGCATTAAGTTTACATCAACATGTGATACTAAATCTTCCTGAAAAAGTACTGTATCTGTGCTATATAAAACCAGACAGCTATTAGATGACAGCAAAAAATACAATATAAAGATTTACACCGTCAAATACTTTGAAAAGTTCACATCTAAACTTTCATCAGGGAATGGCAGCAAAATGTTAGTTACCTAAGACATTATTAGCATCAACTTTCTGTGGGGAGGAATAGTAAAGGGATTTTACTGTTTAATTAATCTATATATATAAAAGCAAAAACCACTCACGCTGGATCATGAAATCTCCAGAACCCTAAAGCCTACAAACTTGAAATATGGCACGTATGTTCCTCTTGGCTTTTAGGTGCTCGCTTAGAAAGGATATATCAAAATGCCCATCAGATCATTAGTAGTTGTTATATTATTATTAAGACACTCTAATGCTAAGGACTTCTACTCCCCCCTCCCCATCTGAAAATATATTTGTTCAAACTGCCACTTGGGCGCGGCCAACACGTTACTCATCTAGCCTGCTGTCTGGGAGTTTGAAGAGGAGCCTGAGGCAGAGAAGGAGGTAAGATAGGAGAGGTTTCTGTGGGGCAAGCCTGGGGGAGAGAAGGGGATAGGATGGGATGGGATAGGATAGGATAGGATAGGCTTCTGTGGGGCAAGCCTGAGGGAGAGAAGGAGATAAGATAGGACAGTTTTCTGTGAGGCAAGGCTGAGGGAAAGAAGGGGATAGGATAAGGGAGGATTCTGTGGGGCAAGCCTGAGGAGAGAAGGGGATAGGATAGGGGAGGATTCTGTGGGGCAAGCTTGAGGGAGAGAAGGGGATAGGAGAGGTTTCTGTGCAGCAAGGCTGAGCGAGAGAAGGAGGATAGGATATGAGAGGTTACTGTGGGGCAGGCCTGAGGGATAGGAGAGACCTCTGTGTGGCAAGGCTGAGGGAGAGGAGATAGGATAGGGGAGGCTTCTGTGGGGCAAGCCTAAGGGAGAGAAAGGGAGAGGAGAGGCCGATCATAACTATTCATTAACTTTCAAGCTATAAGTGTCGATTTATCAAGCCCAATCACATAGTTGCATAGCAGAAATCGGTATTCAGCTACCGTGTTTCCCCGAAAATATGACATGTCCTGAAAATAAGGCCAAGCCACATTTTTCAGGTGGACAAAAATATAAGCCCTCCCCCCCAAAAAAGCCCCCTGGACAACCCCCCCTCTGGCCAAGCAGAGCATCGCTCACTGATCTCTGCATAGCTGGAGAGGGGGGTTGCGCGAGCAGCTTTTCCGCTCCCTGCTCGCGTGCTTCCCAGTCTCCCAGTGCCCAATTCTCCCTGCAGAGCCAGGGCACCTCTGCTGCCGCCCATTGCCACCATCCCAGCATGGCTTTTTCTGTGGCTTCCAAACTACGAAGATAGGATGCCGAGTCTTCCAGCAGTAGCCGCTCTGGGAGTATGCTCTATGGTTGTATGCTCTGCTGGCAGCTGGCCCACAACCATAGAGCATACTTCCAAAGTGGCCACTGCCGGAAGACTCGGCATCCTACTGCTGTGGTTTGGAAGCCGCAGAAAAAGCCATGCTGGGACAGTGATGGCAGCAGTGGGTGGCACCGGAGGTACCCTGGCTCTGCAGTGAGAGTTGGGCAAGGGCATCGTGAGGCTGGAAGGCACGTGAGCAGGGAGCGGAAAAGCCACTCATGCAACCCCCCTCTCCAGCCATGCAGAGCCCCATTCACTGACTTAGGGGCATTCCGAAGGCACCAAGCCATGGGAGCCGGGGGCGGAGAACAGGCACTCCCATGGCTTGGTGATACCCCCAGGTCAGTGAATGGTGCCGTGCCCAGCTGGAAAGGGGTTTTTCCAGGTGGCATCTCGTGAGCGTGGTCACTTCATGGCTGCTGTGTTGCGTTGCTGCGACAGCGCAAACAGCCATTCGACCCTGTTGTGCCCAGCTCTTCGGGAGTTCGCTCGCAAGAGAGCAGCTGCCCGGTAACCCCAAAACAATAAGCCCTCCCCTGATAATAAGGCCCAAGCCATATTCTGTGGGTCAAAAGAAAATAAGACCCTGTCTTATTTTCGGGAAAACATGGTAGTTGATTTATAAAACACATTTCTAGGATCAACTGACTTCAAAATAAATATGGGTGGCCTACAGTGGGACTGATATACATCTAAAAAGACCATACTGACTTAGAGGAACAACAAAAACCATCTTTCCCATACTATGTCTGGCGCACCTGGGAGGAACACCACATTTTTAAGACTCATTTATGGCAGGCAGAGTTAGTACAGTTCAAATCTCCACATAGATGATGTTCTAGAGTGCTGCAGTAGAGAAGGCACATTTCCAAGACCTTAGTAGGTGACCTGATTAATTGATGAGATCCACCATATAGCAATTTTATCAGATTATATAAACTGAACAAAAGCCAATGGAGGTGGACAATTACAGATACAACTAGACTATATGCTCTCTAGGGCTTTATAAGTGATAAGCAGTACTTTGAATTTGTTCCTGGAAACCTCATGATGATCACAGCAGCTTATAAAGCAGGGGGCTACACATATATATCAGTGATGGGATTCAAAAAAATTTACTACCAGTTCTGTGAGTGTGGCTTGGTGGGCGTGGCATGGCTTGGTGGGCGTGGCTTAGGTGTGTCAGGGGAAGGATACTGTAAAATCTCTATTCCCTCCTTACTCCAGGGGAAGGTTACTGCAAAAACCCCATTTCCACCCTATCAGCTGGAACTCGGGAGGCAGAAAATAGATGAGGGTGGGGCCAGTCAGAGGTCGTATTTACCTGTTTTCTGAACTACTATAAATTTCTGCTATTGGTTCTCCAGAACTGGTCAGAACCTGCTGAATACCATCTCTGATATATATAAACATGCTCATAATTACATGTGCCATAGTTTGTGGTACTTAGTAGCCTTGTTTTATTGGACTTAGATAACTGCAAACTGAATTGGACCTGAAAGTATTGTATTTAATTTAAGTATTGCCTTAAATATGAAAATTCTCATGATTTAGTTGTAACTAGGTACTTTTGAACTCAAAAATACCTGCATAATGCTGTAGCCTTGTGGCATAAGGCAGGCCACAAGATTCATATTTACTTAAGAGTAAGAATTATATGAGGAAGAACCTAGTTATGATAAATATGGGAGAGTTAACTTCTGAATAAATATGTCTAAAGTAACTCCATTTGTACATCAATCATGAGGTGAGTTTTTGCTGTAGTGCCTCTCAACTTCACTGTAGTACCGCTCATCCTCACATATGCAGGCTGCTGAGATTTGAGGTGCAACAGCTAAAAGATCACAGATCTTATATTAGACTAAAGTGGTACTTCCTGTTATTTGGAAGTACGTTTATTTAAAACCTGATTATGTTCATATAAACCTCAGCAGCAATAGCAAACATTTCAACCTCAAGCCACTAAAATATGAAATGTGCAGCCCAGGTCTTCAATAATTTTATAAAAAGACAACTCAAAGGAAAATAAATGTCATGGAAAATAAATTAATTTTGAATTCATTCAAGAATCCCTTCCTTCAAGGATTGGCTTCAATAGTCAGTGCCTCGAAGAAACTAAGTTTGCAGGAAAGGCTTTCACCCCTTTAGAGTCTGCATCTGGATGCCTTTAGTGATTCAAAATAATAAACATAAATTATAAATACATTAAAAGTAAATATAATTCTAAATAACCAAAACTAACACTTATCTGGATTTTGAGGACAGTAACAAAGCTACCAGAGAAGCAGGGGTGGGTTTCAGCGGGTATGCACCGGTACAGGTGTACCAGTTGGTGAAATTTAGCGTACCTTCTCGTACCTGATCGTCTGGAGGCCCAGTACCACAACACTTCCCTGGCCTGCCCCCCCCCCCCCGCTCACTCCTCCTACCTACCCGCTCGCCGCTCACTTGCTCGCCCCATCCGTCCACGCCATGCTTACCCCGCCCACCCACTTCCTTTGCTTGCTCAGCCAAGGCTCCGAGGCTGCCGGTGGCCCGGGAGGTGGGGGTGGAATGCTGCCCGTCTGCCTGCCCCCTCCAGAAGCAACTGGGTGGGCCCTGGGACAGTCAGTAGCCCACATGCCACTGCCATGTGACAGCTCTGGGGGTGCAGCCAGGAAGGATCGCTGGAGAATGCCAACTGCAGCCGGGAGTGTCCCCAGGTCGATGGGGTGGCGGGGAGATCGCATGGGGCTGGACTGGAGGCGGCAGGAAGCAGGGATCGAGGCTACACCCCCGTACTGGCGAAAAAAAGATTATCCCGCTGTCCCAGAACTGCGCCGCAAGGTAAGAGAAGCAGGTCTTGGGAGAGACCTTCCCTTTCCCTTTAGAGAGCCTGTGTGGGGAGAGAGAGAAGGCAGCCTGCTTTGAACGTGGGTGGGCAGGTAGCAGTGCCTCCTTTGCTTGTTTGGGCGGGTAGAGAAAGAAAGGAGGTATGCGATAGCCGAGGGCAAAGGAGCTCTCTTTCGCCCTTGGTGACGGGGGTGCTTTATCACATGCCCTCTTTCTTTCTCCGCCTGCCTGAACGAGCGAAGGAGGCGCCGGCCCCAAACAACCTACTCACCCGCATTCAAACTAGCCCACCTTCCTCCTGTCTCCCGGCACAATCCCGGGACGTCTGGCATGGCGGCGATGGCAAGAAGCGGCTGCCAGCGGTACTCTCAGCGGTGTCTGCTGTACTAGATTCGGCAAAAGCAACTTCAGCAGCAATGGGACATGCTTGGGGAAGGGAGAGCCGGAACTGACTGCCCGGGATTGTGGTTCTACCGCCGCTGTGAAAATGTCTGTTTTGCCAGCTGGGAGACTGGCAAAGAAGCCTCCATTTCCCTGTCACCACTGAACAGTCGGTGCCTCCTCCTACGGCAGGGGTGTCCAAACTTGGGAACTTTAAGACTTGTGGACTTCACAAGTCTTAAAGTTCCCAAGTTTGGACACCCCTGTCCTACGGATTGACGCTGCAGGAGGGAAGGAAAGAAGCTGGTCTTGGAAAGAAACTTCCCTCCCGCTCCAGAGAGCCCTGCCGGGAGACAAGGGGGAGGCGGGAAGGTTTGAATGCAGGCGAGTGGGCAGTTTGGAGCTGGTGCCCCCTTCGCTCATTCAGACAGAGAAAGAAAGGAGGCATGAGAGGAAGGAGGCGCGAGAGAAACCCCCACCCCCACCACCAAGAATGAAGGAGAGCTCCTTCACCCTTGGCTATCGCACACCTTTCTTTCTCCACCTGCCCAAACAAGTGAAGGAGGCACTCAATGGCCACTAAATCCCCCGCTCAGCCACATTCAAACCAGCCTGCTTCCTCTCTCTCTCTCCCAGCATGGGCTCTCTGGAGGGGGAAGGGTGGTTCTTTCCTTCCCTCCTGCAGCTGGCAAAACAGACATTTTTACAGCAGCGGCCGCACAATCCCGTGCAGTCAGTTCTGGCTCTCCCGTCCCCAAGCTTTCAGCATGGGCTCCCTGGAGGGGAAGGGAAAATCCCTCCCAAAACCTCTCTTGTCCTGGTGGCACCCCAGTGATAGCAGCTGAGCAAGGGAAGGAGGAATTCTGAGAGTTGAAGTCCACAAATCTTAAAGCTGTCAAGTTTGAACACCCCTGGGGGTTTTTTCTAAAGGGTTAGGGGTGCAAGAGTCTTGTAACTTGACAGCTTTAAGACTTGTGTGCTTCAAATGTCAGAGTTCCAGAGCCAACATTTTGGTTGCTAAGCAAGAGAGTTGTTAAGTGAGTTTCACCACATTTTACAAGTTGGCCGCCCACCCGGTCACATGACCGCTGAGCCACTCTCACAAAACAGGCCACATCTACAGAATAGGTTCTAAAAAAAATTGGAACCACTAGATAGCAGCAAAGACAGAAAACTAGCTAAAAACTTTTCAATCCTAGGTCAAATTGCTATGGATTCTACACTTCCTGTAATGTTAAACTCTCATGAATTTAAATGTTCCTTGACTTCAGGTAAGTACAGTATAATGTAAATAAACTGCTTAAGGTGACTTTTCAATCACCAGATAAAACAGGCTCTAATGGGCAAAAGTATTTCTGAAACTATTAATACCTGAGAGTCAAGGAAATAAATCCAACAGAATAATGATAATAATTATTATTATTTATTTGTCAATGCACAACATAAGGTATGTTTAGTGAGATTGGTTAAGCTCCTTAATGAGTCTTCTCTTAAGGCTGGGAGGAAAACGGTACTTATAATGACAAGTTTTAAGAAGCAGGAAGAAAAAGCTCATTATTTAGTGAATTGATCTGTTTATGAACAAAACTATTTTAGCTAACAAGATTCCCCAAAGATAATCTGAGCTGATGCACAATTATCTGTTTGTGCCATCCTAGATAATCCAGTTAATCAATGCTATTTAAGCTGGTGTTCAGCAGCTATTTCTATTGCTCATGCCTATTAATAACAGTATGGCACAAAAATAGTGTATTCAGTATTATGTTCAGCATAAAAAAAGAAGTACACTATATCAGTACAATGATACCTCCTCCTCTGTTCCTAATTAAAGCACAAAATTGTTTTGTTCTTGCAATATTGCTAATATTTTATGTGCAGTCTTTGTAGAAAAAATGTGAGTAAAGAATGGAGGGAGAATCTTATTGAAGTAATTTATTTGCAGGGAGTGGAACTGAACACAAAGGCAATGACAGTTGCTACTCAGAGGATACTATAATTGAATTATTGCCTTTTTAAGTGATTAAAGACAGTGGCTATATTGGAATTATCTCCAGAAGATCTTATTGGAGAAAGAAAAAGAGAAAAACTGCATTGGTTACATCATGGGTATGAATTATTGTTTGTATTGTGTCTAGTAAAGGAGACAAGTAAAAGGAATAAGAGCTTTAGAAAATGAATTGTTAAACTTACATTGGCCAAGAATTTACAGTTCATCAATTTTAGCAGTTTACACTCCTCACTTTAGATACATTGGCTGCTTTCATGCAATGTTCTCAACATAGTTATTACATTTTCCACCAACCAAGCAACTGAATTTGATTCGTATCTTCTTTCGACCCATGAAGCACTACACAAAAGTTAATACTAACCAAGGATATTGACAACTGCTGCTGCTAAGACTTTGCATCATCTAGTTAGACATGTCATGTGAACTATATCCCTGTCACTAAGTCAAATATACAGCTATCGTAGAATCATATCAAGTATTTTATCAACAATTTATAGCCCACCTCCTTGAGTAAGATGGTCTGAGCAATGAATAAGCTTTGGGACAGTAGGATAAAAACATGAATATACATGCATAATGAATGAATATACATTATATACTTGTAGAACTATAAACACTGTTTTAAATGTATATTATTTAAAAACAGTACCTTGGTGCACAACTTTAAAATCAATTATTTGCAAATGGGAACCAATTCCCTCCAATCTCTATAGCTTTCTGCAAATATTTAATGATGAAATAATCACTGATCTGCCATCAGTTTTCATGAAACAAGGTTTCTTTGGTCATATGTCTATATAAGACTTAAAATTACACAATCCTCCTGTAACAGACACTACTACAATGGTATCTTTTATAAATAAATACAGAAAAATATAAATTACAATCATGTAAATATATTTGCTGTTATAAGTCTATGCCCTAAAATATGTCATTGGCACATTCTTCAAAAGGAGTGCATATTGAGTCATTCTCATTGTTAATGATTATACAATACTACTTCAATCTCAGAAAATCGTTAATCTTCAGAATGAAGATACAATGTGTACCTAAAATCTGATTTCATTCCCTGCCAGCTGTTCATATGATTCCTTGGCTGGGTTTGGCTTGGAAGAAGAAACCCAGCTACTTTTTTCTATGTTTTGATATGAGTTTCGGGGCCAGACTAGAAAAAGATGAGCAGTTTATAAAGCTTCTCTGAGCTTTCTAGGTATCAGTGCAGCAAAAAATTAATTCGAACTTAGTTTTATAGTCACAGATATGGAGAATCAGAAATTAACATCTTTATTTCAGATTAGCAATAATAAAGTGATAAAAGATAAGACTTGGATCTTTATTCTGGAAATCATGAATTGGTGAATCAAACTGTTCGATTCCTAGCCTAATGGACCTCTTTAATTCAGTTCTGATTATCAGTGTACGATAGATAAACATAGAAAATTATTATACTGAATAAATATCCCAAAGCTGCTTTTCAAAAGGCACCTGGACTTTCTTAGTTTTTTCCTTGAAAACATTTTGCTTCTCATCTTCAGTTCTGACTTCAAAGATGCTTTTGAAAAGCAACTTTGGGACAAACATGGCCTGGATGCTTGAGAATTTCCGTAGACATACTGACTAAATGTTTTTCTACCTGCTATATGTATTTTCATATTAATTTGAATATTTTGAACATAGTTTTCCAACTTGAAAAATTATTTCAACTATGAGGGTGCTGAGCTACAAATATTCTCGTTTATGTTTCAACTATGTCTTTGTAGTTTAAATATCTTAAATCTTTCCATTTGGTAAACTGTATTTATCTGAAAGATGTGTTAAAGGCATATCAACTTAATCCAATTTTTAATTTATCTATGATTAAGAGGATAAATAATTTGAATTCCTATCTCTATACAGGAGTAAAACAGGGCCATTCTATAATATCATTTATTTATCATTTATTTGACTATGAAACTTTGGTGCAATCATGGATTAAATGAAACAATAAGGAGGGAAGGCTGTTGTTTCAAGCTAAACAAATTTGGTTGAATTTGTACTGTGAATAATATGGTGTTTATTTACTATCAAATCCATTGAAAACAGAATCCTGAAAATATTAATTATTAGAATGTGATGAGACAGCAATATTAAAATATATTTTCCTCAATCTGGATTTAGGATTTATAACTTCCCCTTCAAAATCAGCAGGTCTTTGATGCACAATGAATATTCACCTTTGGATATTCCAATAGTAAAGAATTACACAAAACTACTTCAGACAAGTTGAATCTGGTTTGGTCTGGTATAAAAATATAGCTTAATGGGGGGAAATTAGTTCTAACTCAAAAAGGCAAAATAACTATCATAAAACTATCATAAAAATGGTATTACTTTTCTATGCATTATCATGTTGAATAGTTGAAAAAAAACCTTTAGATGGCAAAGAAAAATGGAAAAAGTTCTACTTCAGAAAGTTTATTTATTCCCATATGTTGACAGGATATAGAGCAGTGATGGCGAACCTATGGCCTGCATGCCACAAGTGGCACGCGGAGCCATTTGTCAGGGCACGTGAGGCCCTGCCCTGTCAGCTGGCCAGCTGAGTTCACCTTTTTAAAAGCTATTTTTCACCTTCCCCAGGCTCCAGAGGCTTTATAGGAGCCTGGGGAGGGCGAAAATAGCCGCCCCCCCAGAGGCTTCAGGGACTGTCCGGGGGCTTCCCTGAAGCCTTCGGAACGCTTAAAACCACCCTCCGAGCAAACTGGGTCGTTTTAAGGGTTCCAAAGGCTTTACGGACCGTCCGGAGGCTTCGGATGCCTTCGGAGCGCTTAAAACCACCCTCCGAGCAACCCGGAAGTCACTTCCGGTTTGCTCGGAGGGTGGTTTTAAGCATTCCGAAGGCTTCAGGGAAGCCTCCGGACAGTCCCTGAAGTCTCTGTCGGGGGGGCGGGGGAGGCTCTTTTCGCCCTCCCCAGGCTCCTATAAAGCCTCTGGAGCCTGGGGAGGGCGAAAAAAGCATGTAAAAATGGGGGGGGCGTTGTGCGCACATGCGCACTGGGGGATTGCGCATTGCATTATGGGTGTGGCACGCCCGCACACGACCCTCCCGCGCTCCCCCCATGTGTGGCACGCGAGCCAAAAAAGGTTCGCCATCGCTGATATAGAGGATACTAAATATGAAGTTTTTCCATGAAGCATATCTGTCACAATGTTTAATTTAATTAAATAAATAAGAAAAAACAAGTCATGGACACAAATAAAGAATTATAAGGTTAATAATTAATTTGAATATAATATGTTTACTGAGAATGGAATATACAATATTACAGAAGTTATAAAAATAGAAGTAATAAATGTTTATAATAGAAGTAATAAATAATGTTTCTTACCCTTTGATTATCTTTTCTTTGCTTATTGTTATTATTTACTATTGTGAGTTTTTATTTTGGATCAAATTCATAAATTAAATAATTTCTTTAAATAAAATTTGCAGTCATTATCATAAATCCTAAGTATTCTTTAAGCATTCTCATGAAGTAATTTTGCTGAAAACCCAGTGAGACAAGCACCACCTGAACTAGGCAAAATGCTACCCTGCACTAAACTGTATTTTATCTAACCTTCCACATTTAAAAAAACCTTCCAGATTTAAAAAAAAAATTCTATATTGTATATTGTAATCTGATCCCTCTGGTACCAATCCAATGGGAGCTTATCTTAATCTGTTAAATATACGGTATATAAAGAAGGAGGTTTCTGGGGATATTGAAGAGCACTTTCTTTTTTTATCATTATTTGAAGTAGTCCATAATTAAGCCCTGATATTGACAATATGGCTCAAAAATTCCAAAGTGGAGTTACTTTAAATTAAGATATTAATGAGACTGTAAATTTGAAATGAGACAGTTGAAATTGTTAAAGTCATGTATTTATAAAACCATATTCAATTAAGCTGGAAAAGTGCAATGTCTGTCATCATGTCATAAAAAGATGTGTTTTTCTCTCAAATTTGTTGTAAGGAAGCCCAGCCCATATTGCTGCAGATGGAAGCTGTTTTCAATCAGTTACAAGGAGCAATCCAATTACTAGATGGTTTAGTGCAGTAACTGACTCCAGCCTAATTTAATTTCTTTGGGTCTCTAAAGATCAATTGATCTGATTTGCTTCCCTCCCTAAAGGCTAGTTAGGAAGGAGGGGAGGGGAAGCAGACTTAAATATCTGGAAATTAAATACAAAAATTTGTCCCACATTCACACTATTTAGGTCAACTCAAAGTCTCAATGCCCATGATGAATAAGAGTGGTTTTGCATAACAAACAAGCTAATGTCCCCCCAAAATGGTAATATAAAAGTGTGTTTACTTTAGAAAACCTATTCATAAAATGAGGGTTTTTTTCATTACAAAGGCAACTTAAACATCTACTTTTCAAGATGGAAAGTCAATCTGCTAACAATCCTTACCAAATCATATAAATGAAATTGATATTGCTTGTTTTCAAAAATAGCATTTGAGACATATTAACTCTGCAAGTTGTCCTCAAGGTCAATCATTCAAGGAATATATTGAAGTGGTAATCCATTACTTTTAATATATGCATAGAAAAGACCTCTACTTTAGCTGAAATTTAAAATTAAATACGATAAACTCCACTCATCACAGGGATATTGAACTATTTAATAATAAATACCTGGGTGTTTTGAAGCCAATAGCATTTTTTTTATTTATAGCTTTAGCTTATAGAAACCATTTGATACTTTCAATGAAAATTTAACTTTATAAGGTTTCTTGCTTTTACTTATCTACTGTACATGTATTAATGGCAACCAGTATTTTAAATTCTGTGACTTAGTCTTGGACTGTAAATAAATTTTAAAAATATGTTAATTTATTTCAAAGTAGTTACTGGGAATTTATTTATTTATAGTCTGCATTTTAAAAAAATCTTACACTACTGCTGCCTTTAAAATTATATACTCATTAAAGATTTTGTAAAAATTAGCAGAGGCTTCTAAACCAGTAGTTTATCTTCAATAGAAACTGAAGGAGGTAGACAAAATCAGTCCTATTAGTGTAGTTACTGAAATAAACATCTTGTCTCCAACTAGGCTGGCTTCCTCTGGGAGGGAAAAAATAAATTTCATTCCTATTTCCAGAGACACATATTAAGGGATGCCCTGCTTAAGGTCTGGGAAAAAATATTTAAAAAACCATTATGTGAAAATTCCAATCTGGCTATCAATGATGGAGGCAATGACATATTCAAATACTATAGATCTCAGCAAAATGGTAAGTTATGCAGAACTCTTAGATGAAAAAGAACTAAAATCAGTACAAGATCTGAAAATACAAGGAATAAATATGGAATGGTGGCCCTATTTACAAATTAAAAGAAGATTTAAAAAAGATCGAGAACAACATGGAATACACGAGAAACAAATGGAATTAGATAAAATATTAGGAACGGGAGGAAAAATGATTACTAGATTGTATAATTTTCTTTTAAGATATAAAATGGAGGAAGAGATTGTAAATGAGACAATGATTAGCTGGGGAAGAAATTTTGGCCATAATATAGCATTAGAAAAATGGGATAAATTATGGGAAACAAATTATAAATTTACAACGGCAGTAGCTTACAAAGAAAACCTCTATAAAATGTTTTATAGATGACATTTGCCTCCAGCGAGATTTGCAAAAATATACCCAAATTTATCCTCCAAACGTTAGAGATGTAGCCACAAGTCTGGAACTTTTTACCATATGTGATGGATGTGCCCCATCACAAGGAAATACTGATGCAAAATTCAGAAATGGTTGGAAGAAATTACAGAGCGAAAAATAGAACTAAAACCAGAAGCATTCTTATTAGGACTACTAGACCAAAAACTGGATAAACAATCTCAATACATAATCATACACATACTCACTGAAGCCAGGATTGCTTTCGCACAAAACTGGGGGCAAAAAATCAATACACCCGCAGATGAAATAATAACTAGCAAAGTACTCGAATATGCAGAGATGGATGAAATGATAATAGAACTAAAAGAAAGAGAAGAATCGGATTTTTATAAAATATGGAATAAAATTTATAAATGGCTAGAAAACAGAAGCCAAAACAGAAAATAGAGAATGCAAATATATGGTGATATAAATAATCAATATTATGTTAGCACTACTGTTGTTATATTATAGGACAAGGTTAAAGCAATAGGAAGGCAATGCAGAATGGAGAATTATAAAAGCTAAACAGGAAAGCTGATACAGAAGTCTGTATAATTACTTTATATTGTTATCTATGTTTTGGGTTTTGTTTGTTTTTGTGGTGTTTTTCTTTCTGTTTTTAAAGATTAAAACATTCAATAAAAAAAGAAATAAAGATCTTGGCTGTTCTATTTCTATAAAGCAGTAACAAGTGTTTGAAAGAATCTGAAACTACTCTCTTGATGATCCAAAAATATGGTTAATAAAAAGATTATATTTTAAATATATTATAGATTTTAAAGAATGCTCATATACAGTTCTGTGATACCTTTGGATGCAACTGAGAACATTACCTTATAAGATTTGGGTTTGTCATGTTTTAGTATAAAATCTATACAATAAAAACTACTGTTTCTTAGCTAATTCTGGAATCAATTAAGACATCAAGAATTATGAACTTTTTATAAATGTGCATGCTGCAGAAAGATTCAACAATATTTTTTAAAAGTTTATCTAAACACATATTCAAAGCTGCTACATTTTATTCTTAAAGAAAATTACTGTATTTTCTTCAACACGGCTTCTGGAAGTACAGTAGCTTAATATTTTGGGATATGTGCTATGCATATAAAGCATCTTCTTCCAATGCCTCTAGTTTGTTACCCAAAAAAGTTTTTACATGAGTACAATACATGTGTGGAAGAATGGAAGCCTCTTCCAGCTTTTGAAGTGACTAGAAGATATAAACTACCAAACTGACTTGTTGACTTCCTACTTCAGTCAGGAAAACTGTTTTCTCAATGACATCAAACACTTGAATCAAAGCCAAGTACTTTCTTACATAGCATCACAAATCGGCAATCATGTCACCTGCCCTCACTTGTCCTTTATTCACACATATATAAACAGATTACATAAAAAAAGCTAAGATGCATCAGTGAACACATTCTTATTGCTTAACCATGGAGGATCCATTTACAGAGAACACATACTGTCTTTGCTGCTTAGAAGCAACTTTCTATCACAACTTATTGAGTGTATTCATGATGTGTCACTTCTTTGAAAATGTTTCCTGAGAAAACTTGGAAGATTTATAGCAAAGGCCAGAAATGATACATGGCGACAATTAGAATCTATCCATATATACAACAGATCCTCATTACCTCTCAATATCTGTGAGTCTGGAAGAATCCCTGAATCCTTTAGCAAATGGGTTGCTGTCAATTTTCAGTTTGGTTATCTAAAAACAGAAAGAGATGAGAAAATCTTACAGCATATAGCAATGTTACTTAAACAAATCCATCTCTGGTTGAATTGTGGCATTTTTCATCACAGAAACTGATTAGCAAATTATGTCTTCATGCTAGAATTGTAAGGAAACTTGCTCATTTCATTCACCATCTTGTAGCTAGAATAGTTGTATAGAATAGAGATACAGTTTAGTCTTATTTAATCTTATTTATTTAATAATCTTATTTAAGAGTTAACCCCTTGAAACAATAAAGATTATTCATCCTGATTAAAGCAATCCATATTTCAGTTAGTCTATTTCTAAATCATTCAGGAAGACACTACAAACTGCTTTGTTCTTTAAGCCTTTGGAAAATAGCAGGCTGTTGCCAAGAATATTGATTAAAAGTTGATTATTTTCTGCTGAAGTTCTTTTGATTTTATTGGTTTTCTAGGAATTGGAATTGAATTGTTTTGTAGTTTTGTTCTGTTTTACTTGTTTTTATCAGTTTTTACTATTATTAATCTCTTGGAATCTTATGGAATGGGGTAATGCATAATATATGCAATAAATGAAATTTTTAAAGCACATTTTGAAATAAATACTAGAGATGCATTCCAAATATGGAAATGTGGCTGTGCATAGTTGACAATTAACTGAAATACAGTATGTGCTCTGGATTTTCCGTGAGTTCAACTATACTCTATTATTAAAACTCAGTACAATTCCTAAAACACTGTGCGATCTTTGAGCATGTTTGAAAGATTTTCCTTTAAATTATTTTAAAGAATGTACTAGCATTATGAAAAGTATTTTAATGAAATGTTACATGTGCTTAAACTATCCAAATTTCTTTTACTCAAACCAAACATAAAAAATAGCCTTTGTTTCGGAAAAACATTCAAGCTATTTTACAGAAACCATAACATTTCATAAATTTAGCCCTCCCCAAATTTTAGCAAGGAATTGTGAAAAGGCTTAGCATATTTTTGCTCCATTTATAAATCAGTGTAATATAACTGAAACTCAGAACAGTTATTCAATGCTAAAATGCACCAGAAAACAGATCAGGTTAATTGAGCCAACCAACTGTACTCTTCCATGTAGAGAATGTCTACAAAGTGGTGAATTGAAACATTAAACGAAAACAGAATAGAATTACCGGTACCTGGAATATAATGTACTTTAAGGCCACTATAGTAAAGGTAAAAGTTCCCCTCACACATATGGGCTAGTCGTTCCTGACTCTGAGGGATGGTGCTCATCTCTTGTTTCAAAGCCGAAGAACCAGCACTGTCTGAAGACTTCCCCATGGTCATGTGGCCAGCATGACTAAACACTGAAAGTGCACAGAACCCTGTTACCTTCCCACTAAAGTAGTCCCTATTTTTTTCTACTTGCATTTTTACATACTTTCGAACTGCTAGGTTGGCAGAAGCTGGGACAAGTAACGGGAGCTCACCCTGTTACACGGAACTAGGGATTTGCACTGCTAAACTGCCGACCTTTCTGATTGACAAGCTCAGCATCTTAGCCAATGAGCCACTGTGTCCCTTCAAGGCCACTATACGGAGAAGTAATTTCTCAGCTCCTTGGGGATAAAGAGGTAATTTTCCAAACATAGTATCTGGCCTATAAATGCAAATAATTGGCCATGTTGTGTGTGTTCAAAAAACCACACAGAGGTGGGGATAATATAAAAAATGGTGTTGCATTATCAGTATTTAATTAGTTATTAGTTATTCATTATTTGACAATTGCTATATAAATAAACTTTTCTATAAAAGAGATGATAAATAAGCTATTGCTGAATAGAAATTCCTGTTTACTTACTAGGGAAAATTAACAGTTTATCTTATAGTAAAATTCAATTTACATTTAGAAAAGGATAAAAGATCACTGGCAGGAATAGTCAACACCCCAGAAGACAAGCTCAGAATTAAAAAAGATCTTGACAAACTTGAATTTTAATGTGGAGAAAAGCAAAGCTTTACATTTAGGCGGGGGAAAAAATCAAAGATATAAGTACAGATTAGACGAGACCTGGCTCAAAAACAGTAGCTGTAAGTGGGACCTTGGCGTCCTAGTGAATGATCACTTAAATATGAGCCACTAGTGTGTAGCAGCAGCCAAACAAGCTAATGCAATCCTGGGTTGTATACACAGAGGCATAGAATTAAGATCACATGAAGTACTAGTACCACTTTATAAAACCCTTGTAAGACCACACCTGGAATACTGCAACCAATTTTGGTTACCATACTACAAAACAGATGTTGAGACTTTGGAAAAATTTCAGAGAAAAGGAACTAAGAGGATCAAAGGCCTGGAGACTAAAACATACGAAGAATGGCTGCAGACTAGTCTAAAGAAAAACTAGGGGTCACATGATAGCAATATTCCAGTATTTGAAGCAGTGACATGCGGTGAGGTTTATGGCTGGTGAGGCACTGACACAGTAGTGGGTTTCAATTTTTTTTAGACGTGGACTTCATTTCCCAGAATTCCACAGCCAGGCATGCTCAGTTCCGATTTAAAGCGACAGCATTTGTTTTTCTCCTTTGCAAAAGAAGTTTCCTTCTTTTTCTTCTCCCTTCCCCTTCTTCCTCCCTCTCTCCCTCCCTCCCCCTCTCTCAAACACACACACACGTTGGATTGGACTATCTCTCCTACCTCCTTCCCTCTCTCTCACTCTCTCTCTCTCAAACAAACACACACATACACACACAAAGTTGGATTGGAGGTAGAGCACCAGCGAGGAGACCACAGGAGGAGGCAGGAAGCCAGTCAAAGAGCCATACTGGAGCACACACACTTTCCCCCAGCCTCGGAAGGATCCAGCCCAGCTTCACTGATTACAGGTTTGAAAAGGCAACGTGGCTCTGTCCCTCCAGCCCCACACCAGGAGGATAGTTTGAATTCCTCCCCCTCCCTCCAACCCACACGTACCTTTTCCAGCTGTTTCAGAGAGGATTTCAACTCTGCTCTTGCCTCCAGTTCTCTGAAGAAGCCCCGCCCAAATGAGCGTCCTCTACTATGAGGCAGGAGAACTGCGTGCCTCACCTACGTCAGAAATTTTTAGGCTTTTAACCTTTGCTTAACTCTGCTCGAGTGATCATAAAACGCCTAAAGTCAGACTAGCTGAGGCATGCAGTTCTCCTGCCTCATAGTAGAGGGAGCTTTTTTAGAGGCTTTTTTAAACAGTTAAGCAGAGTCATCCACGGTGAGGCAACAACTAGCTCAGCCTGACCTCAGCTCTCGCCTTTTTCCTTTTACATTTTTTTTTCTTTTCATGATGACAGTGGTGAGGCTGTGCCTCCCCTGACTGCACGTCACTGATTTGAAGGGCTGCCACAAAGAAGAGGGGATCAAGTTATTGACCAAAGCACCAGAGAGCAGGACCAGAAACAATGGTTGGAAACTAATCAAAGAGAGAAGCAAGCTGGAATTAGGGATAAACTTCCTAATGAAGAACTGTGAGGACAGTTAACCAGTGGAAGAGTTTGCCTGCAGAAATCGTGGGCACTCCATCACTGGATGTTTTTAAGAAGGGGGCTGGACTAGAAGACCACCAAGGTCTCTTCCAGATCATTCTAGTCTACAATATACAGGCATTTTTTATGAAGCCACACTTAAAAAGGAAAGGGAAAAAATCAGTTCCTATATGAATGAAGAAAGCATTTCCAGGAACATTTGTCAAAATGAATGTTGACCTACAATTCAACTCTCTTATAGTGGCTTGACTGTTTAAACAAATGTCTGACCTTTAAATCTTAAATGTGAGATAGTTTATTGAAAGTGTAATGTATTTAGCTCTTATCTAATAACCCGAATAAATGTAATCATCCTCTTAAAACCAGCACTGAAAGAAATGGTTAAAAAAAATAAGAGAGGTTCCATCTTCATTAGTCATAGATACTATGACAGAATCAATCGCCAATATTTTCCCAATTTCCATTGGGAAATTCAACAGTATTTATGTTATGTGCTTCAGAATCAAAATAACACTTCTAAAAACTGCTATATCAATGTACATGCCTAGTGTTCTACATAACCTGTACATGCAACAGTGCTGACTAGACTGTTTTTAACTGGTGTAAGTGTGTCTGTGTGTGTGTGTATAATTTGAATTGTCCACCAAGATAATCCAGATATGGAAACTGTATTAATTTACGCTGCCCAGAGTCATCTTCAGGGAGATTAATGACCATATAAATTTGAGTAAACAGACAGACTTCAGAACTGAATTAGACTCCAAAATGCTATCAATAGTACGCAGATGTTCAGGACTACCTTTCTTTTCACTTTTCACACATTAATATTATAATTCCCAGAATTTCAAGCCATAGCATGAGCAGTAGACTTCTGGGATTTATACTCCCATCACTTCTAAAGGATAGCAGTTTGTAAAAAAAAGTTCCATTGTAAACCTTTATTAGGAAAGGACAGCATACGCCAGGAAAGAACTTTTCCCCTCAGTATTTAATTCATTATCATTGTGGCTTTCCTAGGAGGAAGAATAAATGGATTTTACTGTTTCTTTTTGTTGTGGTATTAAAAAGAAATGCCTGACTTTGGATAGCTAAACTGGAGGCAAAAGCATTATATTTTGCTTTGCCTCAAATATGAAAATGTATCTTAATCTGAACATAGCTAGATACCTGAACATAAACACTTACATAATGGTGTAGCCTTGTGACATAAGACAGAGCATTAAGTGCATATTTACTCACTTTATTGCTCACTTGTTACTCATAGTAACAACTATGGTATCAAGCAGAGCCTGCTCCAAGTTAAATATGGGGCAACTTACTCCTGAGTATATGTGCATAATGAAGCCCTATTTGTATATTGACCAGGAGGTGAATCCAGACTTTGCTGAATTGCAGTGCCTCTCATTCTTGCATTTTCCATGCTGCTGAGATTTTGAGTGGAGTGACTGTTGAAGAAACATGATTTTCCATCTGCTCTGAGTTACACTAAAATGGAGTTTCCTATTATTTAGGCAGTACTTTTATTTAAAATTTTCTATAACACTTGTTAAACACTTGTTAACACTTGTTAAGAGAAACAATAAATCAAACATCAACTTAGAAAATGCACCTTTAATTTATAACATTTATACTTAGGCTACAAAACCCAACAATTTGAAATAATATATCTGCATCATGGAAACCTGGATAAAACTCAGTTCCTTAACAAATACTTCAATCCCAAACTGCTAAAAAAAGAAAAATGCAAAGAAAAGTTAATGCCATGGAAAAGAAATTAATTTTGAAGGTCTTCCTAAAAACCATAAATGACAACAAGGATTGACCTTGAAGAGAAACAATTTGCAGGAAAGTCTCCCTCCCTATTGTAGTTCACATTCTGAAACAGATTCAAAGAAGCAGAAATTATATAAGTACTTAATAAAAAAGAGATTGAATTGTGAATAAACAGAATAAAAATCAATGATATTTTAAAAATAACAGGTGGAAATAGAAATGAATTCTAATTTGGGATTATGTCTACCTTTGGATTTGATAGGACTCTTGAAACTTGGATAGGACAATGTTCCTGGTCACTAGCAGGATTACCAGATGCAGTGCACGAGATTTATTTCCAAGAACAGATATTGTCAGTCTTCCAGTAAATCAGAGAAGACCATGACCAGATGAGCCAATTCTATTGTATTGGTAAGGATACTTCAACAGAATCTTGCAAGTCTAAAAGTCTACCTGGCCCATTGGAGGGGAGGGGCCTGTTTGTTCTATGCCATTAAGCAACTGTGGATTCCCTCCCTGTTCAATTGTTTCCTATTGCTTCCCAGGTAGCATGTCCTTTCCTCTTCCATCAGTATCTGTTCTTGGAAACAAAACTAGTGCTATAAACTAGTATGTTACTTTACTATATGCTAACTTCTATATTATTTAAATGATAATATATTTAAATATACTTAAAATACAGTGTGGAGGGAGAGGGTATAATTGTCCAAGGACAAATAATAGTCAGGTTGCTATGAGTGAAAAATGGGCGTTTTGCTCACTTTTGCCCCCCCCCAGCCCCCAGGAGCACTCTATAAGCCTCCTAAAGCCTATTCACGCCATTTTTTGGGAAAATGGCCCGTTTTCATGAAAAACGGGCCATTTTTGGGAGGTCTGCAGAGAACAAAAACTTGTTTATTTTAATCTGCCTCTTCAAAACCTTGGTGCGTCTTATACTCCGGTTCATCTTATACTCCAAAAAATATGGTATTTTGGTTGTTTGCATCTTACAATATTCACACACAGTATTCCCAAATCTTGTATCTCCATCCTATATTTGGGCATCTGATTTCTTTTCACTAAGAATTTAGGCATTTCACTCTGGAAAATTTGATAGGCATTCCTTCTGAGCTATTAATGAAAATATTAATGATTTCCAGATCTAGAATATAGAGCGGCTCCAGAACAGCTGCCCACTTCCTCTAAAGTCTCACTAATGCGATTTATGTGAACGGGTAAGCCAAGCTTTAGTCTGGAGTAATACAGGATACCATTTCCTCCTTCATCTATATCGTGCATACTGTCTCTCTTTGTAGTAAAAAACCTCAGACTTGTCTATATTAACAAGGTCTTGGAAAAGTCTGCCTCTTTTAGCTATAAGCAGTGGTCTTCTGATTCTCTAAAAACACCTCCCCAGCATGCATGACTAGGATGCATGTACACCTTCAGTATCCAAGAAAGTCAGGCATGCTCCTTCAGTATCCAAGAAAGAAAAATCTCAACTCCATTTGAATAGAGATAAAGTACTTTTACTAGATATGAATTGAAAGCAGCAAAAAGGAAAGCAAGATCTGAGCCAAAAAGGCGCAAACAAGTATATATCAAATGATTACCCAACCCCCTCCCTCCAATTACCCCAGCCCAGTGTCCAAGCAGCAACTCCCTAAGGTATCACATGGGGTGCATCTTTTGGCCTCATCAGTTTGATATACGAGATGGTTGCCCTTGACCAAGGCCAAACATCAGCCATCAGCATGTGCAGAAGGTGGTGAGAACAAAACTCCTTTCTACATATTCCTCCAGTACCATATAATTCCTTTCCCAAATACCATGTTTCCACCCTCCCTGTTTCTATGGCAGCCAACAGCAAGCAAGTAAAGCAGAGGCTGACGTCTAGCCCTCCTTCAGAAAGGACACCACCTCAGGAGAAATATAAAACAAAACAAAAACAACAATAACAACTAATAACATATACCAAATTCAAGGCTTATCAGGATACCTGGCATAGAATTTCGGTAAAATCAGATTTGTTCACCCATTCAGCCTGGAAAGGGGGAAATGTTTCTATGTTTCCTGGAATCTAAGATTTCTTTAACTTCAATCAGGAGGGGAACAGGGGGTGAAGGTTGGGGTGGATACATGGCAGAGATGTGTTCCAGCTTCAGTAAGTTTACATGAAACACTGAATAAATCCTGCTAAGGGCCTTTGGCAATTCCAACTTCACTGATACAGGATTTATAATTTTGACAATGGAAAATGGACCCACATATTTTGGACCCAATTTCTTCAATTTCTAAGTGGTTTGCAGAAATTTAGTGGACAAAAATGCCCTATCACCAACCTGGTACTCTTGGCTTGGCCCTTTTTTTGTCAGCTTGTTTTTTGTGTGCTTGGTGAGCCGCATCTAAGGCCTTGCGGGTCATCAGCCAAAACCATTGAAGTTGATCACTCCACCCGGACAAGGACAAAATCTGTGGCTTCTCTTGAGGCAATTCAGGAATGGGCACAAAATCCTGACCAAACAGAACTTTAAAAGGGGTCATTCCAGTACTGCTATGTACTGAATTATTGTACGCCACCTCTGCATGTGGCAAAAGGTCAGCCCAATTATCCTGTTGATAATTGACATAACACCTAAGGTACTGCTCCAAAACCAGGTTAGTCCTTTCACAAACCCCATTAGTCTGCAGATGGTGGGCAGAGCTTAATCCCTGGGCGGAGCCTATTAATTTCAGGAACTCTTTCCAAAAGAGGGAGATGAATTGGACCCCTCTGTCTGAAATAATGCATTCAGGAACTCCATGTAACCTATACACATGTAAAATAAACAATTTAGCTAATGACTTTGCTGATGGGATTTTGGAACAAGGTACAAAGTGGACCTGTTTGGAGAACAGATCAGTGATCACCCAAATAAAGGTATTTCCAAGACTTTCTGGTAGCTTGACAATACAATCCATTGATATTTTTTTCCATGGTGCCCGGGTCAGGCAACACTCTGAAGGAGTCCTTGAGGTTTTCCTGGTGGTCTCTTTGCGGCTGCACAAACCGGACAGCTGGCTATATAGGATTCTATGTCTTTTTTCAGGGAAGGCCACCAAAACTGCCTCTTAATCAAATGCAAACTTTTCACAAATCCAAAATGACCCACCATTCTCGAGTCATGGGCTTGTTGAAGGACAACAATTTTCAGGCTGGCAGGAACATACAGCTTAGCTCCTACCCAAGCCAGGCCATCTTTTATGGTGCACTCATCAGAATGTTCTTTGAATCAGTCATCCAATGTGAGACCTTCCTTAAGTTTGTGTATCAAGTCCACAGTTACATCTAAATCCACTGCCCCCTGGCTTCTAGTGACATTGGGCAGCCAGGTTCTTAGCTGGGATAACTGGATGAACCAAAGTTGGTCTGGTGTTGTTGTTCTGGGGAAGCCTGAACAGGACATCTGCCATAAAGTTTTTTCCTCTAGGGATGTACTTTAGGGTAAAGTTGAAACGGTTGAAATGCTGTGCCCAATGTACCTGTTTAAGTGACAGCTTACGTGGGATTTTCAACACTTCCAGCTTTTTATGATCAGTCCATACTTCAAAAGGATGTTTTGCCCCCTCCAGGAAATGTCACCAGGTCATCAGGGCCCACCGGATGGCGAAAGTTTCCTTTTCCCATATGGCCCATCTCCTTTCCGTTTCTGTAAGCTTACGGGAGGTGTAGGTGCAAGGTGGCAATTTTCTCTCTGCGTTTGTTTGGAGTAACACTGTTCCCACTGCCATATCACTTGCATCCGCTTGAATCACAAATGGTGCATCCATGTCTGGATGTTTCAAAACAGGTTCAGCTGCAAACAGTCACTTCAACTTCTCAAAAACTGATTGACATTCCATAGTCCAGTTCAGAGGCTTACCAGGCCTAGGTTTATCCTCTCCTTTTGATTTCAGGAGATTCATTGGCAGTGCAATACTAGCGAATGAGGGGATAAATTGATGGTAGAAATTAGCAAACCCCAAAAAACTTTGTAGTTGCTTGCGGGTGCGAGGAGCTGCCCACTCAGTAACAGCTCGGACTTTCCCCAGGTCCATTTTGATGCCTTCATGGGAAATACAGTATCCCAAATAATCAATTCTCTCCTGGTGAAATTCACACTTAGACAATTTGGTATAAAGTTCAGCGGCCCTGAGTTTTTTGAGGACTGAGCGCACCAAAGTCACGTGTCCTTCATGTGTTTCCTTGTAGATAAGGATGTCATCAAGGTAACCCAACATCCACTTGTACAGGTGTTCATGCAACACTTCATTTATTAATTGCATGAAGACCACTGGCGCCCCCTGAAGTCCAAATGAAGTACTCTAAACTGGAAACATCCCAAAGGGCAGTTGAAGGCAGTTTACCACTCATCTCCCTCCTTTATTCTGACTCTGTAGTAGGCTTCTCTTAGATTTAACTTCATGAAAATTTTCCCTTTACCCTAATGGGCTAACTTTCTCCTGGAGTGCAACAAAATTGGGAAGTTAAAGCCAGCCAGCCAAAAGGGGCCTGGAACACATTCACCTCCTCCCCCTCTGCAAAGCAGTGGCTCTGGACCCATGAATCAAGCAACCCCAGGGTGAGCTTTCTTCCTGGGTCATGAATGGGTTCAATGTCAGTGGATGCCTGCCCTTTCCCAGCAGATGGCGCCATCCCAGATAGCTGCCCCTAGGCAGAACTAGGGACTGGGACCACCACCGGGCCTAGCCCCCCCCCAGCAATGCCTCAACAGGCTTTTGCCCAACTGATGGGTGTGGCCCAACAAAGGGGCTTACCATCCCAGGCAGCAGGCTAACAGGCTGCTCCGGTTCAACCTCCAACACCCCATGTTTTCGTGCAACGTTCGATGGGACCCCAGACAAGCTAGCTTACTTCATGAATCGAGTATTGGCATACGTTGACCAAGTAGGCTCACAATACCCGTTGGATCGAGAGTTGATCCAAGAAATAGCAGAGGATAGCAGGATAAATGAAGGAGAGGCTGCACAATGGATAGCGGAGCTCCATGAAGAAGCAGCTCCTGAGAGACGACATCCGGTCCCCGAAGGCGATGGACGTTCTCGTCCACTGCTCGTCTCTCCGGCAGGCTCATTTTAGGAGCACAGGGGGCAGCCGCGGGGGGGTTTCCAGCTTCGCCCCAGGAGCTGGGGAGCATGGGGGGGGGGTGCATGGCATTGCTGTGTGCCTTCGCCAAACGGACTCCGGAAGGAAAGAATTAGAAATCACAGCTGAAGCGCGGGAGGTGAGAAGTTTACCTCAATCTCTTTGAATTTCATCTAATTGATGAACAGCAGCTTTCCTTAAGTTGTGGGTTCAATCTTTTGAAATTGCAAGATTGGAGGGGGGGGTTTCCACCACCCCTCGGATAAGGTGGCATTTGGAACATCTCTATCTTGGAGTAGAGAGAGAGAGTTAAAAGTTAATTGCTCACTTCTACTAGCTATGGGAGAATGACTTTTATCACAATTGCAAGAGATGACTGCTGAGTTGCTTTTTAAAATAGCTTTATGGAAACTTTGGATATTTTGCTTCCTGGTCCCTTGTGAAGGTGGAGCCAAGATAGCCAACTTCCTTCTTCTTCTTTGCTCATATGAATGAAGTTTCCCCTTTGAAAGAATTTCTGGCTTTATATTATTATTATACCCTGAAGATCTCCTGGAGCCTCTCTTGTTATGTGGTCCCTCTGGATTTGGAGTATTTGATTCTTATCCTTTGGCTTGGAGCTGTGATTGAGGATTAACTTTTACTTCTGGGCTTGTTTGCCTCCACGATTTCCCCCAGCTGTGCATTCCACAGACACCATTTCTTTTGTATAAGATTTATAGGTATCTCTGAACTTAACATGGGGCCCAAAAAGCCACCATCTGGGAAGGCATCTTTGGCGCCGACCTCTTCTACGTCTAGAATGACTACGCAATAGACAAAAATTGCTTCATTTTTACAACCAAAAACGACTGAAGAGAGTTCAAAGGACTTATCTGTTGCTCAAATGTTTCAAACTATTATGAAGGGACAAGACGAACTGAAAAAACAATTGGCAGACTTAAATGAACGGCTCAGAGAAACACAACAGCAAACAACAGAAAATAAACAAAATATTGGGGTGTTGGAGGAGGGCACGGTTGGGTTGAGGGAGGAGGTTAAGATAGTTCAGAAGGGGAATAGAGAACTTGAAAACTTTATGATAAAGATGGACCTTGAAAGAATGTCCTTTTTTCTTAGATTTCAAAATTTACCGGAGACAGAAGATTAAGATCTTAAGGATATTATGACTACAATTTTAGCAGAATATATTAAAAGAGATAAAGAACAGTTGTGGTGGGACATCAATTTGGTTTATAGGATTAACTCAGCATATGCTAGAACACACAATGTTCCAAGGGAAATACATGTTAAATTTCTTAGGAAGACTACAAGAGATGAGGTTTTAGGAGCTCAAAGTGGGGGACCATTAAAATATAAAGATAACGAAATAACCATTCTTAAACAAATTCCAAAAAAAAAAAAGAGAGATAAGAGGAAGAAGTATTCCTCTTTATCAAAGAAATTATATAATAAAGGAGTTTGGTTTAGATGGTTATTGCCAGAAGGAATGTTGATTTTCTGGGAGGGTAGCAGAATTAGAATTAATACAGTTGCGGAGGCAGAGGTCTTCATTAAAAAATACAGTGCTCTCCTAGATGAAACAGGGGACAGTACACAAGATATGAAGGAGGGAGGGGCCGTGGCTCTGCCAGAAGACAGGGCGGAGGAAGCAATATTGAAAAGACTCAGGTCACAAAAATAAATATATTTGAAACATTATTGCAATTGTTGATATAATGTCATTGCTGGAAGTGACACAAGAGATGATTGAACATATGGTTGATACAATGTAAAACAAAAAGCTGTTACTGTTTATCTTTTACTTTTTGGTTTTCTCTTTTGTAAAAGTTGTGAGATTTGGGGGGATTTCTACCTTTGGCACAATGTAGATGTCAAAATTTTTTATATACCTACTTACCCTTTCCTATAAATGTTTTTAAAAACTAATAAAATTCTTATGAAAAAAAAGAAGCAGCTCCTGTGTTAAATGATGTAACGGGGTTCATCCAACTGATGCATGCTCGATTTTATGATGTGGCCCAACATGTGGATGCTGAAGACCAGATCCAGGAATTACGACAGGGTGGTCGTCCCATGAAAGAACTAGTTTGGGAGTTCCGGAGAATAGCTGGGAAACTACGATACTGGCCAGAAAGACTCTTGGTCTATACATTCAAAAAGGCCTTAGATCCCAAACTGAAAGAAGCTTGTGCCATAAGGGGGACCCCAGATCGTCTCCAAGATTGGTACACCACTGCAATCATACTGGACCACGAAATTAACACCTATCCAAAGCCTGGTACCAGAACCCCTGCCAAAAAACCTTTGGCCCACTGAACACAGAGGCAGCAACCTGAAGAAACCCCACCAACCCCTCATTCTGGGGACCCCAAAATAAAGTGCTACCGATGTGGTCAGCTTGGCCACCGGGCATCAAAATGCTGGACTCCAGCCCCGATTCCACAACCATGCCAACCACCTGCCGGAGCTATGAAAAAAAAAACCAGAAAACCCCCAGAAAAGAGTTGTCTGGTACAACAGCCAATGGAGGCGGAGAGCAATGGCAATGAAAACGCCCCTGCCACCTCGGAGGAGGAGGAAGGAACTCTTGAAGACGACTCAATGGTGAGTGCACCTATCCGCCCCTTCCAGATAAAAGCCAAACTCCTAATACCAAAAATGGGGGTAGAAGGGGATGTTGAGGTGATTATAGATACTGGTTGCACCAGATGCTTAATCAACATGTCAATAATGGAGCAACTAGGTATACGCACAAAACCCCTAAAACATCCCGTTCCATTTGAGCAAGTAGATGAAACCCTAATTGGGGGAGCTCCGGCTACAAAGATCACTGAGTTATTAAAACTGGTGATAGGCCGCCACCATGAGTTCCTCAGATTCATCGTGGCCCCTGGAATGCAGGAGTCAATTATCCTGGAACTTGCATGGTTGGACAAGTGGGCACCTACTATAAAGTGGGAGAACGGCGTTAGAAAGTTGATTATTGGGTTTGGGCCGTTACCACCAGTGGAACCTAAAGGCCACCCAGGAATGATTGAACCCAACAGCCCAACCCATCCAGAACCTGCAGCAACCGCAGCAAACACTAAACCTCCGGGAATCCAACGAGTCCCAAAGATCTATTGGGATCTGGTGGAGGTGTTCAGTGAGGAATATGGAAACTACCTTCCACCTCACCGCCCCACAGACTGTGCAATAGACTTCAAACATGGGGCAACCTTACCAAAGCCAAAAATGTACTCTATGACTCCCAAGGAGATGATAGAATTGGGGAACTACATCGACACCAATTTAAAAAGAGGTTTTATTGAACCAGCAAAATCAAAAGTAGCGGCCCCAGTGCTCTTCAGAGAAAAGAAAGATGGCGGAGTTTGCCTCTGTGTGGATTTACGAGCTTTGAATGTGGTATGCGAAAAGAACACCTATCCCCTCCCTCTCATGAAAGATATATTAAACCACTTGGCTAAAGGCAAGATCTTCACCAAGCTGGACTTGAGAGAGGTGTATTACCGTATATGAATCTGGAAAGGGAATGAGTGGAAGACCGCTTTTAACACTCCCCTGGGCAGCTTCCGGTATAAAGTCATGCCTTTTGGACTACAAGGAGCACCCGCAATATTCATGCAGTACATAAATGAAGTGCTACATAACCACCTGTACCGCGGAGTACTCGTCTATTTAGATGACATCTTGATCTTCACTGTGACCCTGGAAGAACATGTGAAACTGCTACGGCAAGTCCTGAAAAAACTTCTAGCTGCCAAACTATATGCGAAATTGTCAAAGTATGAGTTCCACAAGACCTCGCTAGATTACCTGGGGTATCGTATCTCCAATGAAGGAGTAGAAATGGATCCAGGAAAAGTGAAAGTGGTGTTAGATTGGAAACCTCCAAGCACTTGCAAACAATTGAAAAGCTTCCTTGGATTTGCAAATTTTTATAGACAGTTTATTCCGACATTCGCTGAAATTGCCCTACCATTGACTGAATTATTAAAGATGGGGCCTTCCCCAACTAAGCTGAAAGCAAACCAACCATTAAAATGGACAATGGACTGTCAAAAGGCCTTTGAGAAATTAAAATGGCTCTTTGCCCAAGAGCCCATATTGCAACACCCCGAGCCAGAGTGACCATTCATAATCCAAACGGATGCCAGCAATGTTGCCATAGCTGCGGTGCTACTACAAAAGAGTAAAGAAGGCCACCTCTTGCCATGCGCTTACATCTCCAAGAAACTCACCGCTACGGAAAGAAGGTGGGCCATTTGGGAGAAAGAGGCATTTGTGATCAGGTGGAGCATGCTTACCTGGAGACATCTCCTGGAAGGGGGGGGATATACTGTTCGAGGTATGGACTGATCAGAAAAACCTCGAAGCTCTCCTTGCCCATCGGAAGTTATCCCCCAAACAAGTTCATTGGGCCCAATATTTCCAAAGGTTCAAATTTGAAATTAAACACATCCCCGCAGGAAAGAACTTGTTAGCAGATGCGCTGTCGAGAAAACCCCAGTTTGACAGTAAGAAGGAAGAAGTTGTCCACCCCATCATATCTCCTTCTCACCAAAAGGCAGCTCAAGTCACCACTCGAAGCCAAGATAAGCTGAAAGCTGAGCTAAAAGTGGCCCTCCGGACAGACCCCTGGTTCAACAACAACAAGGACATCCTAACAATGAATGATGGCATAGCCTGGAAGGGGTCCAAACTGTACGTCCCTGCAGAGATGAGACTGCAAGTGCTACAGCGGAGTCATGATGCGAAACTAGGAGGTCATTTCAGATTCCTGAAAACTCTCCACCTCGCCAGGCGTCAATTTTGGTGGCCAAAGATGAGATCAGAGGTGGAAGATTATGTAAAAAGCTGTACTACTTGTGCCATGATGAAAACCCAGCTGGGAAAGCCCCTGGACTACTACAACAAGTGGCCACCCCTAGCTGACCATGGGAAGAGATAGCAATGGATTTCATCGTCGAGCTTCCAGACAGCATCGGTAATAGAGTAATCTGGACAGTTATTGATTGGCCCCTTGGTTCACCGAGGAGCTGAGGGTGATGAAGCGCCGAAAGAGACGCCTAGAGAGCAGATGGAGATCGTCACGCTCTGAATCTGACCGATCACAGGTGAGAGCCCATTTACGGACTTACCTTGTGGCATTGAGAGTGGCCAAACATCAGTACTGTGCCACTCTTATTGCGTCCGCAGATAACCGCCCTGCCGCCCTGTTCAGAGTGACCCGCTCCCTCCTTTTTCAGAGGCTGCGGGAAGCCCCTTTACAGGGTAGAGCAGAGGAGTTTGGGGAGTATCTGCAGGACAAAATTGCACAGATTCATAGCGAGTGGGTCCCCTTTAGTGGTCCAGAAGAGACGTCGGAGGTGGGTCTTGAGGGATCAGGCTGGGAGGAGTTTGACTCTGTTACTTCCGATGATATGGACAGATTGCGTGGGCGACTGCGAGCCACCACATGTTTACTAGACCCGTGTCCCTCCTGGCTTATACTGGCATCCTGGGAGGTTACACGAGGCTGGCTCCAGGAACTAGTCAACGCTTCTCTTAGAGAGGGGTTCTTGCTGGCCGTCTTAAAAGAGGCGGTGGTGAGGCCCCTACTCAAGAAGCCTTCCCTGGACCCGGCTATATTGTCTAATTATCGTCCCGTCTCCAACCTTTGCTTCTTGGCGAAGGTTGTAGAGAGTGTGGTGGCACAACAGTTCCCACGCCACCTGGAAGAAATGGATTATCTAAACCCGTGCCAGTCTGGTTTCCGGCCCGGCCATAGCACGGAGATGGCTTTGGTCGCGTTGGTGGATGATATCTGGAGGGCCAGAGATGGGGGTTGCTCCTCCATCCTGGTCCTATTAGATCTTTCGGCGGCTTTCGATACCATCAACCATGGTATTGCATCGTCTGGAGGGGCTGGGGGTGAGGGGCACCGTTTTGCGGTGGTTCTCCTCCTACCTCTCTGGCCGAGCACAATGTGTGTTGACAGGGGGGCAGAGGTCGACCCTGAGGCCGCTCACTTGCGGGGTGCCTCAGGGGTCGGTCCTCTCACCTCTCCTGTTCAACATATATATGAAGCCGCTGGGCGAGATCATCCGTGGATTCGGGGTGGACTACCACCTGTACGCTGACGACACCCAGTTGTACATTTCTACCCCGAACCACCCCAACGATGCCGTCGAAGTGATGTCCTGGTGTCTAGAAGCCGTGCGGATCTGGATGGGAGGTAACAGACTCAGGCTCAACCCATCCAAGATGGAGTGGCTGTGGCTACCGGCACCCCGGTTCAACCAGCTGCGTCCATCACTGGCCATTGGGGGCGAGCAGCTGGCCCCCATGGATCGGGTTCGCAATTTGGGCGTCCTCCTTGATACCCAGCTGTCAATGGATGACCATGTGATGGCCGTGGCAAGGGGGGCGTTTCACCAGGTTCACCTGGTGCGCCAATTGTGCCTTCTCTGTGATGGGCCCGACCCTCTGGAATGACCTCCCCTGTGACATCAGAACAACCACTGATCTCCGCTCCTTCCGTAAGATGCTCAAGACCCACCTGTTTGGTTTTATGGGCCTGGCCTAATCCCAATTTAGTCCCTCAATTCTGTACTTTTAAATTTTTGGGGTTGTTTTAAGCTGATTTTTAATTTTTATTACCCTGTACAGCCTTATTGTTTAATAGGTTTTTAAGTGTATCTATTTTATATTAGGTTTTAATGTGGTGTCTGTACACCGCCCCGAGTCCCTTCGGGGAGAGGGGGCGGTCTATAAATTTAATAAAATAAATAAATAAATAAATTTGTTTTCCAAGCAAGCGCATTTTATCGCTTGTTCAGGCCTGCCATCCGCAAAGAAATTAGTGAAAATGTTTGTGAAACACATTTATCGCCTGCATGGGGTGCCAAAAAGGATCATTTCAGAGCGGGGAGTTCAGTTCACCTCCAAGTTCTGGAGAGAATTCCTTAAATTGATCGGGTCCACCCAGGGACTCAGCTCAGCATTTCATCCCAGCACAAATGGGGCAGCAGAGAGGACCAATGCGATGGTGGAACAATACATCCAGTGTTATGTGGACTATCAGCAAGACAATTGTCGGACTTGCTACCATTCGCCGAAGTAGCATATAATAATGTGGTCCACAGCAGTACCGGATTAACTCTTTTCCAGATTACCAGTGGCATGGAATTCGTTCCCATGTCTGAACTACCTAAAGAACCTCCCTCCTCCAGGTCTCTGAATGAATGGCTGGAGACACTAAAGAAGGGATGGGAAAATATGAAAAAGGCCCTAGTAGATGCGGCAGAAGCCTACAAGAAGCAAGCTAATAAACATCACTCCCTCCAACCTCCCTTTCAAGTGGGGGACAAAGTTTTTGTGTCTACTAAATACATAAGAATAAGGATGCCTAGTAAGAAACTAGGTCCAAAATTTCTAGGTCCTTTCCCAATAGAAAAGATAATTAACCCAGTTACAGTTCGACTCAGCCTACCCAGACTCCTAGGGAAAATTTACCCGGTATTCCATTGTAGCTTATTGAAGCCAGTAATGGGGTCTACCATAAGGCCATCCACCCAAACTCCACCTCCTCCTGTAGTGGTAGAAGGGGAAACACATTATGAGGTGAAAAAAATCTTAGATTCCAGGCTGTATAGAGGTCACTTACAATATTTAGTGCATTGGAAGGGGTACCCTTTGTCTGAAGCTACATGGGTGAAAAGTTGGGATCTGAAAGCGGATAACAGTGAAACAATTCCATGAGAAGTTCCCTGATAAGCCCAAGGGTCCCCCTGGGGGAGGCAGTGGTGGTTAATTGTGTATAGTAATTTCTACTTTTACTTCTTTTGCAGAAAACGTGTTTTTTTTTTTGAAGAGAGGCCGCCTGTCAGGCCTGCAGAGGTTCCTTTAAGAATCTTTGGCCTGCCACACTTTCTTATTATTTTCCTATGCTGTTTCATTAGTATAGCAGTTGGGAGGGGGAATAGAAAGGAGTAGATTTGTGGAATGTGTTGTTGTCATTCTTTCTAGAAGCCCAAGGTCATCTTTTGTCTCCGCACCTTGACACCTGACCAGAAGCAGAGGGGTGGAGTTGCCAGAGTGGAAGAAGATTGGACCATGTGATGGATTTATGGGTGTGGGCATAAGATCATGAACTTTCAACTGGGTGGAATTCCAGGAAGCAAATCAGAGTTGGAATTCCACAGATGGGCCAACATACGTGTATTATTAAATTGGAACTTTAAGGATGATTCTGCCTTGAACTTTGATTTATTAATGCATGGTATTTGGAACGCTGACACAATATTCAGCAATACAGCATACTAATGACTGCACCATTATACATAATGTTTTGGCTTGTACTCCCTCAGCCTGTTCCTGCAATTTTCCTAATCAAGTTGTTCCTAGTTTTCAGTTTTTGTCCAATTAATTGAGCAATCAGATATGTCTCCTGACTGGAAGAGAATAATTCAAAAGGAATCCAGGAATATTACAGCAGACATTTTTGAAAGTGAATAATTATGGCATATAATTAGATGTGACTTTTCCAGTCAACACGATATCATACTGGTTTTTATAAACCAGTCCAGGCAGAAATAGTATGGTTAGCATGACCATAAGTGTGTGTGTGCATACTTCAGACCAAAAATGTTAGGAACTCTGAGGACTGAAACATATAACCTTCTGAGGATGAGCTTACATTATGTTTCTCAACTGGTTTTGTTATGATCAATGTTTTGTGTTGACATCTACAATCACCTTATGTTAGTTAATTACAATAGCAGACTGAAGAAGGATCTCAATTTTAATTCTGAAGAAAAAACACCTAGATACCCAAATCTGATACATGTTCCAAATTTGTATAAGAGATCTATATCAGTTGTCTAGGCAAAGATCTGTGCCCAAATATTACTGAAAATATAGAGGAGAGGGGGATTTTTTTAAATATAAGAAATTGATATGTATTCTGATTGAAAGTAGCATATTCTGAGGTAAGCCTTGCCAATAATTTTTTTTGAAAAACATTAATATTGTCAGTTCTGACCCTGCATTGGTGAAGTATTTTTATGTGTTGTTTTTATCAGGTATAATATGTAGGACCAAGAAGAGAAGGAACGAAACTAGAAGTACTCTTAAATTAGGCTGTTTAATTTTAAAAAATTAAATTAGATCCCACTCAGATGTTTTGCTTATATGTAATTAAAGGAAAATAGATCATTTTGTTCTTTCTAGCCCACTCTGAGAATGTTTGTATCATTCAGCCCCTCTTTGGATAGAATTTACAAAAGAGCAACATTGATAATATTTAGTGAATTGGGTGAAAATACTCACCAGTTGGTTTTGGTAGGCAGTGACAGCTGTAAACACTGTCTCTGGGAATATAAATGTCCTGAATTCTTCAGATTTCAAATTAAGCAAGGAGGCTGTGTGATCCTTCTTTTTGATGATATGCACTCTAGGTTGATATTTATGCATTGAATTCAAAATTATCTAGTGAGGATAAAAGGAGAGAAAACACAATCAGAATCATTTTCAATCAGCAAATTATATTGTCTTATCCATAAAAACTGCTATATATAAAGAGGACAAAAAAGACATGCCAGATTCTTGCCTAGTATCAGAAGAAACCATAAATCGTTTTGGTCCTGGTCTTAGTCCTAGTCTCACTTCTACTGTACACCAATTGCTACAAATTAATTCCACTTTATGAGGTTTAGTAAGAGGAAGGATGCTAAAAGTTTTGAAATGAAGGCAGATAAAAGCCAACATCATTTTCTTCCTTAGTTTTTGTCACTCAATCAAATTCCCAGGAGGGTTTTGGAAGTCTCAGAGGTACTGGTGCCAGATAGCTTCAAAACAAAGGGTAAGATTATTTATACTTAAATTCACATTTAAATAAATAACAAGGCAATTTACATTTCTTCACATTCAGTCTTGATATACCCAGACATACAGTAGTTATCCTAAATTTGCAGGGATGCAAAATATTTTTGGCTATGTGACATATGGCATGCTGAGGAACTTGCTCTAATATATGGCAAAATCAAAGACAACTATGGTGTAGTTTCATTAAGCTGATATTATATTATTATGCAATATTATTATGTAACAATATCCCTAGACATCTAATACTTTCTTGCTTTGGTCACCCAAAAGAGTGGACTAAATGCAGGTTACATTATCAGGTTTTGCATAATTGCAGATTCCAACATTTAGACTTGTTTTATTGCTCTTCAAAACATATCAAACAAAAAGAAGGTAGGGAAAATTTTCAGGACAGAAATTTTTAAATAATTAACTGTTAGCTGTTACAGATGACTAAAAATGGGTTTTCAGAATAGAAGAATAAATGCTAAAATATCATCTGTGATGTAAGATATTGTTACATGCCCCATCTCCTCCTCTCCATGAAATTTCACAGCTTTTAAAGTTTACTTAAGAATCATAGGAACAACTATTGTTGGTTTTTTGGCATTTCCAACAGATGTAGCAGAAAGAACCTGAGGATGGAGCATTGCTTTCCCTTCTCACAGGACCAAGTACTCACATGACCATGCTGATCCAGCTCATTGTTTGTGAGTTTCACTTTTTCAAAGGATATCATTTGCTTCAGCAATTGTTCCCCAGTAAATGGAGAATCTGGATGCACATATAGCCTGGAAAGTCAAACAACAACGTTCATCAAGGCCCAGCAAGCAGAAAGAGAGATGGACAGACAGACAGACGATAGATAGATAGATAGATAGATAGATAGATAGATAGATAGATAGATAGATAGATAGATAGATAGATAGAGGCATGAAACATGAGCACTTAAACTAGTAGGCATCATCCTCAAAACTTTAATTCAGTTTGGCGAACTATTTTTAGACTATTCTCTTTAACCTACATAAAAGGAGAAAAAATAGCCAAAGAACAGATATAAATCTAAATGATACTTAGTTTTAGATGAAAAACATGTTAGAAGTAGATGAAAAGATTCAGTCATAAAATTTTGCAAGATATTTGCACTAAACAAATTTTTATTATTATTAGAAGCTTAGTTTTCTGAAAAATAATTATTTGGGTTTTTCCATTCTGAATATTATTTTTTCTTATTCTTTTCCATGGCGACTCATCTTCCCTAGTCCTTTAACAATTTCAAGTGACGATTTGTCTAAACTGGATAGGAAATACTAGTTTCATACTTGGAATTGCAGCAGGAGAGGGGTGGCTGGAGATTCAAAAAGATAAATCTTAAATAACAGTATGCTGATATTATAGTTTAGAAAGTGGAGAAGTTACCTGTGTTTGATGAAATCAAAGATATTTCCCTCCAACGTATTTCCAATCAGGATTACAACCATCTCTCAGTGTTAAAGTACATTCTTTTTATGCTCAAGATGCCAAAGATGACTTCAGGAAACTCAATAAAACTCCAGGAAAGATTTCCATTATAAATCTGGAAATCTAGCAATCTACATAAATCTACCACTAAACTATAGGAATCAGTTATCTGACTGTGTTATGATCCTACTTTATTTTCCACATTAATTTGATTATTAAGACATAGATTTTCTGGCCTTTCATGTATCAATCTCATAAAATGATAGTAGGATAATTTCATATTAGATGATCCAAGAAGACTTCTTTTACCAGCAATCCGAGCAGTGATTGATATACCAGATTCACAATGGACTTTTGGCACTTTGCATTTAAAAATATTGATTAAAAGCCTACACAAAGTAAAACATCTACAGTAAAACATCAATGCATTATTATTCATAAAAATATTATGAAGCTAAATACCACTGGTTTTTATGATCCTGATTCAAAAATAGCTTTTCTGGCATAAAGCACTTTTTTCAGTCAGAAGAAATAATATAAATTGCAATAGGGTTCATGAAGTAAAAGAATATAATATTTCCTACTTGCATAGTTTTGATCTCTTAAGGTATAGAAAATACTTCATATTTTTGCTCTGGAAAAATTCTATATCCATTTCCCTATATGAATAAGGACACAGCATGGCTTACTTACAAGCACATTGTTGATGAAACCAAGCTGCAGAACAGCAACCTCCAGTGGATTCCACTGAAATCAACAGGAAATTCTAAATAAATATGACCAACATAAAGCAGACCCACCAAATACTTCATCTACTGGTCTCATCACAAATAAATGTTTCTATTTAAGGCTATTATTCTCTGGCCCTTTAGAAAGGCTCAGGCATATTTTTATCTCTTTGAGAATGCTTAATGTTTCCGTATATGAAGTGTGTTCTCTGCTATCTTTTTGTCCAAATAGACTACACTGTTTCTCTGTCCCTGAAGCTATTCTAATCAGAGCTTGAAATAACAACACATAGGTCACATAAGCATTTTCCATTTGAGATGCAGTGGCCTTCTCCAGATGCCTTCCAATTATGAACTATAGTCACCCTTGGAAAAATAGGTTGAAGAAGCATGAGTGAAGCATTGGAAAAAGACAAAACTTAGCCTATAACATTTACTTTTGCTCCAGTCCACATAGTTTTTTATGAAGATCAAATTGGGTTTAACCATGATTGTGGTCTTGCATTTATTGGAAGAAAAGCTGGATATAAATGGCAGGGTGGGTGTTGAACTAGCAAGAACCATAGGCAATACAGATAGTTCTCTTACAATCATTCATTTAATGACCATTCAAGTTACAACAGCACTGAAAAAAGTGACCTATGACCACTTTTTACGTTTACGACTCTTGCAGCATTCCCACGGTCATGTTATCAAATTCTGGCGCTTGGCAACCACCATGTATTTACAAAATTGCAGCATCTCAAGGTCCTGAGACTATCATTTGCAACATTCTTAGGGAGCTTCTGACAAGCAAAGTCAATGAGGGAAGCTAGATTTGCTTAACAACCACATGATTGATTTAACTTCAGTTATTCACATAATAATCATGGCAAAAAAGTTGTAAAATGAGGCACAACTTACTTAAAAATTGCCTTGCTTAGCAATGGAAATTTTGGGCTCAATTGTTGTAAGTCAGGACTACCTGTATAGTCAGTACATAAACAAGAAGTAGAGTAAGGTATAGTGATTGTTCTCCTCCCCATCCACTCCCATTGACTAGTAATTGTTTGTTAGAGCAATTACACAATTTGTACAACATTTTTATCATGGATTGAAAAGAGCAAAGGATTGTTTTCTTCATTCAAGGAAAAAGTAAACCCTCTGAACTTACATTCACGCTATAACACAAAAACTCAGAAAAGATAGAAGAGATATCAGCAAGCTAGAACTCGTAAGGATGGTACCTCTTTCAGACTTTTGGTTGGGTTAATAGAGCTATTTAAACAATGACTCACAATAGATTTGTTTTCCTTGAAGGAATTTTAACTTCATGCCTGCACAGCATACTGTACCCACAAAGTTGTTTCACATGTTGACAGCAGGAAAAGAAGGATTTAATGGTCATCTGTGATGAAGCGTTATGAATGAGAATGCTTTCAAATGATGCTGGATAATCCTCATCCATTACAGAGATGGCAGTTGTAGTCCTGAAAGTTATTTCTGTATAGATGTTGCAGAGAATGCTTGAGGGTATGAATATCACCAAAGCTTACCTAAATTGGTAACTTTTTCTTTCTTTCTGAGTGCCCGTTATAAAAAAAATGAATATACAAGTCCTTCCGACATCAACCAATGAATTTAATTTCACCAACTTGAAAACCACAATCACTACTGTTTAAAAAAAACAAAAACATTTGGAAGTAAGAGCTTTAGAACCAAAGTTTCAGAACACAGATGATGATCATGAAAAGGCAAATTCAAAACTGCCAAGTCTTAATACTAGAGTCTAACTTATTCTTTCAATTTAAGCAATTGAGATTTTTAGTTTAACCTGCAATAAACTCAAATTGGAAAACGGATAAACACATCACACTAAAAATGGTCAAGGCTAATGCAATCAGAGGATAATCCAAAAGCATTATGTCAAGATTCCCCCCCTCAAAGCATACATATGGGAAAAAAAACTTTCTGAAATGGTTACGATGGAACCTATAATAAATGCAACTTCAAAGACTGGAAGTTAACAGTTTCTTAAGATTTCAGTATTTGTGAAATACATTTTGTTCCTTGCAATTTTCTTCACAATGAAACCTGCTTTGTTCAATAAAGGTTATTCTATAGTAAATGGACATAAGTAACAACCTCTCAGTTGTGCTTATCAGTTGAGACTAAAAAATAACAGAAAAGCTGATCTGAAAGATATCTAAAAAAAGAACAGCATTAATTATTTTTCTTCCTGAAAAATAAGTCACTTATTTTAATACAACAAAAATATTAAGAAAAGGACTGAATAGTTGAAAAAAAGTTATGTGACTTTGCATATTAGACATAGGCCTTTTGTTACTGATTAATTTATGCTTAGAAATTTTAAGCATTTCAATGAATGAAGAGTAACAGAAAAATATATACTGCTTCTGAGTCAGTAGAAACACAGTTTGTACCCATAAGCACTCTTTTTTTGCTTATTCAGCTCCTGATGTAATTTTTTTGAAACCAAAGTAAATATTAACAACAGAATTGTGTATGTGGGCACAAGTGGCTGCTTGCAAGTACATTATTTTCGGGTGAACTAACCTTGCAGGCAGAGGGGGGTCAGCTTTGCCAGCAACCAGCCAGGAAGATCTATGGTAGGCATATCTGTATCTCTTATTGTCCACTGGAACTATATCCATGAGCACAATGAACTTGGCTTCTGGATCCACACCAGAAAAGGAAACCCTAATGGTTGGAAACATTCTTCTGAAACAGAAAGAAAGAAATGAGAAAAACAATTTGTAAAGAGAATAATCCCTCACAACTGATTTAAGAAAAAATGGCATTGCGGCATAAGAGAGAGAAAGGGAGGGGGAGAGGGAGAGAGGGAGAGGGAGGGAGGGAAGGGGAGAGGGGGGGAGAGAGGGAGAGAGGGAGAGAGAGAGAATGTAATCTTTGTGCATTGGGGATTTTTAAAATAAGCAATTTCACCTTAATCATTATAAGGACAATGGGCTCAGACTGTGTTATAATTGACACATAAATCTGCCTTTCTCCCTTCCAGCCCTACCTGGCATACTAATTTCACAAAAAGAAGGGAGGCAGGTAAGTATCTCAGAAGACAATGGAGATTCTCAAGAATTACACTCATTTTCAAAAGAGGAATAATATACTGTAGTAATCAACTGAATAGAGACTGTGAAAACACAGAGGGTACTTTTGTTGAGAGACAGCTTATGGGCATAGAACCTAACACTGCCATCAGATGCATTTTCCTACACATCTAATTTTTCAATATAGAAATATTTATAAGTCTTGACATTGGATAAATTGCAGAAGTATTAGCCATTTAAGCTTCTATAATATCTGAAGCAAATAATTATTTTCTGTGTACTGCACATATATGAAAAACAATCTGGTGCCAGTAACTCATTATCTTCAGAAATAAAAGGAAAATTTTCAAGAGGTGGAGGAGAGTCAATAAACTTGCAGTAGGCATTTTAAAAATGTTTCAATGTTGAAGAAAATTACACATTTAATATTCCTGAATAGCTGCATTCAAACAGGAAAGTAGAAGCAAAATAAGTTTTTATTGATCTGATTAACTGGTTTTGATTTATATTTTGCTAATTTTTCAATAATTACAGAGGGGAAGCTCCTTCTTGGTATGTATTTTGGTCTGCTATTTTTTAAAATATTCCGGCATTTGCTGAATATTTTGAATTGCTGAAAAAGTGTCATAGTCCAAATTTTGAAAAGAAATATCTGAATTTCATACATCTATTGTGCAACAATTCAGTTACCAATTACCAGCTACTGGTAATTATCAGCTCCTGCCCACCTAACAGTTTTAAAACATGCACATACATAAAATGCCAATAGATTAATAGGTACCATTTCAGTGGGAAGGTAACAGCATTCAGTACAGCCAGGCTAGCCACGTGACCATGAAAAATGTATTCAGACAACACGGGCTGTTTTGATCAAGAAATGGAGATGAGCACCATGCCCTAGAGTTGGACATGACTGGACAAGAAATCCTTTATCTTTACCTAACTACCCATGTCTGCAATGGTTTCATTTTATTTACTTCCAACTTGATATAGCTAAATACACTTCTCTATTCCACACACTGCATCACTCAGGGCATTGATGAAGTAGAATCCAAACTATTAAAGTTTATGTCATACTAATAGTCCAATTACGTTAATGATTCAATATACCCCATTTCTTTATCTTCCTTTTCATTAATTTTTAGGCTTCCTTGGGTTCTTACATCTATTATGAATTATGCCTTTATAGTTGGCAGTGCCAACTACAACTCTTGCAGACCAAAAAAAAAAAAAACGTCTGCCAAACATTTATGTGAAGAAGATTCATAATTAGTATCTAAAAATTGGTGCATTTGTCTCAAACTTGCGACCAAGGTTACGTTTGAATATATTTTACAAGAATAGTTCAGATGGCCAAAATATCAGCGTATTTGAAGGACCACTCAGATGAGAAATACAAGCTGGACTGGAAAAAATGGATTGATTATATTCAAAAGAAATACCAGACTAAAAAGCTTCAATTAGCTTATGAATGAAGGCATAAGGAATATTACAATTTATTCAAAGTTAGCTGGAGAAAGGGGGAGTTAAAGCACAAGAATGGTTGAATGTTAAAATTAGTTAGCTTATGTTAGCATATGTTTGTCAAATGATTATACCCTGAATTTTGCTCTGGGAGGTCGGGGGGAGGGAGGGATGGAGACGGGGTAGGGTTGAGGGGAGGGGGAGGGAAGGGAAAAAACAATTGTAAAACTTATTAAAACTTTAATTAAAAAAAAGAATAGTTCAAACAACCGTCTCCCAGGGTTTTTTTTTAAGCAAGTAAATATTTTCCATCTGCATCTAATTTATACCTTTAATTTGGTGTGGCTTAATAACCAGTATAAATGTTTTTTAAAACAGTTTTCAATAGTTTCCCCCTACCAATATTAAACATCAGGAAACTATCTTATAAGAGAATAAAATGACAAGGAAATAGTTAATTATTATTACATTATTATTCTGAGCCCATGGAGGAAAATAATGGAGTATTAATAAGATCAGGTAAAATACTTCAATTGCCTTCCTTTGGCCAGTATCATTGATTTGCAAGGATGACTGTACCGTAAATCAGCATGAAAATAACAGAGCCAAGATTCAAAATATTCTCCCATACCACCCTCTAATTTAGACTGGGTTATTTGATTGGTTTTTCTCGAAGGCCACTATAATAGTTTTTACCATCATATTTAAGACCATGAGTAGTATTTAACTACTCAGCAGGGTTACAGAGTAAGCTGAGGCAGACAATCCAGTGAGAAATAAACAAATACTTTAAACCAGTGGTTCTCAACCTTCCCAATGCCGCAACCGTTTAATACAGTTCCTCATGTTGTGGTGACCCCCAACCATAAAATTATTTTTGTTGCTACTTCATAACTGTAATTTTGCTATGGTTATGAATCGTAATGTAAATATCTGATATGTAGGATGTATTTTCATTATTACAAATTGAACATAATTAAAGCATAGTGATTAATCTGCCAATCTTGGTTTGGGAGAAGATCAGCCAGGCTGGGATTTTCCAGGATAAAACAACCTCTCTGCCTGCCTCCAGCAGCAGTTCGTGGTTTACATGAGTTTCATTTTGTCAATTTTACTTTTTTTACATTCCGTTCCTCCACCTACCCACCCAGTTCTCTCTCTCTCTCTCTCTCTCTCTCTCTCTCTCTCTCTCTCTCTCCCTCCCTCCCTCCCTCTCTCTCTCTCTCTCTCTCTCTCTCTTTCTTTCTTTCCATTCCTCCCTCCCTTTTCTTCTTTTTTTCTTTGTTTCCATTCCCCCTCCTGTTCTTCTCTCTCTCTCTCTCTCTCTCTCTCTTTCTTTCTTTCTTTCTCTTTCTTTCTCTTACTTTATTTCCATTCCTCCCTCCCTTTTCTTTTTCTTTCTTTCTTTCTTTCTTTCTTTCTTTCTTTCTTTCTTTCTTTCCATTCCTCCCTCCCTTTTCTTCTTTCTTTCTCTTTCTTTCTTTCTTTCTTTCTTTCTTTCTTTCTTTCTTTCTTTCTTTCTTTCTATCTTAAACACAGATTAAGAAGTTGCCTTTTAAATGAGATTTTAAATGGAGGCTTAAGCTACATCGAACTGTGCTTCCATTCTGAGTGGAATTCCTCGGGATGAAAGGAATGGGTGTGTGGGGCCTGTCCTCCCCTCCGGCCTCTCCTGCCAGCCCTTCCCAGCGCCCAAAAAGCCTCCAAGCTCAGTTTAGCCTGAAGGACAGGACCGGTGGCGGGTGCGGCAAGGACAGCGTCCAGACCCAAGGTGGCTTGAATCCTAGCATGCACCTACTTGGGCGAGAGCCCGTCCCACCGCCTGAAGTGGGTGGCCCAACTGCCCTGCTGGTCTCCTACTCTCTGGGTGCCTTCAAACTCCTGTGCAGGTGGCTGGGCTGAAGTGGCACCACCGACCGTGCTCGCTTCGGACGTCTGTTGCAGCCGAGGCTGATCCACACACCGGGAGAAGCCGTCTCTCTCCCCCTTCAGCACCTTGGCCTTTCCCTGGCATGGAGACTGGGCGGGCAGCATCTGGGATGTATCCGGAGCTGGGAAGAGGCTGCTTCTCCACCCGGCGCTCTTCATGCACCTGCCGCTTCAGGATGCGCTCCTGAGCATGGCGACGCCAGTGGAGGTGGATGGTCTTAGGTGACCCCTGTGAAAGGGTCATTCGACCCCCAAAGGGGTCGCGACCCACAGGTTGAGAACCACTGCTTTAAGCTGTCCTGCAAATTTCTTTTAGCTTCCGATGGGACTCCTATATGAAGCAGATGCTAACAGCAAAAATAAGAAAATAATCTAACAAAACTAGTGATCATTCCTTTTATAATGTTATACATTTTGGCCTAAACAATGCCATAACTCTTCCATGTATGTGCAGATTGGAGTGTAGGTGGGGGGAATAACAAAAATATTGGCATAGTAGAAGTTATGTTGTAGAGTCTTTGGTATGCATCAATATTTAATGAACATTTTGGATATGATTCTGTGCAATGTTGAAAGCCTTCTAGACTCTGATGAATTAATTTTTCCAAACTATACTTTCCTAGTTGTAAATACAGTGTGTATTGAATTCCTATCATCCAAAGATAAAATATTTATTTAATCTAAAAGCAACAGGTTGTTATTATCAACTCACCAGTTGGGGCTAAGTGAACTGGTTTATATATCTAAGGTCTGGGATGGCTGTTTTGATCTTCAAAATTGTCTCAATTCTCTTTGTTGTTTTGATTGCAAGAAACTAAAAATAGCTACTTTTCTGGAAATTGCTTCTGGTAGAATTCTCTTTATAACACCTTCCTCATTTTACAAGGGTTCAATATAATCCATAAATTAGATTTGTTCCATTAAAATTATGGCTTGTTTTACAAAGATTTCCACTTTAATCCAATGATGGGTTTCTATTATTTTTACTACCGGTTCATTTGTGGATGTGTGGATGCATATGCAAAAACATCCGGGTGGGTGGGTGGAGTCTCCCGCTGCTGCTACAACAGATTTGCCCAATCTGGGCCAAACTGGCAGCAACCCACCTCTGCATTAGTTACTCTAATATTCTCACTGAAACATACTTTTCTACTTCAAATGTTACTCTAATATTCTCACTGAAACATACTTTTCTACTTCAAATGTCTTATTTTTATTTTACCCCAAATAAAAATTCATCTGAAGATTTGTAATATATATTAATATACCAATGTAGTATATCTCCTCAAAATGAAACAAAGTAGTGGGAGACAATTTCTGATGGATTACATCATACATTAATGAGAGATAGTAACTTTTCAGAGTCTGCTGTGGGTTATAAGGGCAAATGTCCAATGTATATTTATCGCTGTGAGTTTGACATCAACTATTAGTGCTTGTGTGAAACAGCCATCACAGATCAAAAACAGACTCCCCAAAAAACCCCACCATGTTATCTGACACTTCAAATGCAACACTTTTCTGTGGTGGTAATTATCCATTCAGCTGTGTGTCACTCAGTGCTGTGGTATATTAAAGCAATGACACAGTGAACAAGTCAGCACTACTTTATTGTCTGACAAGATTTCTAGCACAGACTGGATGTTTAAATAATGAGAAGGATACATCTCTGGCTTTCCTTCCAGGCTTGTTCATAGACATTTTACCCCTTTTAAACTAACTCAGCAAATGTTTTCTTTCATAAAGTCAAGTCAATCCACTTTTCATTAAAACTCCACTCAAAGCTGACTTCCTGTAGCCATGTGCCTGGTGGTGCTTTCCATGATACATATCTGAGTATGCTGCCCTTGGGAACTAAATAATAATGCTTTTTAAAAAATGTATTTATTCCTATATTTTACTGCTCCAAATACATGACACCATGCAGCATACAGACAAAGGTTATTATAAAAACAATTAAGCTGCTCAATACTATCAGACGCCTAATTAAAAACAACAACATTGCTCTTCAACAACAACAACAATTCTAGGAGCAAGGGAGACAATCATAGCTATGGGGCAGCATTAAGGTGTCAGGGCAAATAGAGAATTGAACACAACACAATGTTTATTGTATATTAGCCTGACCTAGCTGAAACTATACTAAAACTACAAATTCCAGAAATCCCAGGAATTGTCACTTCTGCTGGATAATTCTAGAAAATTATCACACATCTGAAAGTAGCAGCTGTGGGTAAGATGCCCCCAACCCTGCCAAGAAATATTCCAGTCTTACCTTCCTGATTTTGTGATTATCATCTCAGTCCCTAGTTCATGGAATTTGTCCCAAAGCTCTTTGGTTTCCAAATTGCAGGAGATCTTAGCCATCTCCTCACTAGGGATAACTGGGGTGGTGGGGATTAGTGGTTCTGTGCAGAGAGAGGAAGGGCTGCTACTGCTGCTGAAATCCCCATGGGTGTCCACGTTTGGCAAATCACTCAGAGGCTGAGGACAAGATGATTTCTCCACGAATTTCTCTGAAAAGAGGACAAAAAGAAAAGCAAGAGGTCGGTGAGAAGATCTACCATGATTTTGTGTGTGGGATGCCTGCAGGTAGCTGATATATGTTAACCTTGTCCAGGAAATGAAACAAAGGGGCCCGGACTGATCAATTTTATGCAATCAATTTGCTCCAATGTCTGATAATCGCAGCAGCTTTTATGAACTTGGCTTTTAATAAAAATTGTTAGTCAGAGAAACCAGACTCCTAATATTTTTTCCCTAGCACAGCTTTCTTCTTACATTGGGAATCAACAAGTGGGAAAGGGGTATGAAAGGGAGAAAAAGAAAGAAAGATGTCATCTAGTGAGCTTCTGCTTCTGTTTTCCAATCTTGTTGAATCTGCAAGTTTTTAATTTAAAAAATGAGCCTATTCTCCAAATATATTGGCATTTATAACCAGTTATAAGTTATAAAGAATTCTGCCCATTTCTCCAGAACAGACCAATTTACATTATTCCCCTGAGTGACAAAGCGCCAATGCCAGTGAATAGAAGGATTCATGATGATCTCTATCCCCACCCTCCAGTTGAAATTTCAAAAACAAAATCTGGCAGAAAATCCAGGAACTAACTGTTTAGTTAGAAGCATCCACTAGTTGATTTTTATCCTTGCATAGAGAAAGCTAGACTATCAGAGCAGCTACTATATTCAGTTTACTTATAGAGGTACTTACTAGTTAAACAGAGGAGCATTTATTTGGGTCAGCATTCAATAACAAAATTCTAGAGAAATTTGAGTATCTCACAAAATATTGGAAGGTCAGAATCATTCCAACAGGGAAGGTGGCTGTTATATCAATTCTTTATTGAATTGCCCAGAAGAATTTTTGATCACCCATAGCTAGTTGCATTGTGCAGCCACTTCCCTTGTGGGAAACAACTGATAAGTGAAAATAAGCCATCACTGATCCATCATTGATGGACAATGAGTGCTGCTGGTGCTAAATAATATTGTGGGAATTCCCAGAACCTTGATCAGAAAACTCATTCATTTAATTGGGGGTTGTCTTTAGGAAACCTATTGAATATATGTTACAAATCTGGTTTATTTGGCGGATGGTTTTACAGGGCAGAGACAGCCCTGTCACCAGGTGCAACTTTAACAAGCTTTAGAGATATATTTATTCATTTTAAACACATTTTCTGGAGGACAGTGAACACAGTGACATTTAATTCCAATGTCTGATACAGATTGCAGTGTTAAATATGTGGCCACTTCCCTCCAAAAGTGGCTGCTTGTAGAAGAAGCTTACTTACTGATAACTTAACCATATTTGATTCACTTGATTCCAGTTTTCTGGAAACACTGCTCAATTATAAATGAATAAAGGTGGGTAGGTTCATACAACCCATTAGCTGCTAACTTCACACAAATCTGCTTGCAAGATTGTTAGAAGAAAAGCAGAATGGAAAACCTTGCCCTGTACTTTGAGTTGTTAAAGAAAAATCTAGAATTAATATAGATGAGCCTTGTGCAAAATAATTGTAGACACATAACCTTTCAGTCAAAATGAACTCTTGAAACCTTTATTTTACTCTGATCTGACTTTCCCTTCATTAGGAAGAGGAGGCTGTATAAAATAGTGGTTAAAGTGGAGGATCAAGTCTAAAAAAACCAGATTCAAATCCTAGTTTCTACCACAAACTGACCTACAAGTGTTTAGCTCAATCTTTCGGAATTGTCAAGATAAAAAGGAAACAGAGACAACCTTGAGCTCCCTGAAGAGCAGGCAATTAAAAGACAAAACTAGAAAATAGAAAAAGAATTGGGGAGATGGTTTACTAGGTGTGGTGGTGGAGTGGGGAGAGCCAAAAAACATGGTCACTTCAACAATTGTCAAGATACAAGGCAGTCCACCTAACTCAAAGCTGCCAGAAACCATCTAGTCAACAGGTTAATGTTACTTTAAAACTAGAAATCTCTCCCAATCTCTTTAAGGACGTTGCAGGAGAAGGGAGGGGGGAGTGGCTCCTGGACTAATGGAATCCACCTTGCCTAAACACATTAGATGAGATGTGTTGGTTTCTAAATCATGGGAATCAGAGAAACAAATGAGTGAAATGTGCATTTTCTCATGAGTGATTTACAACTTCAGCTGGTTGCAATGGTTGGGTGATGCTAGAAATCACAAAGCTTTCAGCACTCTACAAATTTAGCTGAGGTGACTTTTTCCTGAGTAGATGCATACCAAACAGCAGCTTGGAAATATCTAGTGCCTGCAAAATATTAGGCCCACTATAAAGGGCTTCTAGAGAATTGGCACATCGATTAAGCAGACCAATGGCTAACGAAGACTGACTGATTTTTCTGCGATCCCTAAGACTGAAGACAATCCCAATTGCTTCGGACTTTTTCGATGTTTACTCTCCAGGAGTTTGGATTTTCCCAGGGCCGGGCTCTTGAGAAATAAATCGCTCACAATAATTCCAGATATTTGAAATTCACTTTAATGGCCAAGTCCACGTAAAAGCTGATTTCGCCTACTTTTGATCGCCTGAAATCAGCGGGGCTGAATCAGTCCAGCATGAAATTATATTCCTTTCATACTGTTATTTACCAGGAAGAAAAATAATTATCGTGTCCAAGAAATTAATGGTAATAAAGGAATTGATTTTTCTGGAACTCTGCCGGACTAACCTGGCTGAAAATAACATTGTTCACTTAAGACTTAAGCCCCGGTCCCACCTCTAACTCGGACAACAATAGAATCTTCCTGATCTCAAGCCTATACCTCAGCCTTAATTACAAATCTTTTTTAATTGAGACCGCAGTGGAATCTGAAAAGCAGAAATCCATTTCTAACCCATTTCTAACACTAGAAAACTTCGTCACGTAATCCAAGCAATTGTAAATTTAAATAAAATCTAACAGCATTAGGTCAGTATCTGCACGGGTGTGCCGCCTAGAAGATATTCAGCAGTCAGAATTTCTGATAATAATAGAAGGAATTGGATCGGGCCACTGAACCACTTAGCTCAGATCTAACTTACTTCATGCCCATCAAATAAATGTGGCAAAGCCTGGAAGGTCTATTTGGCTTAACAGGATAGGAGAAGCTTGGATGAATCTAAGAGAGCGTCCCATTGATGTAAATGGAATTGGTGTATGTGTTTGTGCGTGTGTGTGTGTGTGTGTGTGTGTGTTGGCCAGTTTCCAGATTTGGAAACAGGGAAAATACAACAGTGTGGAACCTAATACTTTCAACGAGCGGAAGCTCGCAGCTAAAAAAAAAAAAAGGACTTCGTACACAGAGATCAACAGGGACGGGATACAGTCCGTCATATCGACTTCGACAATACTTGGGCTTAACAAATAAAGCAGAATATCCCCCATCTCATTTCCCAGTCGTCCTGTATGAAGTCTAGTAGTAGATCTTAAAGCACCTCTGTATAATTTGGCTCTAATGAGTATTTGCGAGTCGATTCTGAAGTTTCTTTGATTTTTCTTTTGAAAACTGAAATGAAAGGAAGAAACTCACATTTCTAGGATCCCAGCCGGGAGAAAGACAGATATGCGATCGCCCTCTTTTATAGTTAAAAACAATAATATTCTGTCTGTCCTACGCTTATCAGAGTTCAAACCTAAAAAAAACTTTCCCAAAATTTCCTCTCCAAGAAGATAAAAGAAGCCATTTTAGAGATGTTTTTAATTCTCTAAAGTTAATTAAAAAGGAATGTTTTTTCACATAGATGTTTCATTTATATGGTCACTTTTTTAACACAAAATGTAAGTCCGAATGTCCACCAAGAGCTTACACCAGCCCAATGTCTGATTTTTTCAACATAGACCAAATGGCTAGGTGGACTGGACATTAACATTTGAACTACTATAAGTCAATGTATTTACCATACGCTAAATAAATAAAACATAAGACTTGAGTTTTTTTCCATTTCTCTTTGAAAAATGTATGAAATTTTTCTAAAATGCACTGTTTTCTCTAACGAAGCAGAAAAGAGAAGCGGGTTTTTTTTGTTTTTTGCTCAACAATGTTTGTGAACAACTCTAAATAAAGTATTGACGCTGCTATGTCAGCAAACTTTCAAAACGGAAAATTATGGAAAAAATGTTTAAAGGAAATAACTAGAGGGAATTTTGCTTTTCTTTAGGAAACCCATGGGGCGGGGATCTATTAAAGTTTATGAAAGTACCGCCAACTCATTCAGCTTTCCAGTCATTTTTTAAACGTTCGTTTCCTTAAGTTTGTACACCATTTCAAGACTGACCGCAATTTCTCTTAAAAATCATGGAAACATTTCCAAATGGAAATCTTAAGGATCTGGCAATTATGTGGCAAATCTAAAGCTCCAATCGAAATTTATTAAGTAAAAAAAATCCCCTTCAATTCAGCCAGCATTGTTTGCAATCAATTCAATTATCTTAGAACCACTGTCTGAACTTTAGTAAATACAGTGACTCGTTCTATGTGATTGCGTTCCTCTATCACCAATATAGAGCACAAAGAGTTCCAGCAATGATCTGGAAATCGGTCCTACTTGAAACTAAGGATAGGTGTTGTCACTGGACTGATTGTGGGCAGATCTTGTTTATTCAAATTATGGTTTGATCCTGTGCCTCATATTTGGAAAAAAAAGACTCACTAATTTAAATGGGACTTTCAGTGTCATTCTATGTTCCCACATCACCAGTACTCCAGATAAGTATAGGTGCCGTTATATCCATTTATGGCGGAAATGGGTATGTGTCCCCCTTACTGTAGCCTTGTACATTTCTATCGAATACCCAACATATATTAGGAGGCTGTGTGGATCCTTGCACTTTAAAAAGCAGTCAAGTCCCAGTGGGGCAGAACTTTGGTTAATTTTATAAAGCAGAAATTTCAAATAAGGTGGACAAAGAAAGCTGGGGTTTTTTGTCCCGTTTTCTTTGGCTGCCGAAGCGTGGTGATTTTGTGGGCTTGGGAGTCCCTCGCACAGGGTAATTAAAGCTTATTTTCCCATCAGTTCAACTCTTAGGAAAGGTACCCGCAAGGCCGCCTTCGTTTTGGAATTAGGTTGGGTTTTGAAAGGTAAAAGCTTTATTTCGAATTAATAAGCTCAAGCAAACATCGTCACCTTTAAATGCTTCCTTTAAATATGAAATATGAATAGCACAATTTAAAACCCAGGGCAGGTGAATTCAATAAATTCACCCTGAAGGACAGTTTTCCTCAGATACAGATTTCCTATATCTCTTGGATGTTACTTAAGTAAAGATTGTGCTAGGATCAATAGATATTCGTTAAAATTCTGCTTGTTGGGAGGGGGATCTGAAATTTTAAATTGTGTGAACTGCTTCGGTTTCATCCCCTATCATTCTCAATCATCAGGTCAAATAAGAGCGAATTCAAGATCGTCTTTAAGAGTCACAGGTTCGCTACCTATGCAAATAATTCCTCTAGATCCCACAGAAATCTCCCGCACATCACTTCCTCCCCGACGCCGGGCGATCCCGAAACTGGACTTACCCAAAGGCTTAAGGGTGTTCTCGGGACTTTCTTTCTCTTTGGGGTTTCCGCTTGACATGAGCGCTGCGATGGAGAAGGCGTTCGCACGGGAGGAGAGCTGGGGTTTGGGTGACGTGGTGTACTCCATGACTCCGAGACCGCGGTGCCTACAATAGCAAAACCTAGCCACGCTCACCTCTGACTGCTCCTTCTTTTTCCTGCACCGGCCCTGGCGTGAGCCCAGGCAAAAGTGAGGAGACCCAAGCCGACCCGCGGAAAAGGCAGCACTGGAAAGGACAAACCTCGAAAGCCGGGAAGGTTATGCGGTGCTCAATTTTTCCCTGAACCCAGAGCATGGGTTCGAGTTGGCGGCAATGAGCACTAGAGACAACTCTGTGGAGCAGCCCCTAGCTTCTCCGCCTTAATTTGTTGGCCGCCTAGATCCTATCGGCTGTCAACCAATCAGCGTCTGGCTACGTCAGGACTCCCTGATCCCAACAGAGGGGAGAAAAAGGGGAGGGGAGGGGAAGGACAGAGGACAGGAGTGCTCTCAGCTCAGCTCTGGTTGCAACGAAACCGCATCGTAGAGCAAAATGTTTTGGACCCGAATCAGCCCACTCGGGCAATTGAGCTGGTTTTTCGCTTTGCAGAAAATCAAGTACAATTGACACCCCCACCCACCTTTGAGACTGCCATCTATTTCCCACCATCATTTATCACTTGGGAATTGCTTCGAAATAAGCCCCCTTTGGATCGGTCAAACCGACTAAGCAACCGTCTTCTTCATGCAAAGTAGTCCCGTCCGCTTGCTCAGACCAAGCGCATCTGGGCTCTGGGTTTGCAGTCAGTGTCAACTTCTCAGTAATTCTTGCAATGCTACAATATTCTAAAGCAGAGATCACGTAGGCAAGATTTAAAATACATCTTCTTTCCACGGAAATCAACAGTGCTCCAATCCCGCCTAAGAAGTAACTGAGGTTTCATTCTGAAGACCTCATTTTTGGAGGATTTCTTCTTCCTACTTTGTCCTACACTTTGCATCAAATACACATGCTACTCGTTGTTTATGGAACTAACCAATGCACATATTAGGTCAACAGAACAACTATGAATAGGTTGTAAAAGCTAGCTATGGAGGGAATGGCCTCAGTCTTACAGATGTCCTAGCTAGTGTTCCTTAGTTAGCTACGGTTAAGTTGGCTGCAGCTCCTATAAATATAACCTGTCCTAACTCCTATCCAAATCGGAATGAAAGCTTTTCCTGAAGTTTAGAATTTTGCTTCAAATGAGAAAAAAATGGATTCAATTGTCTCATGTAGAAGGTTCTTTTTTGGGGGGAGGAAGCATTATATGATGTCATGAACCTGCATGAGTCAGTAAATACTCGGTCTTTCTGATGGATCCCCATCATCAGCTGCTTGGCCATTATATTCCGCATGCTCAGAAGTAATATTTAAGGTACAATTTAACTATAGTTTTCACTTATTAAGGGAAAAAAATGCTACGAGTGATTGTTGGAAGGCTGTTGTTCTTCAACATCTTTTTATTTTTAACGATCTTATTAAACAAAGTAAAGCTTTTTGGATAATTAACAAATATATTCTGGAAAGGAACTCTAGAAAATAAAATGTGATTTTTCTGCTGCACTATCAGGCAGTTTATGGATCTTCATTTTATAGAAGGTTTTTATTCCTAAATCAATTTCTTGAAGAGATTTTTTTGCGATTTCTAAGATAGCTAAACGTGTTACATCTAGTATAATTTAAAAAAATTAAGCCATATTGGTATCATTCTAACTTTCAAAGTTGTAGATAATTTCAGTCCTAGATTCCAAGTTGTTTAAATTGCAACCCTTTGCATATTTATTCGGCAGACTTGCTTTCAAGAAGAGAACAGAAAAATGCTCTTTAAATTGTAACGGAATCGTGTGTATGCGATTTGGAAAGAATTCAGAATACCCTGAATCTCAAATGACACACCACTATTTTTATCATGTTTACGATATGTTACAAAGGGCTGAATATCTTACAAACGCAGAAAATGCGCCGAATAAAGGACAGTTGAATTAATCGCGAGTTAGAGTCCAGCCAATGGATTCCCCTTCCATAAATTTCGCTGGGATCGGTGCTCTGCCTGTTTTAGAATTACGGCGTTGCTTGAAAGTACAAGGGTTACCGAGTTAATTTCTCTGCTTGGGTTGTCTCTATGCTAACTTTGAGTCTATTAGCAACTGACTCGAATGCTTCTCTTGCTAATTGCTAATGAGCCCGATGCTTTGCAGCGGAAGAAATAAACGTGTCCTCTTTTCTTTCAACCGCTCTTTCCCTGTGCCACATTTAACGAATAACAGCGCTCCTTCCTTTCCTGAGTTGCGCGTCTCTGAATGTACAGTATCTGGCAAACCTAGACTACATGCTTTTGCCCCGAAAATCAATGAGCTGCAGCTCTCCGAGTTTCTCTTTGTTAAAGGAGTCCACGCAACTTCATGCTTTCAGTTCAAATGATTTAAAACTGCTTGCATCTGTCCTTCCCTCTTCGTATTTCCATTCTGATACAAAGGTGGTTTTCAATTGGACTTTGTTTTTCTTTCCTTAAATTTTTTTTTGCTTTTCACCCAAGAAACTTCTTCAGTTCGCTTTTTTAGATAAAAAGAGAAACTTTTTCAAGGAAAAACCCAAGAATGTCTAGTTGCCTTTTGAAAAGTACCTTTGGGACAACCATGACCTGGCTGATTGGGAAATGACTATGGAGATTCTCAGTTTGACGTTTCAAGCAAGAATTAGCTAGTTTTGCGCTAAATTACTAAGTAATTCAGCGTTAAAGGAGTATGAAGACTATTTCCTAAAACAGCACTTTTAATGGGACTCCAGCCACAAGCTGTGCTCGAAATCTTTCCGACTTCTGTAACAGATCTCTAGCCCTTGGAAGATAGAAAAGGAGATGAGGACTGAAATGGGGTGGTTTTTCCTTTCTCTTTGGAGGAATTTGCAGTTTCCAGCAAAGGAAACGTCTGCAAGAAAACAACCAAGCTCAGTGGCCAGGTTTTGCACACCAGAGGGACAATTCCAGGCCGAATTCTAAGTCAAAAACCGTGGGTCTCAAATCTTTGCTGTTTTGACGTCCATAAGAATCACTCCCTCAAACTGGTACTTCCAGTGTGCCCAATTTCAAGTAGTTGGGTTGAAAGATCTAGCAAGAAAATTTAGAGACGTTGGGAGCCATGCTCTCTCATCAGTAAGAAAAACCACCCTTGCCAACTATAAAAATTTTGGTGACTCAGTATACCTAAGTACTCCCAGGGACACTGGCTTCCATCAATAGCCTGAATGGATCTATTTCAGTTAAAGCAGTTTTTATAGTAATATTCATTTAAATATGAATGGTGTGTTTTATGACAAAGTCATGAACTGTGTTCACACATCAATGTAACCAATTATTTCCTTTAACCCTGATTTGTTTACTAAACATTTGACTAGGTTGAGATCACACTAGGTTTAGATAAGCCCTAAAATTATGGCTGAGTGAAATACTGGCTGACTTTAATCAGGACGCTAAATCAAAACCTGCAGAACCACATTATAGAGGTGTGACCCCACCACTGATGGGTTGTTGTTATTTGGCTAGTGTTAGGGCTAAAATCTTGCAAATCTCACCCACTGAAATGAGTTGGCCATATTTTTGATAGTACAAGGCAGCTGCCTTATGTGCAATGAAAGGCACATCTGCCAAGCAAGAGGCAGAACTCACTTGTCAGAATAATGCCAGCCTTACTGGCTTTAATAAATTGATAATCAAAAATTGTATTCTTGAATGAAGCAGGATCTTCAGAACTCCCCTTTTAGGCATTACTGACTTTCCTTACATAGACAGGCAGACCTCTGGAAAAGGAAAACAAGGATAAGGCCACCCTTGCCCCCTAAGGAAGAATTGCAGGCAGCTAGTCTTTTGCATTTCATCCGGAATCTGTTGAAGAGCTCAAAATGGCAGAAACTGAATATGTTTAGCAAATTGTACTTGTCCATGCCTTCAACTCAGCTAGTTGAAGGTGTCAGTTCATCTGGGTGGGAAGTGTTCTCTAGGATTACTTGATATTCCCAGTTTGGTGGGTGAGAATCACATTTCCAGTGCAGTTTAGTTCTGATCAATATTGTGAAAGTCTGTAAACATCAAACTATTGTGTCCCAAATGGAGATGTTTCTGGACTTGCATTTAATCCAATTACATGGGCAGAAATAGCTGGAAATGCCACCTTTGCTATTCTAAAAACATTACAGTTTGGGCAGGATCAGCCAATGCCACTGAGTAGTGGGTTTCTAACAGGTGTGCAAAAGATACCTTTCTTTCTCAAGTCTGGAATCTTCCCCATGTGTTTGGACTACATGGGGATTCCCAGGATCCCTAGGCAGCAGCAACTGGTCATATTGCAACTACCAACTAAAATCCAACATTTTGGATATCAGTTTGGGTATAACTTGAAATGGTTTGCCTCTGCTGAACTTTCTACCTTCCCATCCATTGTGTTTGCATCTGGCTCTACACATGATGCAGAATTCTTAATTGTTTTGATCTTATACATTTTCATTAATATTTTTATATATCTGCAATCTTCAAGACATTGTTTGATTTCTTATAATGTACTGTACAACAAATTGTCATTTTACATAGGATGTTATGAGAACCCATAACAGTCCCAATGGGAACACAAGAGATCAGACTGAATAAGCCAGATAAAAATGCCAGATGCCCATTAAAAAAAAAACATGGAGAGCAAGGAAGAGATACAAAGTGAAGCAAAATTTGGGGGCAATAATGATCCTCCTTTTCCTCTGTTAAATGTTTTTCCTGTTTTACTATTCTGAACTTCACAGAATCTGATTATTTGGTTTATTGACTGGATACTTCTCCCACTTATTATTTATTGTTAACTATCCAGTTTCCTTCCTCTTAGTCAACCATAACTGTTTTGTGTCTAATGATATTCCTTATCCCAGAATGAAAGCAAAGAAACAGAATTAAGGGGAATCTGCTGAATATGTCAAAGATTCTATTTTCTTGTCAAGAAGTTAAATTTTGGGATTTCAATTTTTTTTAAAAGGTTAAAGAGATTTTTTTAAAAGTTAGATATATTTTTGTGAACTGCTTCAAGTCATAACCACTTCCTCCTTTTCTGGAACTCCAGCAAATGCATGAATCAATCAATCTTTATTATGGTTATAGACCAGCAAAACAAATACATGAAAGATATCTTCCATTTTCCCCTTCTTCCATTCTAGACAGAAAATCTAGGTGCAGAAGTCCACTTCATCTAAGCTCTACTAGATGTAGCTGGACAAATTCCATCAATCCCAGTATTTGGCAATATTGATCAGGGATAATCAAAAATGAGATTTCTGTGTCCTTTAAGTGAGATTTGTTTTCCAAATGATCCATTCAAAGTAGATTTATGCTGACACCTTTCAGGAAGAAAAAAATGTGGGTAGGATCTGATTGAAATTTCCTCCTGTTGATTCCTGGATAACCATCTTCAGGGCAAGGGCAAAGCTCAGTTTCACAAGACTGTTTCTACAGCACCTTTTCAAGCAGGATGCAAAGAGGGACAACCAAGAAGGCCAATTTGACTGAAGACTAACCTCCACAGTCCCTTAGCTGCAAATGTAACTGGCCAGTCACAAAGGAAAATCTGCCTCACAAGGAAGAGCATTGGCATATGATCAGCATTATGTTTCACTAGGCAGCAGCTTCCATATCCTCAAGTATTCTCAGGGATGCCCACTTTTAGGGATGGTAAAAGTTGTTGGCTGATACAGCTGATTGTATTAGCAGAAGAAAACAAGGCTGTCCTTGAAATATTTTTCTTTCCACCATTTGGAAATAAGTTGCCTCTTTTAGGGTTTCCTAGCACTCTATCCTCCAATTCTGTTATCTGTCCTGTCTCAGCACCCTGGGGAAACAAGGGCGCCTGTCTTCTAGGCTCCCTCCCTCCTTTTCATCTTGCTCCTGCCCTAAGCTTGTACTGTAAAAAGAAAGAGAAGAGAAACAGCCCTTATATCTGCATGCACCCTCAGTTGCAAACAAATGTTTTATTTCATATCAGGATTTCAGTGAAAGACAACACACATATAGTGTAAATGCAGGACTTTCATTTTGGGCATTTTCTTTGTTTTTTAATTTTTTTTGCTAATAGTTAAAGGTTAATAAAATTATTATAAGTGGAAATGAACATGTTGCTTAACCATTAAATTAGTAATGCAAAAAAGAAAAGAAGGATTGCTATGCTTAGTGTTCAAAAGATCTTGAGATATAGTTTGAAGATGACAATCATTGTGGAAGAGACTAAAGTCTCTTGCTGGTGGAAGGCATGGCCAGCTGTCTGACATCCAGAAAAGGAGGTGGAAGTATTTGCCAGGTCCACTTATTTTACTGCCTGTAGATCTCTAATTTAGGGGAAAGACCTGGATGTTAAACTATCGAAAGGTATGCATGTTGAAAAATATATTTGCTCATTCCCTGGAGGGAGACCTGTAATCTATCCAATTGCAATGCAGCAGTAACTTTCCAGCCTTCATTGCTTTCAATGGGATTTTTCAGAAGCATCTCTCTTGTCTGATATATTCTCTGAAAACTCCAAGAGATTTGGACTCCCTGGTTCTTTAAGATTGCCATGGATCCAGATTCACTTTCAACCTGTTTCAAGTTTCATTTCCCCTTGCATCAAAAAGAGAAGCATTGCTAAAGCCATTAAATATGTTATGTAAATGTAAATCCTAGGATGGGAGAAGGAAAAGGCTTGATTAAGATTTGAAGGCTGGCAATTAGATTGTGGCACAATTATGTGCTAAAAGCTCTGCACAGAGTAATGCGGAATACACTTTGCTAATTCCTGGGGACTCATCAGCCAGAAAGGCCAGCCTAGGAAGATGAAGGTGGGAACACTGAGCAGTCCATGGATTTCCCCCCCAAATTCACTTGCCTAGCTTGTTTTTGAAGGGGAAAAAGTGTGGGGAGGTGGCTTTTTGTGTGTTTTGCTTCCCCTGGTTTGAAATCCTACATTGTTTGTATTTGTCCACCACCACCCCACTTGTTCTGTTGGGATAAGGAATGGGTAGGGTAGGGTTGCATGGGACTATTTTTTAAATTCACTACTCATAAAAAAGAGTTCCGGATGATTCCTTCCTGAATATCTTGCTTCCCCCACTTTCAATTTCCCAAGTTACTATTTTGATTCTTTTCCCCAGGTTTTCTGGAGTGGAATTCAATTCAAATCACTTAATGGATATCTCTCTCTTATTCTTTGAGATAGGATAGGAGATGGGGAGGGGAAAGGAGAAGGAGATTGTCTTCATTTTCCAATGGCTGAATTTGTGTGTGTTAGTGTGTGAATTTGTATATGTGCATTTTGTACCACTAATTTATACCTGGTTTTGGAGGAGTTAACAGCTGACTTCTGAATTAATTTTGGGATGGCTATGCCCTGCTTGGCTCCTGGGTGGCTTCTTCATATTTACTTATTGAGTTCTGCACTGCAGCCTATGAGGAAGACACTGTCCTGCAAGTTGTATTAGGAGAGCCATCTTTTAAATGAGGGGCTATTTGAGAAATCCTGAACAAAACATTATGTAGCTTGACAGCAATATATAATTACAGATTGGCAAGAACTATAAAAGTTTTGATTCATCTTGGCCTCCATCATTTCATGTGAAGCTTGTGGCATGGATCCCTTTGGAAATAATGAGGTCTTTTTGAGTTGGAATTAATGCTGGCATTGGCCAATGCTTAATATATATTAATCCACATGGAGCTTTGGGATCTTCAGGCAGGTGGTTCAGGATCTGATATTTGAGCAGCCAATAACACGATTGGCTTCTCTATCCTTGCTGATGCAATGGTCACCATCTCAGGAAGAGAGCATGTGCATTTGGAGAATATTTGTCATTTATTTTTTACTATGTTTTATGCTACTAATTCAAGGATAATGTAAGTTGAGCCTGATTCTCTACATATTCTCAAATCATTCCCCATCAAACTGATCGCTTTTCAGCAATCTAATTTGAAGAGCACATTTTCCATTTAGATGGCCTGTATGTTTTTAAAGAAGGTGCAACCAATGCTACACTTATTTGGAAGCAAAATACATTGGCATTTGCCTTTGTGAAATTGAACTGTCAACCCATCTAGCCTAAGTTGGGAATTGATGAAATTTACAACCAGTGTTTCTAAAAGTCACTAGGTTGTGAAAAGCAAGATTATAAAGGGAAAATGATAATTTGTAGCAACTTCTTACTATATTGGAGGCAGATAGTTCACTAACATGGGGAGCAGTTGCTTGTTCCACATTTAATATTTACAGGTCTGAAGGAAGGAGCAAAAGGCTCAGATAATTTTTTTAAGACACACGGACCAACAATACTATTTCAAAGGGCGTCCATATCTTAAATCTATCCCAAAGTGACAACACGGTTTTTAAAGCAACTGGTCCTGCGTCTAGCAAAGACGTGATCACCGAAACGTTTATTCTCACGCAAAGCAGCTGTCGCAATTTTTGGTTCTCGATCGGAAGTCCGGCGACAAGCCTTTTTTTTTTTAACCCTCGCAATTCCAAGGATTTGGATATGGAAAATGGAGCTTTGTGCCCTTTGATTTCTGTTTAAATTTGAAACAGCTTCTTCATTCGTAGGGGGAAAGTACTGGGGGTGGGTGGGTATCGGTTTCTCTCCTCTTTTCATTCTTCCAAATAAAATCCTTTGGGCATAGCCCCAAAATGCCACCCCTTCCCACAAATTCTAATTCATGTCCTTACGATCGCAAGCTCAGTTCCAACCGGAAGCCCTTGATTTTCACTGTATTGAGAGGGGAACATTTCATTTGGTCGCGCAGCCGCAGGAGTTCTTGTCTGGCTTGTTGACATAGACAGCCACGATGTCGGCTTGGGGGAGCGCCTATTTTCTCCCTCCTCCCACCTTCTTCCTTTCCATTGACTGCGTTGTTTAATCATTATTATCAGGAGGGCTTGAAGGATGGCGCCAGAGGAGCTTTGCCCCCATTAGGAAGTCCGAACCCAGGACCCAAAACAGGCAGTTTTCTCAGTGTGTCCCCTTGAAAGTAATCCCGAAAGTAATCGCTGCTCAGCCCGTGTAGCCAGTTGGATTGCTATAAAGCTAAGTCTTCTATTTCTGGGCTGCATAAACGGAAAGTACCGAACGACAAATAAATGGCAGAAAAGGAACTTTTCTGGAGCTTTCCTGCCATCCAATGATTGTCCGAGTTTTTACAACCAGCTACTATAGGGCAGGGTTTTATATGAGATACGGTATCCTTAAAATCTCCAGAGATTCAATTCTAGAAACTTCTATGTGGAGAAAAATGCTAATAGAATTTAAAATCTGGTGAATTCATCAATGTGTTTAAGGAGGTTCCTCGCAGATAGAGAACATTATTTTCTTTCTTTTTTTAATTCTTGATCCAGTCTACAATCATTGATATTTCCCACTTTTCTACTAATCACAATTGACCATGTTTTAGTTTACAAGAGCAATCAACACTGGCTACCTGTTTTATCTTGTTTGAGCTGCTAATTTTTACTCAGATCATCTAGCTAAGCACAGCAAATTTAGTCATGATCAGTCTCTGCATATGTGGAATTGGATTATACTTCCATTTTTTCCAGCTAGTGGCCATACTGATGTGTGTGATTGTAATTAGAGTCCAATTGAGAAAGCTAGTTTATACATGATTTTAACCAGGACATTCTCTGCTTGAAGATAAGGATTCAATGTAGAGCATTTGTTTTCTGAGTGTATCCTCTGATACTGAGTTATGGTCATCCATCATTGTTATACATATCCTTAATTTTGCAGTAATTTTACATAATTTAAGTATGCAGGTCTATTACATTGAATAAGATATTGGAAATTACTTTTTATACTCATTATTATGTATAATGAAGGTTAAAAATTCATAGAAAATGCACATTTATTATTTTAGCATACAATATAAAATATTTTTATTATTTAATAAACTAAAATGAACAAGTTTTAAAATTGTAGAAACATAGATGAGCAAGAGAGAAGACATTTCAGATCTTATAGCCTCTACTCCCATAATGTTATAGGGTAAACAAGGGCAACTCTAAAACTTGCGTTATGGCAATTAATATAGTAACTGCTCATAATTAAAATAGACTAATGGAACCAACAGGAATATTCAGGTTTTTAGTTTTGTAGTTGCATCCTTTGACAGCATTTCACTTAAGTTACTATTATTATCTGCAATGGGAACTGATTTCTCACAGTTAATATTTGCAAGATAAACCTTTCCAACCTTTCCAAGAGTCCCCAAAATAGACCGAACGTCAGTTGTGAGCAACTTAACCAGTGGTGGGTTTCTGCCGGTTTGCCCTGGATCAGGCAAACCAGTAGTGGCAGCGACAGGAGGCTCTGCCCACCTGCCCAGAAGCTTCT